>NC_141918.1:50414015-50717045 GCF_057802395.1 Ceratotherium simum simum | reverse complement strand
CAGTGTGGAAGAGACTGTACATGGGCAAAATATTTTAGATGCATCCACAGACATCATGAATTGTAGCCTTGAAATGACAAGCAAGAAAGACCTAGAGCATGTTGTAGCTCATCCTGCTCCTATGCATCTAGCGCTTGCTTCTTTTCCCACTTTCTTATGAACTAATCAATTCCCTTGAGGCCCCTCCCCTCAACATTCTTCCTTCCTCTCCCCAACTCCCCAATCTGAACAGAACACCTTACTTCACCTAACTCACCCTCTTTCAACTACCCAGGCATATTCCTTGCACACCACTTAGGACAGAAGCCCCTACCCAACAGAGGAAGGCGTCCCAACAAGGATGTTAGAGAAGTGAATGAGGGAGTGCAAAAGAAAGGATGACACTAAGATTTACACGGAGTGTGCTATAGGTTAGGAAATGGAACAAGGAAAAAAGTGCTCAATGATACAAGCCTTTTCACTTTATTTGGTTAGAAACGTTCCCTAGATATCATTTTAGATAAAAGAGGGTTTGTAGAAAAAAAACACTAATTGGATATCGAACAGTCATTAAACATATGACCCGGGAATCAGGTGTAGCCTTTAAACCAATTTCGAAATGAATGTTTCTCTCCAGGCAGAGCAAGAAATATATCCAAAGACTTTCTTTTTAAATATGACACACATTGCTATGCAAAATAATTTTATATATAACATGCAGTTGGAATCTTTCTTTTGTCCACATTTCAAACTTAATCAAATATTTAATTGTGAAATCTCTTGGTACTACTTTTGAAACACAGAATTACAGGGATTACATCATTATTCTAATGAACTCAGAGTCAGTATATATCTACAAATATTAGATTCCATATTGCTTCCAAAAAGTACAGTAAAGGGGCAGGCCCCGTGGCATAGCGGTTAAGTGCGTGCACTCCGCTGCTGGTGGCCCGGGCTCAGATCCCAGGCGCACACTGATGCACCGCTTGTCAGGCCATGCTGAGGCAGCGTCCCATATAAAGTGGAGGAAGATGGGCACAGATGTTAGCCCAGGGCCAGTCTTCCTCAGCAAAAAGAGGAGGATTGGCATGGATGTTAGCTCAGGGCTGATCTTCCTCACCAAAAAAAAAAAAAAAAGTACAGTAAAAAAAGATATTAGACCAGCCAGTAATTTTCAAACAGCTTTCTCTTCTAGAGATTTTAAAAATTAAGGATCTTTTCAAAATTTCAGAAGCATGTCTAAACTAATAAAATAAGCAGTGGGTTTGGTAGGCAAAAAAAAATTAAAAATAGAAAAGTTAACAGGAAGCAAGGAGTTGGTATTTTAGGATGATAGTATGCAAAAATTTATATATACTGGCATATTCCTCTTTTGCTATTCCAAGTATGTGCTATCATAGTGGGCAGGGCCCCAGAAAAGCTAGACCAGCCAAACCTGACACCATCCCCTCCGTGTCCACCCCACCTTGTATATTTTAGGCACCAGCCATAGGGATATGTGTGATAGAAATTTACAACCTGCTGAGAAGTGTATTTGACGTGATTTCCCTAACTATTTAGCTTATGCCCAGGTAACCACTCCCCCCACTTAATTCCACCAAATTAAGTTCTAGAGATATTTGCACTGGACGTCAGAGAGCACAAAGTACTCGGTTTACCGTTCTCTAATTCTCAGGAGGAGCAGAAAGACTGAGGAGCAAGAGGGAATCCAAGAGGACCAAATCATGAAAAATAGAATGAGTATGAACAGGGAGGGGAAGCAGCTAAGGGTGCAGGACCGGTAGAGGGAGTCACAGAGAACATTCTCCCAGGTACTGGCTGATTAAGATCCCACAGCAGTACTAGAGACCAAACGTGAAATTACTATGAAAGAAATGTTCTGGTCTAAATAAGGTTATATAACAAAATATTATAATCAAATTCAGCTGTAGGGAAGGCAGTAGCCAAGGAAGGAAGAGAAGTACTTGCATGCTCTAGCCATCAGCTTGAGGACATTGTACAGATACAGTTGTACTTAGAAGGCCTTAAAGATGGGTCTCCAAAATGGTGTCACTAACCTTGCCAACAATTAAAAATGTTGTCATCCAGGTAGGTTTTAGAGAAAGAACACTTAGTGCGGGAACCAAGCTGGAGTTCCTATAGCCAAGGGTGGCTAGTCCCTTAGGTGATATGAGCAAGTCGTTAGTCTTCAATTACAGATAATGAGAAGTTTGGTCCTGGGAAGAGGTCAACAACATTTTTTTCTTTAATTTACTGGAGTAACCAACAGAAAGAGAACTGAGCAATTTAGAAATTCAAAGAATCAGTATTATTCTATTTTTTAAGGTACCTGTCCTTATAGAGAATAAGATTCTAACGAATAGCCCAAATAAATCAGCTCATGTTTAGGAATAAAAGTAAAATTCCAATGCAAACTAGTTATGGCTTTGGATTGTAACCTTAATTTCCCCTTAAATCTAAGTGGAGCTCTCAGGAAAAATAAAACTTTACCTTCTTTTATTATGCAGTTCATTATAATTAACAAGAGCTGGTTGGCCAGTGAGCTCGGCCACTCTTTCCAGTGGTAGGGAAAATCTTCCTGTCACCCAAATAATTTTAGCTGGTTTGCTTTTATGTGACTATTCAGGTGGGTCGGGAATTAGCCGCTGTCACTTATTAAACAAGCTAATTGTATCAACACTATTTTGGAATAAAGTATACTCTTCTTGAGCATGTGTTCGATTTTGCCTTTAACCATAATCAATCCACTGTGGAGCCTGCCAGTTTCCCACAAGATCATTATGTTCCATTCTGTCCTTGACTAGGAAAATGAATTTAATAGAGGTTTCAAAATGTCTAAAAATGACTTGTTGAGAAAAAAAATTTCCCATCACTTATGGTAATAGTTGAGATAGAACATTTATATTTTAACTTAGTTAAGGCAAACCCATGAAATTTTAATTTGAATACTTTGTTACTGCATCTTTTAACACCAGTTCTAAAATTCTGTTTCTTAAATTACACTTAAATCAGAATTTTGTCTGTAAATACGTATGCCAGAAAATAAATAAAAACGTGCACTGAGTTTGAATGTTTGAAGCAAAAATATCATTTAAGCCTGAATTATCAAGATCAGCATTTCCTAAACCACGTTCTGCCAAAGACTAGTGTGACAAGATGGCTGATGAAAAAAGGACTTGCTGGTCACGTACATATGGGAAACGATGCTGAGGTCGACTACGTAACTGTTCAAAGTATTCACTGCCCCTCCTTGTGGTGCCCATTTCTGCAAGAGGATTATACAGCCTGCTCTGTTGAGCTCAGAAGGGACCACGTAACTTGGCCAATAAAATGCGAGCAGGAATGATGTAGTGTCACTTCTTAGTGGAGGCTTTAAGAATCGGTTTGTGATTCACCAACTCTCTTTTTCTTCTGCCAAAACACCAGCAAGGTCCTAGAAGGAGGCTTCTCAGCCAGGGTCCTGAATAAAGACAATGTGGACCAGAGCCCCCCATGACCATGTCCATGAGCATAAAAATAAACCTTTGTTGTCGTAAGCTCTTAAGAGTCACAGTAAACATAAGCATTTCAGAGATCCTAAGAAGTCCTGAAATAAAGGATCAGATCAATTTTATTTAACCCACCGTTGCTAACATTCATTTGATCACAGAATCCTTGCCTCACATAAAACCCTGAGAGAAAAATTTCAGGAAATGCTAATGAAAATACTTGCTTCAAGTCTCCATTCCACTCTGCACAGATTTAATATTAGCTTGACTGTGTCATTTCTTCTACGGTTTTTCAAAGTTTTCAAAATCTCTAATAGAATCAAGGTCAACCAGAAATCATTTGTTATTCTGACATTACTCAATTTCCAGAATCCTCTTAAAATAATTCAGCTTTTTGCTTATTGTTTCCCACATGTTTCAATTTTTAAAGATGTATAAAGTACAAAAAGGTTTCAAATGAACATCTTGTTTACTTTCTAGATACCTCCAATCATTAAACAAGTGTAAACTTATTTAGTTTTTTTCCATATATGGAAATAACACAGCAGCACGAAGTTGAAAAATGTATTAGAAACATAAGTCACTTACTATAAATAGTGCTCTTTGAGACACACTAGATGACACAGTTGACTAACAGCACCTAGAATGCCTCAGAAGAAATTACAATTCCATGTCACAGCAGATTTCACTTAATTTTTCATTTTAAAAAACCATTAAAAGAGTAACATCAGCATCATGGCAGAGTGAGCTTTCCCCGTAGACTCTCCCCCACTAAGATACAACAAAAAGGACATTCATATACCAACAGAGGATGTTCACACAACGCAAAAGACGTCTGAGAGACCCACACAGCCATATGTCTGAAGGTGGAGGTGCTGGAAACCCTGAAGGAAGTGGAAGGAGGTAAGAAGAACACCTTTCCTTCCCAAACAACAGCAACCCTGGGACCGGGACCGGGAGGCTCTCAGAGAGGGGTTGAGGGGTGGCCCTCCATAGGAAAACCATCGCTCTCCGAGTTCTCTCACAGCCTATGGGAAAGTCCCACACAGAGGGGACTCAACTGTTGTGGGGGTGCCTTCACCAAGCTAACACCCCAGGAGAGCAGATAGAGAGGCAAGCACAAGAAGCCCCCTGGATCGGGTAGGCAAAAGAAAGAGCCCCTCTCCACCCGCTGGGTGCCCCAGCACAATCAGTTGAGTCAGCCAGAGTGCCCACGGATCACAGCAGGCTCAGAATACACAGCTCTTGACCCCCACCAAGTGGTGGCAGGTGGAAACTGTGACCAGATATTTTCAGAATGAAGAAAAATAAGCTCACACCCTCAAGCGGTATAGAAAAATATATGAAATCTCCAGACCAGAAGGAAAATGACAAGCACCGAGAAATCAATCCTGAAGGCACAGAAATTTATAACCTAAATGATGGAGAATCATAATAGCTATCATAAAGAAGCTCAACAAATTGCAATAAAACACAGATAGACAATTCAATCAGGAACATCTTCACAAAACAGATTGAAACTATAAAGAAAAACCAATCAGAAATGTTGGAGATGAAAAACACAATGGAGGAGATAAAGAAAAATCTGGAATCTTTAAAGAACAGAGCTGACAATCTGGAGGAAAGAATTAGCATTGCTGAGGATAGGAATGCAGAAATGCTCCAGAGGGAGGAGGAGAGAAAACTAAGACTAAAAAGAAATGAAGACATTCTCTGAGAAATATCCAACTCAATTAGGAAATGCAACATAAGGATTATAGGTATTCCAGAGGGAGAAGAGAGGTAAAAAGGAGCAGAGAGCTTGTTCGAAGAAATAATAGCTGAGAACTTCCCAAACCTGGGGAAGGAGCTGGAAATACAAGTGAATGAAGTCAACAGGTTGCCTAAATATATCAACAGAAAAAGACCCTCTCCAAGGCATATAGTAGTAAAGCTGGCAAAAGTCAATGATAAAGAAAAGATATTAAGGGCAGCAAGGCAGAAAAAAACAACATACAAAGGAATCCCAATAACACTCTCAGTTGATTTCTCGGTAGAAACTCTACAGGCTAGGAGAGAGTGGAATGATACATTCCAAATCCTGAAAGACAAAAACTTGCATCCAAGAATACTCTATCCAGTGAAAATATCCTTCAGATATGATGGAGAAATAATAACTATCCCAGATAAACAAAAGCTAAGGGAGTTCATTGCCACAAGACCCCTACTACAAGAAGCGCTCAAGAAGGCCCTCATGCCTGCAAAAAAAAAGAAAAAGGGGATACAAAGCTTTGAGCAACGGGAAAAATAGGTAGACAAAATCAGAAAAATTGCAGCTCTCTATCAGAATAGGTTAGCAAACACTTAATTATAACATCAAAGATTAAGGGAAGGAAAACACTAAAAATAAATATAACCTCATCACTTTAAACACAAACTCACAACACAAGATAGAATAAACTGTGACAATAATAACTTAGAAGGGGAAGCGGAAAGGGATGGAATCAACTTAGTCTAAGAAAATAAGAGACCATCAGAAAATGGACTATCTCATCTACAAGATTTTTTATACAAACCTCATGGTAACCACTAAACAAATAAACAGAACAGAGACACATACAATAAATAAAGAGAAAGCTAAGAAAACTACCATAGAGAATTACCAAACTAAATCAGCAATCCGAAACACACAGGCCGAGAAACAAAGGAAATGCAAAAGAACCGGAAAATAAGCAAAAAAATAGCAACATTAAGTCCTCATATATCAATAATCACTCTAAATGTAAATGGATTGAATTCTCCAATCAAAAGACACAGAGTGGTGGGATGGATTAAAAAACAAGACCCAACAATCTGCTGTCTCCAGAAAACACATCTCAGCTCTAAAGGCAAACACAGGCTCAGAGTAAAGGATGGAAGACAGTACTCCAAGCTAATGGCAAACAAAAGAAAGCAGGTGTTGCCATACTTATATCACACAAAGTAGACTTCAAGATAAAACAGGTAATGAGAGACAAAGAAGGGCAATATATAATGATAAAAGGGACACTCCACCAAGAAGACATATCACTTATAAATATATACACATCAAACACAGGAGCACCAAAGTACATAAAGCAACTATTAACAAACCTAAAAGGAGATATCAACATCAACACAATAATAGTAGGGGATCTTAACACCCTACTTACATCAATGAACAGATCATACAGACAGAAAGTCAATAAGGAAATAGTGGACTTAAATGAAAAACAAGACCAGATGGACTTAATAGATACAGATAGAGCACTCCATCCAAACACAGCAGGTTACACATTCTTCTCAAGTGCGCATGGAACAAGCTCAAGGATAGACCATATGTTGGGAAACAAAGCAAGCCTATACAAATTTAAGATTGAAATCATGACAAGCATCTTTTCCAACAATAATGCTATGAAACTGGAAATTAACTACAAGAAAAAAACTGGGAAAGTGACAAAGATCTGGAGATGAAACAACATGTTACTGAACAATCAATGGATCATTGAAGAAATTAAAGGAGAAATCAAAAAATATCTGGAGACAAATAAAAATGAAAATACACCATACCAACTCATATAGGATGCAGCTAAAGCAGTCCTGAGAGGGAAACTCATCGCAATACAGGCCCACCTTAACAAACAAGAAAAATCCCAAATAACCAAGCTTAAACTAAACCTAACAGAATTAGAAAAAGAAAAACAAACAAAGACGAAACTTAACAGAAGGAGGGAAATAATAAAAATTAGAGCAGAGGTAAATGAAATTGAAACAAGAAAAAAATAGAAAAGATCAATGAAACAAAGAGCTGGTTCTTTGAGAAGATAAACAAAATTGACAAACCCTTAGCCAGACTAACTAAGAAAAAAGAGAAAAGGCTCAAATAAATAAAACTAGAAATGAAAGAGGAGAAATTACAATGGACACCACAGAAATACAAAGGATTATAAGAGAATACTATGAAAAACTATATGCCAACAAATTTGACAATCTAGAAGAAATGGATAAATTCTTAGACTCATACAAACTCCCAAAACTGAGTCAATAAGAAATAGAGCATCTGAATAGACCAATCACATGTAAAGAGATTGAAACAGTAATCAAAAACCTCCCAAAAAATAAAAGTTCAGGACCAGATGGCTTCTCTGGAGAATTTCACCAAACATTCAAAGAAGATTTAATACCTATCCTTTTCAAACTATTCCAAAAAATAGAGGAAAATGGAACACTTCTTACCACATTCTACGAGGCCAACATCACCCTGATACCAAAGCCAGACAGGGACAATACAAAGAAGGAAAATTACAGGCCAATATCGCTGATGAACATAGATGCAAAAATCCTCAACGAAATTTTGGCAAACGAAATACAGCAATACATCAAAAAGATCATACACCATGATCAACTGAGATTTATACCAAGGACACATGGATTGTTCAACATACGCAAATCAATCAATGTGATACACCACATTAACAAAACGAAGAATAAAAACCACATGATCATCTCAATAGATGCACAGAAGACATTTGAAAAGATACAACATCCATTTATGATAAAAACTCTCAACAAAATGGGTATAGAAGGAAAGTACTTTGATATAATAAAGGCCATATATGACAAACCCACAGCCAACATCATAATCAATGCGGAAAAACTGAAAGCCATTCCTCTGAGAACAGGAATAAGACAAGGGTGCTCACTCTTGCCACTCTTATTCAACATACTACTGGAGGTTTTGGCCAGAGCAATTAAGCAAGAAAAAGGAATAAAAGGAATCCAAATAGGCGATGAAGAAGTAAAACTCTCGCTGTTTTCAGATGGCATGATTTTATACATAGAAAACCCAAAAAAAATCATCAGAAAACTATCAGAAACAGTCAACAACTAAAGCAAAGTTGCAGGGTACAAAAGCAACTTACAAAAATCACTTGCATTTCTATACACTAACAAGAACTAGCAGAAAGAGAAGTCGAGAATACAATCCTATTTATAATTGCAACAAAAAGACTAAAATATCTAGGAATATATTTAACCAAGGAGGTGAAAGACCTATAAAATGAAAACTATAAGACATTATTGAAAGAAATCGATGATGACATAAAGAAATGGAAAGACATCTCATGCACATGGACCAGAAGAATAAACATAGTTAAAATGTCCATACGACCTAAAGCAATCTACAGATTCAATGCAATCCCAATCAGAATCCCAACGACATTCTTTACAGAAATAGAACAAAGAATACTAAAATTCATATGGGGGAACCAAAGACCCCGAATAGCCAAAGCAGTCCTGAGAAAAAATAACAAAGCTGGAGGCATCACAATCCCTGACTTCAAAATATACTACAAAGCTATAATAATTAAAACAGCATGGTACTGATACAAAAACAGACACACAGACCAATGGAACAGAATTGAAAGCCCAGAAATAAAAACACACATCTACGGACAGCTAATTTTTGAGAAAGGAGCTAAGAACATACAATGGAGAAAGGAAAGTCTCTTCAATAAATGGTGCTGGGAAAACTGGACAGCCACAAGCAAAAGAGTGAAAGTAGACCATCTTCCTTCTCTATACACAAAAATTAACTCAAAATAGATCAAAGACTTGAAGGTGAGACCTGAAACTATAAAACTCCTGGAACAAAATATAGGTAGTACACTCTTTGACATTGGTCATAGAGGGATTTTTTTGAATTTCAAGTCTACACAGACAAGGGAAACAAAAGAAAAAATAAACAAGTGGGACTTCATCAGACTAAAAAGCTTCTGCAAGGCAAATGAAACCAGAATCAAAATGAAAAGACAACCCACCAGCTGGGAGAAAGTATTTGCAAAGCATATATCCAACAAGGGGTTAATCTCCATAATATATAAAGAACTCACACAACTAACAACAAAAAAACAAACTGATCAAAAAATGGGCAGAGGACATGAACAGACGTTTTTCCAAGGAAGACATACAGATGGCCAATAGGCACATGAAAACATGTTCAACATCACTGATTGTCAGGGAAATGCAAATCAAAACAACACTAAGATATCACCTTACACCATTAGAATGGCTATAATCACTAAGACAAAAAATAACAAATGTTGGAGAGGTTGTGGAGAAAAAGGAACACTCATTCACTGCTGGTGGGAATGCGAACTGGTGCAGCCTCTGTAGAAAACAGTATGGAGATTCCTCAAAAAACTCAAAATAGAAATACCTTATGATCAAGCTACCCCACTTCTGGGTATTTATCCAAAGAACCTGAAATCAACAATCCAAAGAGGCTTATGCACCCCTATGTTCATTGCAGCATTATTCACTATAGCCAAGAAGTGGAAGCAACCTAAGTGTCCCTCACCTGATGATTGGATAAAGATGTGGTGTGTATATATATATACAATGGAATACTACTCAACCATAAAAAAAGACAAAATCGTCCCATTTGCAACAAGATGGATGGAAGTGGAGGGTATTATGTTAAGTGAAATAAGGCAGGCAGAGGAAGACAAACACTGCATGATTTCACTCATATATGGAAGATAAAATAACACACGGACAGAGAGAACAGTTTGGTGGTTACCAGGGGGAAGGGCTTGCGGGGGTGGGCACAAGGGGTGAAGGGATGCATTCATATGGTGACTGACAAACAATAATGTACAACTAAAATTTCACAATGCTCAGGGCCAGCCCGGTGGCGCAAGAGGTTAAGTGCGCAAACTCTGCTGCGGCGTCCCAGGGTTCACCGGTTCAGATCCCGCGCGCATCGACGCATGGCTTGTCTAGCCATGCTGTGGTGGTGTCCCATATAAAAGTGGAGGGAGATGGGCACGGATGTTAGCCCAGGGCCAGTCTTCCTCAGCAAAAAAAGAGGAGGATTGGCAGATGTTGGCACAAGACTGATCTTCCTCACACACAAAAAAAAATTTCACAATCTTATAAACTAGTATGACATCAATTTAAAAAAATCATTAAAATAAAAAGAGATATGTTGTTGTGTTTTATTTACTGATTTTTAAGTAAGAAAAATCCAAGGAGAATTCTATACCCCAGCCTTAGATCTAGGTGCACCTGGTAATATGAAAGGAGACTCAAAAACAACTAAAACTTGTGAGCAATTAAGTCATTTGGCATTGGGAGACTGAGAAATGGGTCACTGAAACAGCCTGCTTTATCTTCTACCAAGGGTATTTTTGAGACAAGCTTTTGTCTGGAATAATAAAGGCTCACTGATACCAAGGGCATCTAAAGCAGCCTCTTTAGGGCTGGAGGAAAGGAAGTGCAGGGCAGTCTTGCAGGCTTCTCTTCGGCTACAGTGATGGACCATTCCTTAAAACATGAGCCCCTGTGACAGGTGGCCCGCTCTGCCTCTCCACCACCAGCTCTGACGTCCTTCCCCGCTGCAGAGGCCCTCCCCTCCCTTTCTGAGCTGGTGCTTACATCTCCCTGGCCCCCTTTCTCATTCCTGTGCCCTCTTACAGCAGAGCCCTCACCTGCTGGGAACAATAATTTGCTGGTGATTTCTCAGATCTGTCCTCATAGGCCCGGTCCTCTCTCTACAGCCCTCCCCACCCTGAAGTAGCTTCTCATGCAAGTCCTGCTGGCCACACTTGCACATAATTTGGTCTTTACCGATGTCTCTATCTCCTAGTTTCACTAAAGATGTCGTTTGTGATATTTTCCCCATTGTCTTCATTGCTCTGTAGGTTTCCAGGAGGGAAGTTGGAAAGATTCGGAGCTAAATTGCCACCATCTTCCTATCAGGACTTAAAGATCTTTCTGCTTTCTGTCCTTCTCCTTCCATCTATACAAGAAAGCCAAACTACGGTCTAAAAAAAAAATTCTCTATGTGAAGCCAAATTAGCCTAATGACTCAAAATGCTTACCATACAGACATTTCAGAATAGCACAGGAGTCAAGAGGCATTAAGACCAGTTTCGTCCTCTCACTACGAGTAAACAGAGAGGTATGAGATTTGTCCAGGGCTAAACAATAGAGCTAAAACAAGAAAACTCACACTCCTTCAAATTTATTACAGAGACTCCTTTGAGAAGGAATAGTCTAGTACTCCTGAGTTTTGAAATGGTTTATAAGTGCCCACTTATCATGCAGACCCAAGAAAGTGAGTGGCAGCCAAGTTATAACAGGCCAGTTAACAAAATCCTGAGAAAATGTGCTACCTGATAGATATATTAGAGTAAATAATGGTAGTGGATGAGGAAAGATGACAGTAGGGGCTCCTGGCTGGTGAAGGGCATAGAGGAAGGTTGGGATTCGGCCAACCTAGTAATTACAGTCTTGGTCCTGTATATTCAATCACCAAACAATTCAAGGCCTGCGATTCCCCTTAATTGTACCATCAGAACAGAATTTTCAGCAAGTGCTCTCCTTTTCCACTTCCCATTGCTACTCCTACTGATGAGTGCCCTATATCCACTCCCTACCTCCCCTAGACTCACCATCACATGATCGGATAACCACCTCTCCACCCGGGCTATGTACGTATCAAATTCCGCACTCAAACAAACCAGTCTAAGTGAAAGCAGTAGCTAACAATTTCCAAGATCATTTCTTTCATTCTAAAGTTCTCTCATTGTCTGTCTCTGTGAAAAGCTGTTGCAAGGAAGCGTCAATTAATAAACCATAGCTTTGACAGTGAAGTGCTGTGTTAGTAATTTGAAAAGAGTCATAAATCAGGAAAGATATCTAAGAAGCCCAGAAAATAATTTATGCTTAAAAACAACTGATCTATCCATGAAACATTTATTCCTTGAGGAATCTAGATCTGCATTAAGATGCTTGCTTGATTTGAAATTGGTATTCTTCTGCCACCAAGTGTTAACACACACTTCTAACCAACCGGCTTCTGCAATGTTTAAATCACAGAAACACAAGGTCACTCAAGGAGAAAAATAAATCGAAAAGAATGCACTATAAAAAGCATGGGGCTGCACAAGGAGCAGATTCGCCGTGCGAAACAAATACATTCTAAGGAAACTGTACAAATAACTTGAATTTCAGTTTCTCTTTCAGAGACATAGTAACTTAAGATTTTCTGAGGCTTCATTCATTTGATGAAAAAACTATAACTTTGAAGCACAGTGATAATCAAAATAGCTTTAAAATATACAATAACCACTTTCAATATCCTTATGCAATATACCCCACTATAATTTCATGAAACTAAGGATATGCAAAACTGACACGTTGACTAAATGCCTCCTGGTGTTAGAAAAATGTAGAATTGCCAAGAAGACTCTTACGTTTCCCAGAATCTAAGCTAGAGAACTCAGTTCTCTAGCGTGGGAAGCAGAATATCATGCTGTGGCCAAGGAAGTTCCACATCAGGAAATTTGAGGGACAGTTTCTATACTTTCAAAATTCTGAACACAATCTATAGAACTTTCCATTACTCCACTGGGCTTTTGGTTACCTCTGCTGAACGCTGTTACCCACAAACAGGTGCCTACCAGAGGATGGTACCCCAGAAGCCAAGGACTCCTGTAGCCAACACTGAACATCACTGGGAAATCTTCACACTAGATCTCTACGACCACCCCAGTAGTGGTGAACACTCCTCCCCTGCACCAGACGGTTGTCCACATCTTTTAAGTCAATGAGATGTTTTACTTGCATGAACAGACCAATTATGGCTCCAACTTTGAATTTTTTTTTAATGTCAGCACGAATAACAGCTTTTTAGGTCATTAAAAATGACACATTATATGGTGACAAAAATATCAATTGAGGTACTACTACAGAATGATTGGTTTTACCTCCTGGAGATAATAATGAATGGATCATCTATCTTACTGTCTCAGAATTTGCCTACAATAATCCAGAGCACTCTTCTACCCAGAATACCCCTTTTTACCAATAATTATCATCTCTATCGCAACAACAGTAAGTACCACCAGTATCTTAGGAGTGCACTAGTATCTACTCACTACATAAAATGATTTCCAGACAACCCTCTAGCAAGTCAAATCAAAATATAAGGAGTACACCAACTAGCACCAGCCTTCAAAACCAAGCAGCTTAGCAGGAGGTATCATTTGCTCTTTTCTAGACTCTCACTGTGCACCCACATCCATACCATCAACTCAGGGAACACTGCTCAAGATGATGGAAAACCTTCAGGTTTTCTGCATCTAGTGGCTTCCCCTCATCCCTGAATTGTATGGAGCATCTAACTTGCCCATCACCACTTCCTTCTACACTCAGGCCACCAAGGCTCCACTCTTCCTCAGAATCCAGCAAACCCCCAATCAACCAAGATAGGAATCCTGAGAATGTCAAGGGGCATTTACTATATTCTGGGTGACATTAAGGTCAGCTCTATTCACTGATCAAACAGAAAAATCAGGAAATCAGGGGCAATTGTGGGAACCCACTTTTTGCCTCCGAAATACATTGAAGCACCTTAACGTGTGTGCAAGGCAAATCCAAGGAAACTATTTTTATATAACTTTAATTATAGTATAGATTCTATATTTTATTTACCTTTTTATGTTGTTACACAGTCCTTATAAGTATTTATTTTAATAGCTGCTTAAATCATTGATATAATTTACCATAATTGACTTAAACATTCCTTTATTGTTATGGAAGTCATGTCTAACTTTTCCCTATTATAGATAATGCTTCAGTAAACATTTTTAGACATAAAGAATTTCTTCTTTTAAATTATTTCTTTAGGATAATGTAAGCAGCATGAACTCCTTAGTTAAAGAATATGAATATTTTAATTTTTCTTATGTGAATTGCTTAATTCACAGCTCAAAGGGCAATACCAATTTGTAAGCCACCATTCATAATCTTTGATGGTCCTTCTACCTCAAATTTATCCTAAGAAATGTTCCTCTCATACAACACGGTTGGAAATATAAATTGGCACTATTGTTTTAAAAGGCAATTTGCGGGGGCTGGCCCGGTGGCGTAGCGGTTAAGTTCATGCTCTCTGCCTTCACAGCCCGGGGTTCTCAGGTTCCCATCCCGGACGCAGACCAACACTCCGCTCATCAAGCCATGCTGTGGCGGCATCCCACATAAAGTAGAGGAAGATGGGCACGGATGTTAAGCCAGGGCCAATCTTCCTCAGCAAAAAGAAGAGGATTAGCAACGGATGTTAGCTCAGAGTTAATCTCCCCCCCCACCAAAAAAGGCAATTTGCAGTGTTTTTGAAAACTGCAAAACTTAACTTTGAAAAGTTAAAATGCACAATACCCTCTGACCTTGGAATTCCATTTCAAGGAACTGGTTCTTTTTTTTTTTGTGAGAAAGATCAGCCTTGAGCTAACACCCACGCCAATCCTCCTCTTTTTGCTGAGGAAGACTGGCCCTCGGCTAACATCTGTGCCCATCTTCCTCCACTTTATGTGGGATGCCGCCGCAGCATGGCCTGACAAGAGGTGCATCAGTGCACGCCCGGGATCCGAACCCTGGCCGCCAGCAGCAGAGTGTGTGCACTTAACCACTACACCATGGGGCCGGCCCCATGGGAACTGGTTCTTTGAAATACTGCCATATCTACCCAAAGAAAAATGAATAAGAATGTTCACTGCAGCACTGCTTGTGGGAGCAAAGAAACAGAAATCAACGTAATTATTCATCAAGGGGAGAATATTTAAATTATGATAAATCGAAATAACATAGAGAACATCACACTATTTCTGTCTTAAAGGAACTATGTGCACGTATCTAAGTCTATGCATATTTGCCGTGCATAGGAAAAGGTCAGGAGGACAGACTACCTACAGAGAGAAATTATACTGAAGGGAAGGGGGTGGCAGGGAGGTGATGAGGGAGAAATTGTATCTCACTCTATACGTCTGTATGTATTTGGATTGTTTACAGTGAGCATATACTCACCTAATACTTTTATCATTAAAATAACTTAAAATAAAGTACTTGAAATGAGACAAACTTCCTAATATTTTAGTGAAAAAACCCTATTATTTCTCCTTTTATTTCGTTGTCAATCTAAATAACACTGAAAGCTAGCAACACATTCCATTACTGACTTTACCAATGGCCACTCCCTCGTAAATGGTGGACCCAGAATAAAAACCCAAAATAGAATTAGTGCTGAGAGAGGTGACTAGATAGTTGGAAATGTAAGCATTAAGAAGAAAAAGACTGAAGAGCTACCATTTTCGAATCATCTGCATTCCAAACCACAAAGCATAATAAAAATCCACTTTTTTGTATGCCACCTATTCCTACTGGTTTTAACTTTTACAATGGAACTAATGACTTGCTGCATAAAGAAAATGCTGGATATTTATTTAAGCCTGCAGTCTCAGGGTATACTACTCAGCAGACCATCTGGATCAGAATCACCTGTGGCACTGACCGCACATCAAAGTCAAGGTCTTTAGACCCCACTCTAGATCTAAAGTCAGAGGGTGGAAATCTGCAGCTTGAACAAGCGCCCGAGGCGACTCCCGGATCCCAAAGTTCAAGATACACTTTCACACGTATTCAGAAACACTGAACATCACAGTAGTAATCAGGAACAGAGTCTTTCCATAAACGAAAAGAAAAAATTCTTATTTGGCTTTCTGAAAGACAGTAAGACCATAATTTATTTTCTAAAGATTAACCAGTCTGATCTAAACAAAATGCCATCTGATTTAGATTTTCTACACCATTCAAGCAGGGACTGTTTCTATTTTGAGCTTCACTCCAGGCCCAGCATCCAGCATCTGGCACATAGTAGGCCTCAATAAATATTTGTTGAATTAATACGATTTGGGCCCAGGAGCTCCTCACATATAGAAACGAACATGGAGGAAGTGGACTTGGCCAGTGGGAGGGAGGGAAGAATATGAGACTGAGACTGAGATGAGATGGATTCTAGACAGGGCTCTGCAACTGAGGAGAACGTGATCTCATTCCATCACTTAACCTTTCCAAGTCTCATCTCCATTCTCTATAAAGGAAGGGAGCAGATTCTGTGACATTAACTGCCTAGGAATCTTCTGAACGCAGTCTGAAATGTTGAAATAGAGATCCTAGAGCAGCTTAAACACTCCTTTGATAAATGTCCTTGGGTGCTCTCATCTCAAAGTTAATATTGTAAAGACAAAGAAACATTATGAAAGGCGGATATTACCTTCACCACTGATTTGTCATTCTGTGATTAAGTTTGAAACCACTGGGAAGATGACAATCCATTTGAAAGCAAAACAGGAAAGACAACGAGCAAAAAAGTAAACTGTCAGTCTACGAATTTGGTCAGTTGTTACCATTCCAAATTTCAAAATCCATTATTTACACAAATTATTTTTACCTAAATCTTCTGGATGGCACCTAATATAGTTATTATTGAGTTTGTGGCATAGTTATTAAAAAGAAATGCAAGATATCTTTTTGAGGAGAAATTTACAATAGTTTGTAGAAAACTCATAACCACAGGGTGGTCAATCACCCAAACACACATTTTAAAGGACCAAAAAGGCTTTCTGAGCACAGAGACATTAAATACAAAATTGCCAAATTTAGAAAAAAGATCTACTTACTAATAAACATGACCTTCACTTATAGAGCTGCAAATCAGTCTTAAGTGCAGCAAAGGGTCATGGAGAGCAGGAGCAAATACTAATCTGCATGCCCATCGCCAAAACTGTGGTCTATCAGAGCAGTCGGCAGGGGTCTTAACTGGCATGAGAAACTCCCTAGGCTGAAATGGGAAAAACAATGAAGGGTGCCCTTAGGCTTCCAGGAGAAATGCTCATGAATCCAGAAGAAAGTCTAAACTTATTCCAACCTCTGAGGGAGGAGGGGGTGGCCCGGGAAGGCAGAAAGTCACCCTGAGACAGGGGAGTCCAGAGACATGTCCCTTGGCTTGTGTCACTTTTCACCATCCTCAGAGAAGTTCTTTAAGTACCTGGGGTGGGGGGAACCCTCAGTTACCCTCTTGCCCAGTCCCTGGAACACTTGCTCCAAGCCCTCAACAGAGGCCACTGATGAAAGAGGATGGTGAGCTTCTGGAAACCTTGAAAGAGCTATGTAAAGGGGGGTAAAAAAGCTTGTCCTGCCTTGAAGACCCCAGTCGCAGTGAGCAGCACCAGGTATGCAGGCCAGTGGAGGAAGCTCTGAGAACAGCAGGCTGCAAACAACCGTGAGCAAAGAAAGCAACAAAACAGAACCCTGGCACCGCCTCGAGGCTCTTCACAGGATGAAGCAGATGTGGCAACAGATGAAGCAGCAGTAAATAAATGATGGTCGGGTATGCAGCTGGCAGCCACCATGGCAAAGGAGGGCACAGCTGTAACAGCCTCCATGGAAGCTTGTGAGCCAACTCAGCGTCCTTGGGAATTGGAACCAAACTGACTTGGAACCCCAGGAGCAATAGCGGTACGGTATGGAAAAACCACTACAAACGTCACTCATGCCCCTGACCATGCTTAAGGCTGGTGTGGCCAGTAAAACAAGGCTTGTCATAAAAATGTCCACTCACCTTCTTCCGGAGCCATGGAACTTTGGACAATTTCATGAAGGTCAAATGAGGCTTAAAACCTCTGCTTTCCCCTGCCAAGATCCCTTTCTCTTGAAATGTCCTCTTTGCAGCCTCTAAAGGAAATGAAAAGAAACACAAAAATGCTACTGTTTAACACATGGTTGTCCTTAATTATGAAAACGGCAATTCAAAAAATAATAAATTATTTTATAATGAAGATTACTTTATATACCTGTTTGAAATATTATTTTTCTTAAAAGTGAGAAAAAAACACAATGTGTATGATAAACGTGTTATAACAGTTAAATCTGCAGTGATTTTAAACTTTGGATAAAGCACACAAAAGCAATAATTTGAAAAGGGAATATTTAATAAAATAATTGTTTGGCTCATATGGTGTGATTTTCACTGAACATCCCAGTGATATCCATATGTATGAAAAAGGACTAGCTTATCTGTAATCTTTCATATCTAAAACTTCTGCTTCCGACCAAGATGGAATAACAAGAATTGGATTTACCCTCTTACCATCTGAAACAATGAAAAAAAGGACAAAGTCCATGAAACCATGGTTTGCAAGACTCGGCACATTAGGCAGTGAAGGTCAGTGATCCCTGAGAAATGAGAAACAAACAAGGTGAGCCCTTCATTGCCCCAGCTTGCATCATTGAGTGTCTGGGCCTCTGTGCAAGGAGGAGAAACCCAGATGGAGCCCAGTCATCTCACTGGGTTTTGGAAAAAGAGTTGAAAGTAGGAGAGACCAAGGCATCTAGAGCTCACAGGACAGTACGGGAAAATTGAGACCTGCACAGAGAAAACTCCAGAGATCTGCAAAGGGTCCCCCTACAGTATTCAGCTGAGTACTGACCAGCACATAAGTGTGAGCAAACCACCTGAGAATGGGCTAACACATTTGAAAGGATTAGAGAGAACAGTGTCCAGCAGGAAACTGCCTGTTCTAATCAGCCAGACTGGAAAGCCTCAAGATTCATGGGACACTGGGTAGAACAGACAGAAGAGTCTGGCCTCAGTGGTAGGAAAAATTAGCCCTGGACTGGTACCGCTCTAGTCCCACCTAACAAGTCTTAGAAGCAAAACCCAAAAGGAAAAAACTGTTTCCAAGTAACTTAATTATGTCCAAAAACAAAGCCCAAGAGGGGCCGGCCCGGTGGCGTAATGGTTAACTTTGCGTGCTCCGCTACAGGGGCCCAGGGTTCATGGCTTCAGATCCCAGGTGCAGACTTACACACCACTCATTAGGCCACGCTGTGGCAGTGTCCAATATACAAAAAATAGAGGAGGACTGGCACAGATGTTAGCTCGGGGACAATCTTCCTCAAGCAAAAAGAGGAAGATTGGCAACAGATGCTAGCTCAGGGCCAATCTTCCTCACCAAAAAAAAAAAAAAAAAAAAACCCAAAGCCCAAGAATATTTACAGGAATACAAAACTATCCAGCATCCAACAAGGTAAACTTCACGATGCCTGGCGTCTAATCAAAAATGACCAGGCATGCAAACAAACAAGAAAATACAACCCATAATGAGGAGATAAATCAATTAACCAAAAGTGACTCAGAACTGACACAGATGTTAGAATTAGCAGATAATAGTTGTTATAACTGTGTTCTTTATGTTCAAAAAGTTAAGTAGAGATATGCAAGCTATGAAAAAGACCAAATCAAACCTAGAGAGATGAAAACTGCAATGTCTGAGAAAAACAAACTGGAAGGAATGAACAACACACTAGACATTGCAGAACAAAAAATTAGTGAACTTGAAAACACAGAAATAGAAATCACCCAAAATAAAACATAGAGGGAAAAAGAAAGAAAGATAGAAAAAAGAATAGAACATTGGTGAGCTGTGGGGTAACTTCAAGTTGCCTCATATATACGTAACCGGAGTCCCTGAAAAAGAGGCGAGAGAGAAGGAAATAGAGAAAATACTTGAAGAAACAACAGCTGTTGAGGAACGAGAGTTGCTGCAACAACAACGGAAAATAATCTGGGCGGTAACTATTGAAATTTAAACTGCACAAGCATTCTGAACTAGCAACTCCAATTCTAGTAAAAAGCACAAAAATAAAAGTATTAGCACATAAAATTCTATATAGAAGATATTTGGCATTGTTTGAATCAGCACAAACTAGAAATAACGTTCATCAATAAAGAAATGGTTGCTAAATTGCCATCTGGCCATACTAAGGACTATCAGAATAAAGAGTGATTCAGAGCTGCACATATTGGCCTGAGAAGATGTCCAGGATCTATTAAGCAAAAAAAGGTAAGTTGCATGGTTACTGTATCTATAACACGATTCCACGGTTTGTTTTCAGAGAGAGATAAAGAAAGAAAATAATTCTCTATATTTATGTTTGTATTAGCATAGAATATCTGAGGATGGGAGTTGAGATTGAACAGAAGCAGGGGAGTCTAGTAATGTTTTCTTTATACATATGCTTATTGTTTGAATGATTACAATGAGCATATATGACTTTTGAATATATAAAAATAAAGTAAGTACAATAACAAACTGACTCTACATTAGCAATATGACCTTGCTACGAGTGCACGAGCATCATACTAGACTGCACAAATAGGAGGACAGAATTTTTGGCCATCTATGTGAACAATTCACTTCAAAGGCCTTTGGTAAACAGCTCCTCATCTGGTCTCTTTATCTCAAAATCAGGTAGGGCTAATGCGTAAGTCAACTCTCAAGATAAGAAAAATGAAATATAAGTAGTTGATGCTCAAGGTCACACTGCTTGTTGGTAGTAGAGAAGGACCTGGAATCCAGGTGCCCTCACTTCTACTCTGGCCATGTTTCACTCCTCAATTCTAGGTCTGAGACCCCAGCTTGACCCCTGGGGTCAGTGAAGGGCACAGAGCTACCTCAACAACTCAATGAGGAAGAGGAAGGCAGAGAATTCTGCCACTTCCGGCCAGGTCCACACACACATCAGCTTCAGTCAGAGAAGCTCCCCTGTTCTACACACTGAGCTTCTGAGTACCATTTCATTTTTTAAAAGGATTCCAACACTTACCAAAAAAAGTTTAAAAACTAGTGATCAAAAAACGTATATAGGGTCCCTTCAGTAGTAATAATCTCACTAATACTGTCCACAAAAAAAATAGAAACTTGTTATATAGAGAGCACAGGACAGGACTTCGAATCTCAAATAAGACCATATTCAATCGAAATATTTAGTGAGAAATTGTCCCTTTTAAATTTAGTTATTTCTTATCAGTGCTACATGTCCAATTTTTCTAACAATTAAAAACCATAAACCTAATAAAAGATTATCTAATGTTTCCAGAAAATCTGTCCTTAAAAATAAAAGATGTTTTAATGCAATACTAGAGTCATAAGAATGCTTTAGTCTTAACCAACAATTCTACTGGAATCTGTACATTACTGATGATGTACATAATTATAACCAGAAATACTTAGCTGAAAACAAATATATTTCTATCACACCTGAATTTTTTTAATACTTTATGACTTCAGATTTTTTGCATGTGAACCTAAAATTAAAAAGATGGGGGAATGAGGGTGACGTCAGCGTCATGGCGGAGTGAGCTTTCCCATGAACTCTTCCCCCGATAAGATACAACAAAAGGAACAGTCACAGACCTACAACGGAATCCTAGACAGTGAAAAGCAAGATCGGAAAGATCCACACTGCCGCACATCTGAGAGTGGAACATGCTGGGCCCCTGGAGGAAGTGAGGAGAGGTAAGGAGAACTCCTCTCCCTCCCCATCAGATCAGCTATTCCAATCCACGCGGCTCCCAGAGAGGGGGGAGGGGTGGCCCTCTGCGGGAAACCGTAGCTCTTCGGGCTCTCTCAGCCAGTGGGAAACTCCCACACAGAGGACTCAGAACTGCTACGGGGTACCATCAACATCTGTGCACCCCAGAGAGCGGATAACGAGGGGTGAAGGAGAAGCCCTCCACGCCAGGGACCCAGCGGGCAAAAGAGAGAGCCCCCCTCCCCGAAAACAGGACCCTGCAGCTCAGCCAACCAGACCAGACCAAGCGATCCCACCAGCGGATTGCAGTGAAAAACCACCACAGAGCACAGGGGGCTCAGATTACACAGCCCTTTACCCCCACACAGTGGTGGTGGGTGGAAATTGCAACCAGAGATTTCCAGGATGAGGAAAAACAGCCAATACAGGAACCACAATGCAAAGATACATGAAATCACCAGACCAGAAGGAAAACGACAAGCGCCCAGAAACCAACCCTGAAGACACAGAAATCCATAACCTAAACGACAGAGATTTCAAAATAGCTATCATAAAAACACTCAACGAAATACGAGACAACACAAACAATTCAATGAGATTAGGAGTTTCTTCACAAAAGAGATTGAAATCATAAAGAAAAACCAATCAGTGCTGATGGAGATGAAGAACACAATGGAGCAGATAAAGGAGAATCTGGCATCTTTAAAGAACAGAGCTGACAATATGGAGGAAAGAATTAGCATTTTAGAAGATAAGCATACAGATATGCTCCAGATGGAAGAGGCAAGAGAACTAAGACTAAAAAGAAATGAAGAAAGTCTCCGAGAAATATATGACTCTATTAGGAAATGTAACATAAGAATTATAGGTATTCCTGAGGGAGAAGAGAGGAAAAGAGGAACAGAGAGCCTATTCAAGGAAATAATAGCTGAGAACTTTCCGAATCTGGGGAAGGAGCAGGAAATACCAGTAAGTGAAGCCAACAGATCACCTAAATATATTAGCAGACAAAGGCCCACTCCACGACATCTAGTGGTAAGGCTGGCCAGAGTCAATGACAAAGAAACAATATTAAGGGCAGCTAGACAAAAACAAAAAATAACGTACAAAGGAACTCCAATCAGGCTCTCAGCGGATTTCTCAACAGACACTTTACAGGCTAGGAGACACTGGAATGACATGTTCAAAATACTGAAAGACAAAAACTTTCAGCCAAGAATACTCTATCCAGCAAAAATATCCTTCAAATATGATGGAGAAATAGTAACTTTCCCAGATAAACAAAAGCTAAGGGAGTTCATGGCCACGAGACCCCCACTACTAGAAATACTCAAGAAGGCCCTCAGGCCTGAAAAAAAGAAGAGAAAGGGAATACAAAGCTTGGAGCAAGGAGAAAAATAGTAGATCTTTACCGAAATAGGTTAGCAACCACTTAAATACCAAAATCAAAGATCAAAGGAAGGAATTCACCAAAAATAAATTTAACCTCATCACTGTAAACATACACTTACAACACAAGATAGAATAAGGTATAACAAGAACGAATTAGAAGGGGAAGAGGAAAGTGATTGAATTGACTTAGTATAAGGAAATAGGAGGCCATCAGATAATGGACTATCTCATACACAAGATTTTTTACACAAACCTCAAGGTAACCACTAAACAAATAACCAAAACAAAATCACATATGATAAACAAAGAGAAAACTAGTAAGAGTCATAAGACAGAACAACCAAACTGAACTGGCAGCCCAAAACAAATGGGACAAGAAACAAAGGAAATGCAAAAGAACCAGAAAATAAGTGACAAAACAGCAACATTAAGCCCTCATATATCAATAATTACCCTAAATGTAAATGGAGTGAACTCTCCAATCAAAAGATACAGAGTGGCAGGATGGATTAAAAAGTAAGACCCAACAATATGCTGCCTCCAGGAAACACATCTCAGCTCTAAAGACAAGCACAGGCTCAGAGTGAAAGGATGGAAGACAATACTCTAAGCCAATGGCAAACAAAAGAAAGCAGGTGTTGCCATACTCATATCAGACAAAGTAGACTTCAAGATAAAACAGGTTAAGGGAGACAAAGAAGGGAAATATATAATGATAAAAGGGACACTCCACCAAGAAGACAAATCAATTATAAATATATATGCACCCACCATAGGAGCACCAAAGTACATAAAGCAACTATTAACAAACCTAAAAGGAGACATTAACAACAACACAGTAATAGTAGGGGATCTTAATACCCCACTTACATCAATGGATAGATCATTCAGACAAAAAGTCAATAAAGAAATAGCAGACTTAAATGAAAAACTGGACGAGATGGACCTAGTAGACATATACAGAGCACTCCATCCAAAACGGCTGACTACACATTCCTCTCAAGTGCACATGGAACATTCTGAAGGATAGACCATATGTTGGGAAACAAAGCAAGCCTCAATAAATTTAAGAAGATTGAAATCATAACAAGCATCTTTTCAGAACATAATGCTATGAAACTGGAAATCAACCATGAAAAAAAAACTGGGAAAGTGACAAAAATGTGGAGATTAAACAACATGCTACTGAACAACCAATGGATCATTGATGATATTAAAGGGGAAATCAAAAACTATCTGGAAACAAACAAAAATGAAAATATGCCATACCAAACCATATGGGACGCAGCAAAAACGGTCCTGAGAGGGGAAACTCATAGCGATACAAGCCCACCTTAACAAACAAGAAAAAGCCCAAATAAGCAACCTTAAATTACACCTAACAGAACTAGAAAAAGTAGAACAAACGAAGCCCAAAGTCAGCAGAAGGAGAGAAATAATAAAAATCAGAGCAGAAATAAATGAAATTGAGACCAAAAAAACAGTAGAAAGGATTAATGAAACAAAGACTTGGTTCTTCGAGAAGATAAACAAAATCTACAAACCCTTAGCCAGGCTTACTAAGAAAAAAAGAGAAAAGGCTCCAGTAAATAAAATTAGAAGTGAAAGAGGAGAAATTACAACGGATACCACGGAAATACAGAGGACTATAAGAGAATACTATGAGAAATTATATGCCAACAAATTGGACAATCTAGAAGAAATGGATAAATTCTTAGACTCATACAACCTCCCAAAACTGAACCAAGAAGAAATGGAGAATCTGAATAGACCAATCACAAGTAAAGAGATTGAAATAGTAATCAAAAACCTCCCAAAAAATAAAAGTCCAGGACCAGATGGCTTCTCCGGTGAATTTTACCAAACATTCAAAGAAGATTTAATACCCATCCTTCTCAAAATATTCCAAAAAACAGAGGAAGATGGAACACTTCCTAAATCATTCTATGAGGCCAACATCACCCTGATACCAAAGCCAGACAAAGACAATACAAAGAAAGAAAATTACAGGCCAATATCGCTGATGAACATAGATGCAAAAATCCTCAACAAAATATTGGCAAACCGAATACAGCAATACATTAAAAAGATCATACATCATGACCAAGTGGGATTTATACCAGGGATGCAGGGATGGTTCAACATCCGCAAATCAATCAACGTGATACATCACATCAACAAAACAAAGAATAAAAACCACATGGTCATCTCAATAGACGCAGAGAAGGCATTTGACAAGATAAAACATCCATTTATGATAAAAACTCTCAACAAAATGGGAATAGAAGGAAAGTACCTCAACATAATAAAGGCCATTTATGACAAACCCACAGCCAACATCATACTCAACAGGGAAAGACTGAAAGCCATTCCTCTGAGAACAGGAACGAGGCAGAGCTGCCCACTCTCACCACTCCTGTTCAACATAGTACCGGAGGTTTTGGCCAGAGAAATTAGGCAAGAAAAAGGAATAAAAGGAATCCAAATAGGTAACAAAGAAGTGAAACTCTCACTATTTGCAGATGACATGATTTTATATATAGAAAACCCTAAAGAATCCATTGGAAAACTATTAGAAATAGTCAACAACTACAGCAAAGTTGCAGGGTACAAAATCAATCTACAAAATCCAGTTGCATTTCTGTATGCTAATAACGAACTAACAGAAAGAGAGCTCAAAAAGATAATACCATTTACAATTGCATCAAAAAGAATAAAATACCTAGGAATAAATCTTACCAAGGAGGTGAATGACCTATACAATGAGAACTACAAAACATTATTGAAAGAAATTGATGATGACATAAAGAAATGGAAAGATATCCCATGCATGTGGATTGGAAGAATAAACATAGTTAAAATGTCTATATTACCTACAGCAATCTACAGATTCAATGCAATCCCAATCAGAATCCCAGTGACATTCTTCACGGAAATAGAAAAAAGAATACTAAAATTCATATGGGGCAACAAAAGACCCCGAATAGCTAAAGCAATCCGAAGAAAAAAGAACAAAGCAGGAGGCATCACAATCCCTGACTCAAAACATACTACAAAGCAATAGTAATCAAAACAGCATGGTACTGGTACAAAAACAGACACACAGATCAATGGAACAGAATTGAAAGCCCAGAAATAAAACCACACATATACAGACAGCTAATTTTCAACAAAGGAGCTAAGAACATACAATGGAGAAAGGAAACAATAAATGGTGTTGAGAAAACTGGACAGCCACATGCAAAAGAATGAAAGTGAACCATCTGCTATTGCCATTCACAAAAATTAACTCAAAATGGATCAAAGACCTGAAGGTAAGACCTGAAACTATAAAACTCATAGAAGAAAATATAGGCAACACACTATTTGACATTGGTCATAATGACATGCCTACCCAGACTAGGGAAACTAAAGAAAAAATAAACAAGTGGGACTTTATCAGATTAAAGAGCTTCTACAAGACAAACGAAACCAGAATCAAGATGAACAGACAACCCACCAGCTGGGAGAGAATATTTGCAAAACATACATCTGACAAGGGGTTGATCTCCATAATATATAAAGAACTCACACAACTGAACAACAAAAAAACAACCCGATCAAAAAATGGGAAGAGGAAATGAACAGACACTTCTCCAAAGAAGATATACAGATGGCCAATAGGCACATGAAAAGATGTTCAACATCATTAATCATCAGGGAAATGCAAATCAAAACAACACTAAGATATCACCTCACGCCCGTTAGAATGGCTATAATCACCAAGACAAAAAACAACAAATGTTGGAGAGGATGTGGAGAAACAGGAACGCTCATACACAGCTGGTGGGAATGCAAACTGGTGCAGCCTCTATGGAAAACGGTATGGAGATTCCTCAAAGAATTAAAAATAGAGATGCCCTATGATCCAGCCATCCCACTACTGGGAATCTATCCAACGAACCTTAAATCAACAATCCAAAGATGCTTATGCACCCCTATGTTCATTGCAGCATTATTCACCATAGCCAAGAAGTGGAAGCAATCTAAGTGTCCCTCGACTGATGACTGGATCAAGAAAATGTGGTATATATATACAATGGAATACTACTCAGCCATAAAACAAAGACAAAATCGTCCCATTTGCAACAACATGGATGGACCTGGAGGGTATTATGTTAAGTGAAGTAAGCCAGAAAGAAAAAGACAAACACTGTATGATCTCACTCATATGTGGAATATAAACCAAGACATGGACAGAGAAAACTGTATTGTGGTTACCAGGGGCAATGGGGGTAGGGGGTGGGCACAAGGGGTGAAGGGAGTCATATATATGGTGATGGACAAACAAAAATGTACAACCCAAAATTTCACAATGTTAAAAACTATTAAAACATCAATTAAAAAAATGAAAAAATAAATCAACCAAAAAAAAAAAGAAAAGATGGGGGAATGAACAGAACAAAGATATCATGTTATCCTTTCTGAGAAAATGAAGGGTTTTTCTAAAATGACTGATCTGTATGAAAAGAATAAAATAGCATGAATATAATTCACAGAGAAGAGCAGAGTTTCAAAATGGAAATACCTGCACAAGACAAGAATTAAATGGCTGCATTTTATTTACCAATGACATAACTGTAAGTCTTGCCAGTTATACCTGGTGTGGGGGCTACTGCACTGGCTGGCATGAAAGACACAGAGCCGGGAAGAGGGTCTGCGGTCACAGAAGAGGCCCCTTGAGCAGAGCAGGTGCATCAACCAGCTCAGTGCCCAGGTGCCTGCAGCACATGCCTGGATCTACTGGGTGCTCAACAGCACCAGCTGAATTTGAATTGCACATCACCTTTGTGCTAGGTGTTTTATGTATCCTTTATCGTCTGCATTATTAAGTTATTATTCCTATTTGGAAAATTTAAGAAACTGAGACTCTGAAATGTTAATAGTTTATTCAAAGATCACTCAGCTAGGTAGTGGTGAGGTTAGAACTTGAACTCAAATCTGAGTGACTACAAAGTTCATGCTGCCTCCTACACAAAGAACCCACAATCTTCTTTCTCCCTTCTAAGAAATATTCTCAAACAAAAGGTAAAATGTGGTTATATTATCTTAAAACTTGTATAGCAGATATGCATTTCAGTTGACACACCCAGATTTGATCATTCATTCATTCAGCTAGTAATTATCCGGAGCCTACTATACACCAGGGACTGTTCTAGGTGCTGGGATACAATGAACAAAACGAATCCCCTGCCCTCGTGGAGCCTTCACATATGCGGGGTGCCACAAACAAATACATAAAATAATGTCAGGTCTCAATCAGTGATATGAAGAACAATAAAGCAGGATGTGAGGATACACAAAGGGATGTGGAAGAAAAGGGGGTGCTCTCCTAGACATGGTGGTCTGGGAATCCTGCTCAGAAGATGAGTTGTCTGAGCAGCCCCCCTGAACGAGGGGGAGAAGAGAATGGAGTGCGTGTCTGGGGGAGAGGACTCGTGGCAGAAGGAACGTCTGTCTCCTAAGGTGCGGAGTGTTCAGTAGATCCAAACACAGCAAAAGGGCAGGACCAGTGGAGCAGAGTGAGTGGGGATTTGGGGAAGAAGTAAGAAATGGGTTCAGAGAAGTATGCAGGCTCTTATGGGGCATGGCAAAACCTCTGGATTTTATTCTATGTCTGGTGGGAAATTTTGAGGGTTTTAAGCAAGGGGAAATTTATGTGTGAGAGTAACTTTCTCTACTCATATATCAACTAGAATATACATTTCTTCCTGGTGGAAGAAATTTACTGTCAGGCAATTTGAACTTTTTCCCTGGGACTGTATTTCAGTTGAAGGGGAATGCAGCTCACAGAGCATCATAGCGTTTTACATGGTGGGGGGTCGAGGGGGTGGCACCTAGGTCTTGGGTCACCATCTGGCATCTCCTGAGACATGCAACATGCGTGGTTTTTGCCGCTGGGTCCCCCCTTGTTCCCATATATAATGACTCTCTGCAACTTTGGTGCTCTCTCAGGTACACAGGATTTCATTCTATTGCTCCCCACATCATACCAGGGCAAGCAGGAACTCAATGGAGCTGCTGAGGTCCTTTACCATCTCCTTGCTACCCCTGAGCACACAGAAATAGCAATTTCTAGCCAAAGTGGAAAGCGTCAGAATACTATAAGGCTACACGACACCATCCTCTCTTCTCTTGGACTCCACTGCCACTCTGGGAGCACACATTCTGGCCTGGCTGCCTCTACAGACACTTCTCAGGAATGAAGCACATGTTGCTCCTGCTGTCAGACTTATGTGGCTTTCTGTTGTTTCATTCATGGGATGATGGAGGGGCAAGAACTCACACTCTGGCTTGGCCTCTAACTCTCTTCTTCACCCAACCCAGGGAATCTTTTCTAGCATTGCGGCAGGAAAACTTATCCTTATGCTTAGCTGTTGAAACCCCAAAGCCTTCTATTTTTTCTGCTGTATTATTTTTCTTCTGAGAACATGGGTACCACTGCCTGGAAGGAGGCTGGGCATAGAACAAGGGATACAAGAAATACAAAGAAAAAACTCAGTGTCTCAATATATTATCCCACTACATTTTCAAAATCTTACTTTGTTATTTTACTTTTGTAATATCCACCAAATGCTAATATGTGCTAAATATGACACTTCAATCACAATTTGTAAATTTGGAGCATGTCCTAAAAACCTTTCGCTGCTAGTCAGTACCACCAAAAGGTTTTCCTTCTCTCTTCTACGGTAAAGAAAGCTAAGCAAGAGACCATTGAAACAACAAGAAAACACTGGTTTTTCGTGGCAAGCAACAGATGACAACTTTGGCTGAGTGAAGCAGAAAAGGAATTTATATAAGAACACTGGGAGGACTAGAGTACCAGGCTGAAGGCTGTGAAGCCAAGGAGACATCCAAAGTTACAGTGGAGAACAGATCCAGTGACACCACCACCTCTTCCAGCTGGCATTACTGAAACCACGCAGAGCACAGAAAGGGCTAGAACTGCTGCCAACAGCCTTAGATTGGTGGCAGCTACCACTGATGACACAACCTATCCCCAGAATGGATTCTGCATGGTCCTTTTTTGTTCAAACTTCTAGTTTCTGATTCAAAGTCTGGGTCAAAGCAACATTGTGCTCCCCTGCCCTTACAGCACAGGAATCTGTGAGAGACTGTATCTGACATGAGATGGTGGGGAAGAGTTTAGATGCTGGGCAGCCAAAAAAGAAAGACAACAGTCCAGCATAGGAGTGTATTCATAACAAGTACTATTATATATCAACTTTTAACTCATATAAATTACAAACAGGTATATCTTTTCCCAACTACCCTGTCATAACCCAGCTTTGGCCCTCTCTATTTTGGCATATTCTCAACTGTCTTAAATGGACCTAGAGTTAAAATACTAGGCTGAATCATACCAGACTGTCATTTTTATGGTTCAAAAACAGTCAAATATTGGCAATGTCTGATGGTTTAACACATACCATGGTGGACTAACTTACTAAGTTCATAAGATGAAACTGAAGGGATTAGGGCATATTTTCTAAGTCTTCAAGCATTTGAAGAATTATCACCTAGAAGAGCTTCTGGTTGCAACTTAGCCACATGTGGATACCAACCCAGAAAACAGAAATAGCATGAAGGTATGAAAGCAAAAATTCATTTACTCAGTTATTTACTGAGCAAATGTGCCCAGTATGTGGCAGGCACATTACCTGCAGACAGCAAACGCCTCCCTGTTTTCACGGAGCTTACAGTCTCACGGGACAGAATTCAGCCCAATAAGGAGAAGGACTTAACAATGTTCAAGTTATCAAAAAATCAAAGAGATATAAGATATAAGATATAGTTTCTGTTAACAGAAACTAAAATAATAGGCATGTGTACTGTTCATTATTATCTATATTAGTTTTTACATATTATCTTATTTGATATAACAATCTTATTATCAATTGATTCTAAAAAAAAACAACATTTTTAAATATACTGGTTTCAGCTACATAAAATTTTGACCCAACCAGTTCTCATTATTCCCTAGGCCTGAAATCTTTGATGATGGCTATCTATTCACAATAGTGTTTTAAATATTTGTCACAAAGCTCATTTAATTTTTATTAATGTGTTTTTCCAGTCCAGTATATTCTCTAAGTACCCAGAAATAAGGAAGAAGAAAATGCTGCCTTCTTTTTGAAAAGTACTTCTTAGTATTGATTTTATATTCCTAATATCAGTACAATCTCTTGCTCAGCCAGACGACTAGGTAATGGTTATAGAAATACCCTTCTTGAGATAAGAAGAGTTTTTGCTAGTGTGAAAACCACATGTCATTTTTCATCTCTGTTAACTTATGTTCTGGAAGAGAAGCTTATGAATAATTTAAGAGACTGCTGAATTCCTCCTAGTACCATGGACATTCCTCAAGCACTAAAGAGAAATACATCCAATACTCTTCAAAAGTCAGCTAAGAATGCTTCCTACATAGTATCATTTACCTCATAGCTGAAGAGGCAAATTGTCTAAAGAACAATTTCCTAAAAATACATTTCAAACACTACAAGACTTTGCTATATAAAAGAACACTGAAATGAATAATTTAATAAAGAAACAATACTTTTGTAACCCTAACACATACAGTTTTATCTGTTTTTTTCTTTGTCTTTTGGATTTATTCAACAAACATTTACTAAACACGTTAGGTACTGGGAAGTTTTATCTGTTTTTTAAGTTTTATATATATATTTCTTTTCATATAAGACATTTTCTTCAGGTGAACTCTTTTAAATATGTAGCACAATAACTGTATACCTAAAATGTAAAGAAATTACTAAAAGTTGTCTCAAAGTAATCTGTAACAGATCAATTTTAATAAAATCATGTATTTTTAATTATACACACTTTCTTGCAAAGCAAATATTTTTTCTCCCTTTTGCCATTTTCTTCCTTTTTCTAAAATTGTAAGGGATGTTTATATAGTAGCATGATCTATAATTTGAGAATAATCACAAAGAAGTTTATTAATAAGAACAGTCTAGAATACTAAATATAAATTAAGTGACCCTAATATGTTTTAAACATATATTATATTTCAGTAAGTGGACGCAACAGAAATAAGTTAGATTTCAGTTTTAAAAAGACTGATTTGTGATTAAACAAGACACCATACCACAGCAGGTGATAAGTTCTCTTCATGTTTTCTAGTTGGAAGATAATTTTACTATAACTTAAAATGGTATTAGAAAGTATGTCACATATAATACGAAAAATCTCAACAAAATTTCAGAATCACTTTTTAGTCATCTACAACTTTAAAGAAATAAAAACTTTAAAGAAATGACAACTGTTTTTGTCATTCCTATGTTATTACTATTGAAAGATTCTTGTTTCATTATGCTTCTTAAACTGCTTCATTTTATATGGTTTTAGCGAGTCATTTGAACTATATGTTTCAACATAAAGGCTGACATAATGTTGAAACCACCTTCGATTTAAAATTTTTATACTCATTATGTTAAATAGACATTTCAAATTGATTACTGTGTAAAACGGTCAAATAGAACTTTAAAACGTTTCATTCTTAAAAATAAGTCTTTAAAATTACACCTCAATACCAGAGGAATCCCATTCATTCCACAGTTGAGGAGAAAGAGAACCAGACTCAGCACTCTAACACCGGCCCAGTTCTCCTACGATTCAACTTAGGTTCTTGGACAGGACACTTAACTTTGACAGTAAAAGTGATAAGGCCATGACAGATTATCTCTCAGGCCCCTTCTTATCCTAACAACCAGCTGGTCCAAGTGAACTTTCAGAGAGAGTTCTGGTACTTCATCCATAGGGAATTCTAGATATCAGGACTGGATTTTATTCTCATAAAATCATTTTATTCAAAGATTTAGACACGAATGTAAATGAGGGAAGAGAGACTATCTAGGAATAAATGTTCTTTCAATCAGACTCTTATGTTACAGCACACATTTTTTTCATTGGCTTATACATCTAATTTAAAAAATATTTCTTGAGCTTCTATTATGTAGCAGGCTCTGGGACACAAAGATGAAAGAGTCTCTCAAAGAGCTTTCAGTCTAATGGAAAAAGATATACTTCTAAACAACCAAATGCAGTATGCAGTAAAGTGTTGCAGTTTCTACAGCAGATAACCATCTGTAGGGTACAGGCGGCATTAGAGGAGAAAATGGTCCTTTCTACTTTGAAGAAGGAGTAAAAGCCTTTATTTTGAAAGTGACACTTGAAATGAGTCCTTATAAAAGATCAGTAATACACTCTGAAAAAGAAATTAAGAAAACAATTCCATTTACAACAGTATCAAAAATAATAAAATACATCCTAATAAAATTTACCAAGGAGGCAAAACACTTCTACACTGAAAACTACAAAATGGTGCTGAAAGAAATTAAAGAAGACAAATAAATGGAAAGACATCCCATGTTCACGGACTGGAAGACTTAACATTGTTAAGATGTCAATACTACCCAAAGCAATCTACAGATTTAATGCAATCTCTATCAAAATTCCAATGGTGTTTTTTGCAGAAATAGAAAAATCCATCCTAAAATTCATATGGAATCTCAAGGGACCTGAAATAGCCAAAACAATCTTGATAAAGAAGAACAAAGTTGGAGGTCTCACACTTCCTGATTTCAAAATTTACTACAAAGCTTTAGTAATCAAAACAATATGGTACTGACATAAAGACAAACCAGTTCAGCACATCCACAATGGGAGTGAGGTATAAGGCAGCACAAGAAATAAGGCTAAAGAGACAGGAAGAGTCAAAGAGCTGAAATCGTCAATGCCATAGTAAGAAGAATGGATTTTATCCTATCTGCAACAGAAAGTCAATACATTCTTTTAAGCGGGGAACATAAAAATGATTCATTTTGTGCAGTAGAAAAATACCGTGGAAGCAAAGGGACAGACTGGAGACAAGAAGACTACTTCAGAAATAGAGATAAGAGATGAAAAGAGCTGGAACTGAAGCACAGCAAGTGGGACAGAAAGGAGGGAAGGGATGGGAGGGATATGTAAGAGAGAAAATTTACAGCATTTGATGACTGAATATCTAGAATGAGTGAAGCTGGGGTCTAGGATTTTATTTTGCCCAGGTGTTGGGGCAAAAAAGCAAATGACTGCATTGATCTACGATTGGTGTTTGCTAGCCAGGTCAAACAGAAGAACAGAAGACAGAACGCCTGAAAGAGCCACCAAGAGAGTGATGTACCATGAGGCCTTGACCAGTTTAAGAAGGAATAAACCATGTTGGCCAGGAAGAGGAGACCAGAGGCCTTGATGAGCTTCCAGAGCACGAGTAGTAATGGAGAGGAAATGAAATAGGAAGAAGGGTGGGAAGTTGTGGCAACAGACGGCTATATCCAACGGAAGGTCTCAGAAACAGAATAGTGAAGCCAGGGGGGAGGGGCCAAGTTGCTTTCACTATACGCAGTTAGTCGTCTATTTGCAAAAGTGGTTAGATAACGCATTACTAAAGCCCATCTTATAGATAACATGTATGATGCTTGGGTCACCACGGTAACGGGTGCTCCAGTTTTCAGGAACTGAGAGTCGACTCCTTGTCCAGTTCAGGCTTCTTAAGACCACCGGCTCACCAACTGGGCCTGCAAGGATGACCGATAGGTGACACTCTGATGTCAAGGAGCTGAAAACTCCACCCTCGGATCACGGCAATGCCACCATTTGGTGAACGTGCATCCTACAAAGAGCCGTGAAGCTTGACTGCGCTTGAACAGATCATCAATTACCTCACTTTCCCCTACCTCCAATCATCTTTACACCACATTACCCCCCACCCCATAAATATCCCCAGTCCCCATTTTCAAGGATGCAGATTTGAGATTCATCCTCCTGTCTCCTTGTTTGGCTATCTTGTGAATAAACCCTTTCTCTGCTGCAAACTCATCTCAGTGATTGGCATAATCGTTTGGCGAGTAAAACAAACCTGGTTCACTAACAATAGCTCTGGCTGATGAATAGTCAAAGGTTTCACTATGCTTACGAACTGCTGGAGCAGAGTACAGGCGTAGGAGGCTACCATCAAAGAAGTCAAAGGATTTTAAGAAAAGTAATAGTTATGATAGTAGTGGTGGGAGGGTATTTATTATTATTGGTATTAATGATTATAGTTACCATCTATTTAACATTGTATATGTGCCAAATACATGCTAAGTACTTCGTGTACGTTATTTCATTTTATTTTTGAGGACAGTTACTATTATGCTCATTTTACAAATAAGGAAATTGAAGGACTGAAAGGTTAAGTAAATTGCTTAAAGTCACTCAGCTGGTACAGGCTGCACAGGGATGCAGAGTCAGTTCTGACGACTCCACAGCTCACTTGGAGCCGGGGTGGCGTGATGGTTGGATGGTTGTGCTCATGGTGCTGCAGCAAGCAAGGGGCACAAGGTGAGCTAGGGAACAAAGTCCTCAAAAAGCAAGAGGGAATATTCAGACAACAGCAAAAGGTAGAGAGTAATAAAACCCAATAGCATGAACCACCAAGAAGAAAAGGCTTTTGTGTGAGGGCAGAACAGGAACAAAGCAACAGAGAACTAAGAATGTGGATGACATCTCTGGGCCCCAGGGCGTGAGGGGTTGGTGGGATGAGCAGCCTTCACCCAGAGGAAGCTGTGAGCTCAGATTAGAGCCAGGCCGCAGCAATGGAAAGAGGGAAAGGGGTTGTTCCTGGACACTGTTTAGGGGTCCAGCTGCTAATTTACAGTGTAACAGACAAGCATAGTGATTAAGACACAGAATCTGGTGGAGGGTGGGCAAAATGAATGAAGGGGGCCAAAAGGTACAAACTTCCAGTTATAAAATAAGTAAGTCCTGGGGATGTAATATACAGCATGGTAACTATAGTTAATAATATTGTATTGCATATTTGAATTGTATAGCATATTTGCTAAGAGAATAAATCTTAAACGTTCTCATCATAAGAAAAAAATTTTGTAACTATGTATGCTGATGGATATTAACTAGACTTATTGTGGTGACCATTTTGCAACATATACCAATATAGAATCATTAGGTTGTACATCTGAAACTAATATCATGTTATATGTCAATTATACCTCAATTTAAAAAAAAAGTCTAACGACAGGGGAATAGTAAAATAAATTATGATGCAATGGAATATCACACAACCAGTAAAAGTAATGCTTTTGGAGACTATTTCATGACGATGATAAGGACAGCTAACATTTGTTGATTGAGCATTTACTCTGTATCAAATATTGTTCTTTATGTATATTATATATCACACACATATGCATTATAACAAGTAATAATAACAATTAAAAAAGAAAAAGAACACAGAATCTGGAGCCAGACTGCCTAGATTTGAGTCCTGGCTCTACGACTTACTAACAAATTACTTAGCCTCTTTGTGCCTCAGTTTCCCTATCTGTGAAATGGGGGTGACAATAACGGTCCCTATTTCAGAGAGCTGTTAAGACTAAATGAGTTAATATTTGTAAGATGATCAGAACAACGTCTGGCACCAAGTAAATTCATTTAAGTGTTTGACTGAAAATAAAGTAAAATAAGAGAGTGGATGTAGGGAATCAGAATACGCCACCCCTAAATATGCCACTTGGGCATGAGAATTATTTTGAGCTAGAGGCAAATGGAATCCACAGACGCAGAAAGAAAGCTTCCTGGAGCAGCCTCACCCGACGAAAAGCAGAAACTTCTGAACAATGAAGACTACCAAAAACGCCCTCTCTGGGGAAGCTTACGGCCAAGGCGGCCCAGTGCAAACAAAGCCTGCTCCACTAGAGCCCCCACAGACTCACCTTGCCCCAGGCCACGCCCTCCAAAGCCTAGAGCCCTTTCCTTCGTCTTGTCACTTTTCCACAAACGTACCCTTCTTTTGTTAAGACGCTGTGTTAGCCCAGGTCCTAAGCCCACTGAGATACTCTTCACTGAGGTTTCTCCCACGTGATGTGAGCTGCACGTGTTAACAAATTGTTTGTGTTCTCTTGGTAATCTTTTGTCAGTCTAATTTTACAGGGTCCCAACAGGAGAGCTAGGAGGGTAAAAGGAAAAACAATTTTCCTCCCCTACAGGGACAATGGAAAGGGTTAAAAGAGAGGTGAGAAAGGGAAGGAAGTGTGGAGGACCTGCACCTCCCAGGGCCTGCACAGAGGCAGGGCGGGAAACAGAGGCTCTGACGGTCCTCCACGGTCCAGGACTGTGATTCAGACATCCTGGTCGGGGAGAAAAGCTGCTCTCTGCTTAGTTCTAGATGAAGTGTGGCTAAGGTGTTCTGCTGTCTCTGAAGAGAGCCTAGTCCAGGCCATTAAAGGGAGGGGTCAACAGGCTGCTGGGACGCCCACCCGCCTGTGGTGGTTAGAGGTCCATGACTTCATGTGGTAACCGAGCAGTCTAGAAGGGCCCAAAGGTACCAGCAACCGAACAGATGGCCCATAAGGCTCAGAAAACACAAGGCATATTCTCTCCATCTTTCGGAGGAAATGACAGTCAAAATAAGAGAAAGTGTAATGCTCAAATGAACATCCTAAAAACCTTTCATTTTTCCTTTTATGAGATAAATGCATTTGGAATCTTTTATCATGCTAACCAAGGGCACTTTTCTCATTTTACAAAAAAGATTTGCAAGGACCATTATAATTCCAGCAGGCTAAATTTTTAGCAATCTCTTGATCTAACATACGTCTTAACAAAATTACATTTCGCTGAAAAAAATGAATGAAATCACATATTCATTTCTTTGCAAAAAGCTCTTAAGTGCAATTTCATCACTGTAAAATGTGGAGAAGTGCCATATAAATGCATAATTTCCAATCTCTTCTTAGCTCTATGAGCTACTGTGTAATGCTGGGACAGAAGAAGGGGCCGCTTTACTCTGGAAAAACAGGATCACTCAAGGTCAAGGTAGGAAGCTGATGCCATCCACCTGACCCGCCCCCTCGGGCAGCTCCACCATAACCTACATGCACATGCCGTGCAAAGATGGGCTTGGTCTCCAGCCCACCAGTATCTACCAAAAATGACAGTTCACAGCAGCATTTCCGGATGCATAATTCAAGTATTGATGGTCAAAGCTCATCACTTCAGACTCTATTAGTTTAAAATGTACAATAATTTTCTTCAATTTTACACATTAAAAATTCTAAATTACTTTTTATCCTGCAAATTTTCAGTAATGAGTTTAAATATCAGTGTCTAAAATTCTGTCCTTGGGCCGGCCCCGTGGCTTAGTGGTTAAGTGCGTGCGCTCCGCTGCCGGCGGCCCGGGTTCGGATCCCGGGTGCGCACCGAGGCACCACTCCTCCAGCCATGCTGAGGCCGCGTCCCACATACAGCAACTAGAAGGATGTGCAGCTATGACAGACAACTATGTACCGGGGCTTTGGGGAAAAATAAATAAATAAAATCTTTAAAAAAAATAAATAAATAAAATAAAATAAAATAAAATAAAATTCTGTCCTTTTTTCATAACAACTATTTAATATTTTAAGAATTTGGTTTTTTGTTTTTTGGTGAGGAAGATTGGCCCTAAGATTGGCCCTAAGCTGATATCCATTGCCAATCTTCTTTTTGCTGAGGAAAATTAGCCCTGTGCTAACATCTGTGCCCATCTTCCTCTATTTTGTACATGGGACGCCCCCACAGCATGGCTTGATGAGTGGTGTGTAGGTCTGTGCCCAGGATCCGAACCTGCGAACCCCAGGCCACCAAAGTGGAACGGGCAAATTTAACCACTACGCCACTGGGCTGGGCCAAGAAGTTGTTTCGTTTAACCTGTAAATCTAAAAACTCTACGCAAATTAGGAAAGCCAGACTATTCATGAATTATAATTTTTAAGTATTTTTCAAGTTAGTTTTACTTCATCACATGTACTTAAACTTAACTTCTTTATAAATACTTTAATAATTAAATTTATTTTCTTTAAAAATTCTCCTGCTTTCCATTAAATCAAACTGGCTCTGCCTCCACTATTTTGAATGAATACAATTTTAATACTACTGTATATGCAGATACATATATATAGTTTTTATAAAGTTTTAAGGAATGTAGTAGCCTGGTCAATGGAATATATTCTTCTGAAAATTAGAATATATTATCTGAATAGATACTTTATAAAATGACACAAAAACAAATATTAAATTATTTTACTGATTCTACTGGACTAAAGCAATACTAATCCTGGGGGATTCTTTTAAAAATAAATCTAATGAAGCACAATATTGACAAAAATTCTGTGTATTGAACATTCTGACTACCTGAACACTATACAAATGGAGGCTCCAACTAAACTTCAATGAAAATTTTCCATATACATACTCAAATATTTAGATTTCCTATAAAAGTGCATAAAAACTATCACCAAAAGCAACAGGACAATATACACATAAAAGATGAAAAGCAAATATAACAGTGATTATAGGAGGAGGACACAGTGCTGTTCTTCCCTATTTTCCATTTTTTGTAATGTTTTGTTTAAATTTGGGGGAAAGTATATATATTTTTAAGCGACAGTCTGGCATCAAGAAAGGAATTACATACAGGGGCAGTGGCCTTTTCTCAAATGACAAACCAACATCCTTGGGTTCACAGTCCTATTAAAGTTGGTGAGACTTCACATTCCCCAGCATACAATGGACCTTTCATCAATATTGGAAACTGCCTTTGTGAGAATATTTGCTAAGAATGGATGGAATTCTCAATGTTGCAAACACCCATTGAACTATTTGAAAGAACAATGAATGAATGACTAATTAGAAATGTTTCTTGAGCTCACAGATATTTATATGACAAAAGAAGACCTGAATCTAGCGTTTTCTCCAGAGTAGTCAGGAAAAACAGATTAATTTTGTTAACGTGGGCAGCAGTTCCCAAATGATTTGCCATCAAAACTGTTAGAGTTGCCTTCTCCTTGGCAAACTAATGATTTTAAGTTCTACTTGACCCATAAATATTGTTTGTTTGCTTGTCTGTTTATTTATGCATACTTTGCTCCACAAAAGAAAAACTTAACAAACAATGAAATAAAACCTGATCCTTATGACTCCCAACCCCAAAAAGAGCTGTATTTTTGGATGGGTAACTACAAAACTGCATAAAGACATTATTAAGTTTTAAAAGTATGTCTAAAACGATCACATACAACATGATACCCTTTTTATAAAGTTAAAACCAATTAAAAACACATATATTTGGGGAGAATACAAGGAAATAAGAAATACCAACTTCAGGATAATGGTTAGCTTGAATGAAGGAAGGCCAGGGGATAGATTAATAAAAAGGACAATGTGATTAGATTACTACCAAGGTCCTAGCTTTTGTTTGGGGTGGTGGATTCCTAGCTGATAATTATATTATTTTAAAATAGATAGATAATAGATAAAAGTGGACCAAGCATGGACCAATGATGAGAGTGTGCTACAAACCAAAGATTATTGAACCCAAAATGAGATGACATGAAATGACTTCACAGGATATGAAAGGAAATGAAAATAAAAACTGTTTACAGCATATAGGCTAACATCCAAACTATGCTCTCAGGATCAAACTCTCAAGTCACTCATCCAGGTGACATAATTTTCTGCTTCTACCTCCCTAACACTTTCAATGGTACTGCACAGAGTAATGTGTTCTCCAATGGAGGTGAGACCTTCTACCATCACCAGTGGACCTTCTGCTCAGAGAGTGATACCTAAACAGGGAGAAAAGAAGGTAGCCAGGGGAAAAGGTTGCTGCTTCATCGACTGACTCTGGGATGAAGCTAATACCCACAAGGCTCTGAATGGGCAACTGGTGATTTTTGTTCATTCATTCAATACTTTTCAAATGTCAACTGCATGTGGTATGTCAAGATAACCACTGGGATCCTTCAGACTTATGAGTAGGACAGTCTCAACAAATACTTGAGTCCAGCCCATCACCTTCCAGACAGCCCTGGGATCAACACAGTCCTCAGACCTAAGAATCAAGGTAACTCTTCAGGCCTTTTATGTGGCTACTTACATACATGGCAAAGGCTGAAGCAGCTCAATTATAGAGTAAAAAATCAAAAGAAGTCAAATCTCTATTACAAGAACTGGAAAAAAAAATATTGCCTCTTCAATGATGAGATTTCATCATTGCTGAGGGCGTTGCTGTTTGTTTTACCTGCTATCTGCAAGAGCGGGCTTACGTGATCTCCATCTGCCAGCTTCACAAATCCAACCTGATTCCCAAAAGTGTCAACCCCTTGAAAAGGCAAAGTCAGGTGTTTTCCTTGGAGGATTTCTTCTACGAATGGTTTTAATCCCAATAGAGCATCAATACCACTGTGAAGAGATAATATATTTTTCGGTAAAATATTAAGTCATAAGATATACAAAACCAAGCAAGAAACAAAGTCATCAGTTTTAGAAAGATAATTCAATTTTGATATTTGTACTATTTTAAAGCTCAAAATACCTTCAAAATCTAATCTATATGATTAAAATTAAACTAATATTCATTTTTATACAAAAACTATGGGAGAAGTGAATTACATCTTTACCTAATTATAACTTATACTAAAGACATGAAAGAAGATACTATTTTATAGTTCACCAGGAAGTTTCTAACCAAGGAAACACCGCATGGACAACTAAAAAAAAATTACTGATAATACGTTCCAAAAAACCTAATACCTACAAGAGCTTAGATTATATGGAAAGTTCTAGATTCTTGCTAAAAGTACTAATATTATACAGTATTTACTATTTGCGAGGCACTCTACTAAAACTTAATATACGTCATCTCTTAAAATACAAGTTTCGGGGCCGGCCCAGTGGCGTAGTGGTTGGCTTTGCTTGTTCCGTTTCGGCGGCCCGGGGTTCAAGGGTTCAGATCCCAGGCACAGACCTGCACACTGTTCATCAAGCCATGCTGTGGCAGGCGTCCCACATATAAAATAGAGGAAGATGGGCCACAGATGTTAGCTCAGGGTCAATCTTCCTTACCCCCCAAAAATATATATACATATAAAAGTCTCCATAATAAGATAATTTACTATACTTGGATTCAAATAAAACACATTTATATTTGCCAACTGCAGCTATGTAAGTCTGTTATACCTGTTTAGCCTATGAGACTACAGGGCTACTGTGTGTTTCAAATGCATTATTTTTCTTTATAAAACCAAATGTTTACCATATTAATGAATTAGACATTATCAGGTTTGAAATATTTGAAAATTAGGATCAGTTATTTCCATCTTGAAGAGAATTTTGGTATAGGTACTTTATTACGAGCAAAAAATTAAAATCTCACTAGAGGGCAGCAATTACTCAAAAAAGAAATAAATACATTCTTACATTATGGAGATGGCTTTAAAACACCCTTTTGGTAAACCACCATTAATTTAAATTATCTTGATCAATCACTTGTTCACCAGTAAATATATGTCAAAAGTGTGAAAAAAAATTTTCTGTATTTTTCTAGATCTTTCATATTTCTAAATTTAGTCTTTATATAAAGTTTTTAACTGATTTTCATCCATAGCTTCCATACTGAGTCTCAATTCTCTGTTATAATATAATGTACAATACTTCAAAATAGCTTTGGAAACGTCAACATTTCTCATTGTACCTCCAAATCCACATCCTAAATCCAATCTTTCCTAACTATATTTATGTTCATCTGAAAAGACACAGTGTACACACTTCTACTGCAGTACTGTCCTTCAGTATGTACTATGAGTTAAAGCATGTGAAAACAGAACAGCCACTTCTGGCTCATCTGTCAAAAATGGATGCGGAGGGCCAGCCCGGTGGTGCAGCGGTTAAGTTTACATGCTCTGCTTCAGTGGCCCAGGGTTCGCCGGGTCGGATCCTGGGTGCAGACCTACACACCACTCATCAAGCCATGCTGAGGCAGCGTCCCACATAGAGCAACTAGAAGCATGTACAACTATGACATACAACTATCTACTGGGGCTTTGGGGAGAAAAAAGGAAAAAAGGAGGAAGATTGGCAAGAGATGTTAGCTCAGGCCCAATCTTCCTCAAAAAAAAAAAAAAGAAATCCTAAAAAATAAAAAAAACTAGGGGAATTCAAGATGTTCATTTTAAATGAAACTATATACTTAAAGCAGACCATGCTAAAGGTTAGGGCTTTTCAGAGACAGTGAATTCTATATCCCATTTTTCTTTAAAGAAATATAGATGATCTAAAACTCAGTCTAGTTTTTCAGCTCTCTAGTAGCATAAATCAACACATTTGTCCTAAGGAGACATCATTGATCACAGAGTGAGAAGGAGTCATAGTGTCTACTGGTATCACTAACTTTCAAATTCTTGTGAATAAAACATCTTTTCAAGAGCAGTTTATAGAAAGACTTCTTTATGATCAAACGACTAAAAAGTATATGCTTGTGGGAAAAAGAATTCTGAAACTGGAGTTCAGACCCAAAGGTTGTATTTCAAATTGAGACAGGACAGCCATCTTTTCAAATCAGCAGCTGAGTTTGGCCTGATATATTTCTATTTCTGTCTTCTACACCATGAGGACACAAAGGACCTTAGGTAATAGATTTTTTTTTTTTTAATAATTTTATTTATTTATTTATTCCCCCAAAGCCCCAGTAGATAGTTGTACGTCATAGCTGCACATCCTTCTAGTTGCTGTATGTGGGACGCGGCCTCAGCATGGCTGGAGAAGCGGTGCGTCAGTGCACGCCCGGGATCCGAACCCGGGCCACCAGCAGCGGAGCACATGCACTTAACCGCTAAGCCACAGGGCCGGCCCGATAGATTTTTTTTAAATGTCTCTGCACACACCATATCCAATCCATTGATCAATACTTTATCAAACACCTAAAATATGATACTAGACTTTGAAAAGAATATAGAATAAGAAACTGATACTCTAGATATCTAGCATACTACACAGAATAGGATGAAAGATAAAATTAAAAGATTATGAAAATAATAACTTAGAAAATAGACTTAGAAAATCCATCATATAAGCAATGTCTTACCAGAAAACCCAACCCATGTCACTCTCACTACACATCCACCCAAAGTGAGGCCACACATTGAATCTCACCATCACTCAAAAGTTGACACCACAAACACTTCCCTGGTTCCCCAAACTAGAAGCAAATCTCTCTTTTGAAATTCCATTAATATTTTATATCTTATGAAACATATCACTTTTTACCTTCTACTATAGTTATTTGGGTTCATATGGTATCTCACCAACTAAACTGTACAATCCACGAGCACAAGATCCATTCCTGATTCGTCTTTATTTCCCCAAAGCATCTGGCTCAATATCTTGCACATGGTTGATAATTAATGTTGGCTGAATTGCAAAATACCATCTTATCTGTATAGCAAACTTTAATTATTTCTTAGATTTTTCATTATAACTTAGTCAAGAGTCATTACTAAACTGCAAGTATCCGGCCATCATTTTTCAGTAGAAACACTACTCCCAGGATCTCTTCAAACACAAAGTAGATTTGCTAAGCATCTAGATTCTTACACAAATCTGGAATGTATTTGCAGACAGACAAGGTGGAACACAGGCCGAACACCTCAGGGAGTCCCTGTGCTCTACACAGGAACTTCAACAAGTGAGGCTGCAATTAGGGTAGGATAATGCTTCCAGTCCAGGGCTGTCCCCTGCTCAGCAGGTGGTTTAGCAACACTGCCGCCTGCCCATACGATGCCCACAGCACTCATCAGTAATGTGACCCCAAAAATACCCCCCAAATCTTCTAAAAATCTCCTAGAAAAGGCAGTCCCACCTCCACTGAGAAATGTAAACATTACATCAGAAACATACCTGGCCCCAGGCCGCCCCTCTCCCTGCCTCTCCATCACACGCACTCGCGCGCCCGCGCCATGGAGTAACAAAGAAAACTGACTAGTTCTGGCTTCTCCACTGACCGGCATTTGCTTAACTCCTAGGACTCGGTTTCCTCATATGTGTGAGAGATGACATTTCTGTGCTGACTCACAACACTGTGAAGGGAGTAAAATGAATAACATTTGTGTGGGGGATGGTGGCTGAGGGGCATGGACTGAAATATACGCACCGTGGCCCAGATCCATTTCTGATGATGGAGATAAAAACTAAATTTACCAGTCAATAGTAACAGTCTTTTCTGCTTTAAAAAGGTCTTCTTGGGGTACATTATTCAGTTAATTCAAACCTCCTTTCAGGATTGTTTTTCCCTTCCCTCTCCCTCCTCCTTCCCAGGGAATCCGGCACACTCTTGTAAGAGACCTGGAGAAGGTCTTTGGTCTGCTTGCTCTTTGGGTTCTCAGAGATCCCTGTTTTGGGGGACCGTCTGGTTGTATCCCAGGGTGCCCCACGCTGGCGTCCACGGAAGCACGCTTCCTCTTTCTGGACGTTGTACTGGCATGTTCTGCTGAAGCACAGATCCCTGCCAGAGTCTCTGATCAACAAGCACGGATACTCAGCAGTGTCCTTGTCCCTCAGCCACCTTCTTCTTCTCCACCAACTCCCTCGGAACTTCCAAGGCCACCCACCAGGGCACAAGGAAATTTCTGGATCCATCTATATGTCTTGATAGGCAACGGGGAATTGAAGGAACCCCCTCGGGTCCATCTCTTAGAAATCTTCCCCGACTCTGACCTGCCACGTAGGTGGCACTACATTCTTCCAGCATCAGCTGAACAGGAACTTCTGAAGAGCTCAAGGTTTTCCCCAGCAACACCCTGAGAACCCCAAACCAATGTGAGCGTCTCTGTCATTCCTGGTTCTCGGCTCCAACACGGGTGGGCCCGGGGGTGGAGAGAACAGTCAACCCCAAGGGGAGCCACGCTTCACGCTGGCTTTGTGCTTCTTCCCCTGCCTTTGCTCACTCTGCCCAGCACCACAGGGGCTTTATCCTCCTTCCCACACTGGACAGCAAGCCTCAGAGTAGCCACCTACAACCTCCTCCATGCTGTCTGTGCTTCTCTGGCCACACTGAAGTTCTTCTGAATTCACTGCTGGTTCGGTCTCTCCGACTTGCCGCCCCTTATACCAGCTCAGTATCTGCTCCTGCTCTTGCCACTGTGTCGGTTCGTTTCATCTGTCAGCTTAGGCCATGATACCTGGTTTTGGTCAAACACCAGTCTAGATGTTGCCATGAAGGAATTTTTTATATGTGACTAACATTTAAATCAGTAGACTTTGAGTAGAGCAGATTATCCTCCAGAATGTGGATGGGCCTCATCCAGTCAGTTGAAGGCCTTAAGAGACAAGACTGAGGTACCCTGAGGAAGACAGAGTCTGCCTCCAGATGGCCTTTGGACTTGAGACTACATCAACTCTTCCCGGGTCTCCAGCTGCCAGTCTACCCTGCAGATTTTGGACTTGCCAGTCCCCACAACCACGCAAGCTAATTCCTCCATGTAAATCTCTCTAAGTGTAGCTAAAACTATAGATATAGCTATACAGAGATATAGATATATCTACATATCTATGTAGATATACACCCCATTGGCCCTATTTCTCTGGAGAGCCCTGACTGATACACCATTCTAACACACACAGGGCACCACTCCTTTCTCCCAGGCTTTCATCCTCTTGTGTCACGTCTTCTTTGGCTTCTCTTCTTCAAAGAGCATCAGAGTATTTCTTTTTCCTTCTGGTTGGCAAAGTGATTCGTGAAAGTGAGTCAAGTAAAATCTTCTAGCCCTCTCTGGCACTGCAGAGTGCTCCAGACCTGCTCTTGGGGAGATCAGGTTGGGACAGACCAGAAGACTGATCTCTAAAGACAGGAGGTTCTACCATTTAAAAGACATAACTACAAGAATCATAATGTGGCTGTACATGTCAAGGTACTAATGTACTGTTTTCTCCCTTTTATTTTCCCTTTTCCTACCCCCTTCCCAACTCAAGCCTTGTTCTTCATTCCCTAGGAGACATACACGTCAGGATGGAAAACAGAAGCAACTGCAGCCCCTTCCAGCTTGGGTTTTCCAAAGAGCATAAACTTGAGCTTAACCAAGAGGGCTCTACAGAGGGTAACAGGGAAAGGAGCAATCCTGAGTACAGACGGAGGATCCCAGAGAACTGGGTAGGAGCAAAGTGTCTCCACTCTGGGTTGAAAAGCAGCAATCAATGACTTACATTCAACCTTTCTGGACAACTCTGGACTCGGCAGCGGGGCGTTCACGTACCGTGAGATAACTGAGATCAAACTGAAACTGGCCACTGGCCTAGTGGAACGGCAGCTTTCTAACAGCTAATAATATCAACTGGCTACTATGTGCCAGGCCCTAGACTAAGAGCTCTTACATGTATTGGTACCATTATTTTCTCCATGTACTGAAAAAGTAAATGATTTGCCCAAAATCAGGCAGCTAATATGAGGTAGTTGTGCCATGCTAGACTCCTGAACTAAACGGTCAGACTCCAGAGTGTTTACATAATTAACATGGGCAAAACAACCACATGAGCAAGGGCTACCATTTGTAACAACACAGTTAAAAAGTCTAGGTTAAGAAGAATATTTATATAGCTAATTCTGCACATTGACTATCAACTGGAATAAATTATAATCAAGAAGACTTCTTTAGAATTTCAGTGCCTCTTTGGATTCTGCTATGTTTACTCATACTAACGTAATAATTTGGAAAACAACACTCAAGAAAAACATATTACTCACTTGTATACTTCATCTTCATTTAACAGCTGCATCACAAGCAAGGTAACATGAAAAGAACCATCACTGATCATGGCTTTGGCCAGTTGTTTGTCTTGCTCTATTATTGCATTTTGTAGGATCTTAATTCCTCTTGTAATCTAATCACACACACACAAAAACACAAAACAGAGATTAGGTAAGCAAAATTTCCTTATGGCAAAATGTAAATCAAGAAGAAAAATAAGCAACAACCAAAATTAGAACAATGTCAAGATTCTTCAACCAAACAATGTTTAATTGTCTACTTGTTCTCAAATATCCTGAATAGATAACATGGAAAGCTTGATAGGACATATAAGATAAAAAGGCACACAACGCTTGTCCATCTTAAGAGCACTGAGCCAAACACCCTTATTTTACAGATTAGGTCACCAGTTGATGGGAAAAACTCTCAATGGCCATGCATCTTTTCAGAAACTTGTCCTTGGAATACATGGTATGACTCACTATAATTATGATCTTTCCTAAAAAAAAGCTTTATTCTTGCCACAGAAAGGTCAAACCAGCAGACAACATTCCCTTTCTGTTGGAAGTAATATTTATTTGTCCCCAAGTGAATGTGTCTGAGAACCCATTCTTAGTGGCCTTTAAGATTTTTTAGGACAGCAATAATTTCAACAGGAATGACTCCTGTCATTTTTCTAGACATGTGAGGAGCGGAATAACCATGGAGAGTTGCAAAGAAGTCCAAACACATATGTTAGGAAAACCATTAAAGTCTGCATCCAAGGGGAGCTCCCTGCTCCCTCAGCAGCCTTCCCCTGTCTACTCTGAACCAACAAGAGGAAGGAGGCCTCTTCCCTTCTCCATTTCCAGTGAGATCCATTTCTAGTCAACCTCTAAATGTGAGTGTATTGGAAAACAGTTTGAATATGAAATAGCAAACTGAGCCACACCCAGAGAAAAGAGAGGGAATAGAACCCTGAGGTCATAGAAGCCCAGAGGCAGCAGAATTAGCCAGAGAGAAAAGGAGAAGAGGTGGGGCAGGCAATAGAAGCAGAGTCCATAAAAAGACAGCAGAGATGAGAAAAAACTGAATCCTGAGCATAGCAGACTGCTCTGACACCACAGTAGCTGTTTTATCCTGAACAATGTGCCCATTATCTGTGGAATGTGACTGGGCAAATCATGAGATGCTGTCCTGGATGTGATTTCCCATGGGTCTCCACAATAAGTCCACGTAACCCAAAACAACCTCAGCGTTTCTCTATTCCCGGCCATCTGGAGGCGAGCAACACAGCATACAGCAGTTTTCCTGGTAGGAAGTTACACAATATCACCTCACACAATACTTCCCAAGGCAAGAAGTTACTTCTATGATGCCCAACAGAAGAATATTGATAGCCTGTTAATAAAACACTCCTAACACAACAGCACACAAAGATCTTATAGAGTTATTGTTTCCGCTCTTCTATATGGATAAAACTAAACTGTAAACTCCTCGAGGGCAACGTCTATCTCTTCTACCCACCAACTCACCACAGTGCCTGGTAATAAAAATAAAAACAATATTTAAACAACAGGGGCAGTAACTAACCTTTGTTGTGTGGTCACTAGGGTCTAGGGACTACAGTGAGCATTTTACATATCTTAGTTCACTGAAGCTTCTCAACAATCCTATGAGGTAGACACTGGTATTATCTCCACTAAAATAAACTGAAAGACAGAAGACTAAAAAAATCTCTTCAAGACTATATACCCAAAACAGCAAAGAGAATAAATTCAACACATGAGAAAAAATGCAGGAAGTATCTGGAAGAAAAGACGCAGGAGGGGAGAGCAGGAGGAGGAGAAGCAGCTAGAGAGCGATGGCGTAAGAGTTACAAGGAATCTGTTTGCTTTCAAGAGGGGACAAGGAGAGGGGCAGAGATGTGGGTACTGACCAAGAAATGAAACGTCGACGGAAAGAAGACATTTAACGGAGATTTTTAGGAAGTCTGACTAGAGACTGTGGAATGGAATGCACTGGCCCTCTCAAAAAAGCCCTTACTGTAAGTCTATATTACTCTGCAATTATTTTAAATCTGAATTTTTGAGTGTTTTCCAGGTGCAATGAAGTGTGCTAAGACTGGCTTTCAGGAATAACAAAGCAGCCAGACAGTCTGGGTTCAAACGGAAAGGACGTAGCCCAGTGTCAAGGAAACCACAGGTGCTCAAAAATGTCACACCTCAAAACAATGTTATTACATCTTCAAATGTTAGCTAGTACAAATGGTAATCCCAGTGTAACCGATCATGAAAAAGTGATTTAGGATTAGAACTTTTTTCTATAATACAGAGTGATGCAAATTAAGGGTGCTGGACTTGTGTCAGAAATCTGGGATTTTAATTCCAGGTCGGCCACAGGTGTGACCCCATATAAGTCTCTAGTCTCACTGATTCTTGGTTTCTTCAATTGTAAGACAGGAATAATAAAACTGCATTGCCAAATGTACAGGGTTGTGTTAAAAGTAGACATGCTACATGAAAGTACTTCGTAAGCTCTACAAATATAATTTACCTAATATAAGGTATGCAATATGGCCAATATCGTTAAAGTCAGTGGTTCTCTACTCTAGGCAATTCTGCCTCCCGGGGACATGTGCCAATGCCTGGAGACATTTTGGTTGTCACAACTCGGAGTCTGCTATACTTGCAGCTTGTGGGTAGAGTATTCGTACTTTCATGAAAACTTAGTCTTCATTCTAAGCTCAAATACTAACTATATATAAATCCAGGGCAAAGCTCAAAAAATTCCAGCCATTTGTATAGTCAGCATTTTAATGCAATGTTCTACATGGTAAAATAGTTTTAGACCATTCGTATCTTTGAATTATCCATTAGCTTATAAAATTGCAAATTAAAAACTGTAAAACATTTTGAAGACTATTTCTCTGAAGTCACACAGTACTTATAATGCAGGATTAACCTTAACCTATGAAAATTCTAAAGACTAATCTAATCAAGTAATATAGTTCTAATTATGCTTTGATGCTGCAGATTAATTTATATATTCCTTGATATCATCTTAAGATTTTTTTATGTGCTTTTTATTTCTAATTACATGCTTAAAAGATAAAAAGAAAACTACTTCAGAGTCTTCTCTGTATGTCATTTTAAAAAGTTCCACTGTCATTAAAGGCCAAAGGAAACTAATTTTTACAGCCACTGTTTAAAATTCTATAAAGCCATTAAAGCTTATCTGTGATCATAATCCCCAGCCATTGGCAGTATCGCATAACGCACATTTTTAAAACTTAACGTTTAAATGTGACATTGACAGAAACTTTCAAAAATAAAAGCTTTATTAAAATCTTAAATATTTCATTCATTGAGTAATTTCTTTGTATTTAGAGAATAAAAACAGACACCCATCTGCTAAACTTCACCACTAAGCCATATTCCACATGCCCAAAAATAACACAGTAAGAAAATTCATTTTCCTATCTTTTAAGCTTTCTAATTGATTCAAAGCATATATGAATTCAAAGAAAATGGCTTAAAGTTAGTGTGCCTGAGGGTGAGTCGTTTCATTTCAGCACACAGTAGAAGAATGTCTTTGACTTCATCCTTTGACATTATTTTTAGAATTCTTCTAAACTAACACATATTGTTCCTAAATTTGCTGCCTCATTAAGATTTAATAGAATTATCACATCAATTTGCTACCTAACTTTTCTTCAAAGCTGAACACTCTCATTTTTCTTGCTTGTCTACAATCATGAAGAGAACTTGAAAACTTGATGATATAGCAATAACTAGAGTAAAGTGAAAAATCATCCCGAAATAGGAGGAGAATTTTGTATATCTACAAAGTGCTCAGCTTACATGATATCAAATACTTTCACAATTACATTCCCCAGAAAGGAACAGAATGCACAAATCTACTTTCATATCTTCATAAGACCAATAATTTTCACGTTACAAAATAGCAAAATACAGAATTAAATGTAACAAATGCCTTTTAAAACCCCAAAGGAAATCATATTTTGCCATTAGTATAACAACATTATCTTAAAGAAAAAATTAATACACTCCTAATTTCAATCAGCTTCTGATTGTTCCCGTGCATTTTTTCAATACTGACTTACCTTATATTATTACTTCTCGTAAGAAAGCGTATAAAACCAACATATGAGTAAATCCAACCAGAACTAAGTAAACAATTCTAGCCAGTTAAGAACCATTTAGGATTTATCATAACTCCATTAAATTTTTTTCTTATTTTTATTTTTAAACCAATGGGTAATTATAGGTAATGGAGCGTAAATATGTTCACATATTTGCACTTCGAATATTTTTACGTAGCCATCATAATTCATTTTCCAATTCTACTTCTTAAAAATCACGAATTTCCATTAATAAGGAGTTCCAAACATCTAAGAATGTGTTTAAAAATCAAAGACCCATGTCAGTCTGAACACTTTTTTTCTTTAAAACTAGATGCCAACGAGTGGCAGCCAGAAGTAGAGCAGCTCATTGTGAGTGTGCGGGCTCCCAGAGCCTGTTTGCAGGTCGCTGGTGGAACTTGGAATCCAGTTCCCATTGAAACAATGTTATAAATGCCACTACTTTCCCAGGCCCTCCCCCAGTGGCTCATAAGTAGTTTACAAAGCAAATGAACATCAGATACTTCAAAACAAACAAAAAAGGCTCTCATACAAAAGATATAAACTGTGTCTCCTAATCTTGTCTCATTCCTACCTCTCCTCCCATATTTCTACCCAAGCTTTCTGTTACCCACAAACAAGTCTCTGAGAGGGAAACATTAAATTATTTGGTTTCCAGGTTACTTCAAAACTGTATTCCCCACTATTACAAGTCACCCTGTCGCCCGGAAAACAAGTTGCCATTGAACCTATATTATGAAACGAGCATTTGTAACACTGGATTTATTATCTGTAATGCTCTGGTTGTAACTTGGTGTGCCAGAAACACATCATCCACTCTGAAATGACAGCATTTTGTGTGTGTGCCTCCTCTTGCCAAGCTCTGCTCTAGGTACTGGGAATGAGCTAAAAAACTTGGTGAGGAGGACGAACAAGCATCAAACTGCAAGGATGACAAATGACAAAAGGAAAACTATGAGTCTTTTTTGGGGGGCGGGGGTGACCTGGTCAGGGTGGAGAGGTTCGAGCTGAGATTTTGGCATTAACAAAACCAAGAGGAGAGGAAAGGAAACTCCCAGTCAGAGAAGGCTTTCCCTGGGGCAGAGGGAACTGGCAAGTTCAAGGAAGGCCAAGAGGGGCTCAAGCAGAAGGAACAAGGGCTGAAGTGGAGAAGGCCAGAGCACGCAGAACCTCACAGACACGGGACAGCCTTGTCTTTATCCTACTATCAATGGGAAAATTCTGAAGCATATAAGCAAGTAGGTGACATGGCCAGATTTGGGCTGAGAAAATAGTCATGATCACCTCCATTTCACACCTGAAACTGAAGCTACAGAAATTAGGTAACCTGACCTACAGCCACAGTGGAGTTTGTGACCAGGCCGGTATTCGAACAAGGTCTGCTCGACTCCAAATCCTGCACTCTTCCCACTTTCTACACAACCTCCCAGGAGTTGAGAAGCAGAAACAAAGGCTACAGCAGCTTCCAGGGAGAAAACTAAGAGTCACAGACAGTTCTCTCTCATCCCCTTCCTCCCTTCACCTTTGTGGCCCCAATCCTGAACGAAGTGGGGGAAGGAAAGAATTTCTCTACCCTCCTTCCTTTCAGTCCCCTTCCCCACCTGCCCTACCCCATCACATCACCCCACCAGTCTTCACTGGAAGAGGTGAGACTAGGACTAGGAGGGGGTGGGGCAGGCTGAAAGACTGATGCAGAGCTGCTGTTGAGACTACCCTGGGAGCCAGAATGGAGGTGTGATGGAGACAGACAGAGAAGGGCCTACTCACAGCAACTCAGAAGTGTCTACCAAACTTCTACACTGATAGACTCTACTGGAACAATCTCTACGCAACAAATCAAAATAAAGAACCTCTTGTCTCTTCCAATCACAAATCCCGTGTCCTTGGGGAAGTCACTCGGCCTATTTCACATCCAGTCTCCTCAGGACCTGCTCCGTCTGACTGCTCAGCTAAGCAACACCACCTCTGCCTTCCGCTCTCTTCTAATTCCCAAATGCACACATGTCCCTATACTTCAAAGAAAATCTGTCCAAACAACTCACAAGTATTTTAATATAATATATAATTGCTGATTACATTAAAATTTGTATCACCCAAACAGTTTTAAGGACTATTCTACTGTTAGCCAACCCGAACGTACCAGTAAAATCAGAATATGCCTTTTTTGTGTGTGTGTGAGGAAGACTGGCCCTGAGCTAACATCTGCCAATCCTTTTTTTTTTTTTTTTTTGCTGAGGAAGACTGGCCCTGGGCTAACATCCATGCCCATCTTCCTCCACTTTATATGGGACGCCTGCCACAGCACGGCCTGACAAGCGGTGCATTGGTGCACGCCCAGGATATGAACTGGCGAACCCCAGGCCGCCGCAGCGGAGTGTGCGCACTTAACTGCTTGCGCCACTGGGCCAGCCCCAGAATATGACTCTTTACTGCAACAAATTCTAAAATCTGGTATTGCTAGGTAACACAATTTCTCTTTCCATGTATCTTTTCTCCCCAGCTAAACTGTATCTCACACACTAGATTATTTCCGAGAATGCTCCAATGGAATTTATTTTTTTTCTTTTGATATTTCTTTCTTTGATTTCAATTTCGTTTGCTTTGATTTTTAAAAATTCATCAGCATTCCATAGGAACATTCTAGTTAAGGGGAGAAGCAACCTGAAAATGTGCCTAGTAAAAAAGATCACAGCCCACAATCAAACAGAATTCAGATCTGGATCTTAAACTGGGCCAAGATGTAAAAAGAGTCTTTCAAGTGAGGAGTTCTTTCCTAAGGCATTTTAATTCCTACCTCACTGCAAATTTAATTAGATACTGTAGTTTTCTCTCTCAGCCACATAGGAGGGGTTCTTAGTGTGAGCCAATTGGCTGCTCCCATTTCCTGTTATTCAAACCACATTAATTTTTCAGATTTTTAATAGAGTTCTACCAAGTTTATCATGCAATATTAAGTTGGTACAATGAGTAATTTTTACAGAAACGATGTTGCAATAATCATTACCATAAACAGGACTAAGCAGCAAGAAATCCCAGTTTACTTTCTCAGCAGGAATTTCAGAATCCTCTTTTCCTACCTGGTCACTGCTCTCTGCTTCTGAAAGGCTCGTCCATTATGGTGAACAAATGCTTAGAATCTTCAGCATGCCTCTGGCAACACTTTTTCAAATGGCTTTTGCAAAATTGTTTAAATGTGATTGTTTAAACAATGTTTTTCAAAATTATTGTTTAGGGGCCGGCCCGGTGGTGCAAGCGGTTAGGTGCACGTGCTCTGCTGCGGCGGGGCGGCCCAGGGTTCGCCAGTTCAGATCCCCGGCGCACACAGACACACTGTTTGTCAAGTCATGCTGTGGCGGCGTCCCATATACAGTAGAGGAAGATGGGCATGGATGTTAGCCCAGGGCCAGTCTTCCTCAGGAAAAAGAGGAGGATTGGCAGATGTTAGCCCAGGGCCGATCTTCCTCAAAAAAGAAAAAAATTATTGTTTAAATATATTCTATTATTTAAATAAGACTATTCCCTATATGGCCCAGCTAAAACGCCACCACGACTCTTAAAAGCCGAGAACAAATGGGCTCACAAGCATTTAGTGTACCTTAAATATAATTTAGAATAAAACTTTATAGCAAAAATAGTTTTTAAGAAAAGCACCTCTTTGCTGGTAATCGGAATAGATAGGAAATAGTTCGGTTGATAATCTTTTTGCTTTTTTTTCCTCTTCTTTTTCTGATCTTTATCGATCCGTTCATTTTCTTTACTTCTCTCCAAACTTATTTGAGGTACATCAGGGACTGGAGGGAAAAAGGCAAACAATAACATGTATAATGCATTTAAACACAGATAATTTAGTCAGAAACAAAAAGGAAGCAAGCACTATATACGTAGCGATCATTCACAATAGTCATTTTCAAATGTAAAGCAGCTGTTGTCAAACTCTTCTATAAAGGACCTCCCAGTAAATGTTTTAGGCTTTGCAGATCATATGGTCTCCGTTGCAACTACCCAAGTCTGCTGTAGACAAAACACAGATGAACAGGTATAGCGGTGTTCCAATAAAACTTTACTTACAAAGCAGATCGTTAGCCAGATTTGGCCCAGAGCCCACAGCGCACTAACCTCTGCTCTAAAGCATAACTAACCACCATCCTCTCCCCCACCCCATGATTTTCAGGATACTTGGAAAGATCACGTTTTCCCCCATCCTGTATACGTACATTTGTGACTTCTACAACATAACCACTTGTCAGAGTGCCGCTCAGTTTGGCTGGTGGTCAATGTCAAACTACAAACTATTTGTTGCAAAAATTAAGAGATTATTTTAGAAGCTTTCGTAACAATTAGGCAAACTAACTTTGTCTATTGAATTTTGGTTTCTATTTTGTAGGTCATTTTTTTACAACATTTTTCTAATAATTAATTTTTTACTGTATTTTCCAAAAATATCATTTGGCAACAAATAGGAAATTAAAAAAAAAAAAACTGGTCCGTGACCATAGATAATTTGAGAAGCCCTTAGCGTGCCACTTTTTTGCCGCTTTTTAAAGTCATCTTCAAAAGACTCATTTATGATACCCAACAATTCAGATTATGAAGCTAGGCCCCCAGAAATAATTACCAAATCAGTGCGAAATGCCATTGTCTCCTTTTTTACAGATTCTTTCAGGGCCTTCCACATGCATGCAAAACTACCATTAATTGAGTTTTCAGGCTGTGTCTTCTCGAACAGCAGCTTACTGTTCAAAATGAAGTGCCTCATGGAGACTTTGTAACAATTCAAATATAATTATATTTTTTGAGGTAAGATTTTGGAAAGGGGTGGGAGAGAGGAACCACCTTACCTTACGTTCAGTCCTATGAGGTTGGTTTCATCTTTGGGATCAACCCTAACAGACCGTGGGCACCACCTGTACACAATGCCTCGAAAAGAACTGTGGGGAAAGTCTGAGCTGAACCTACAGCATGAGGCCTGTGTGCGTACACAACCCTGATCTGACCAGACCCCTTACTTTACATATGATGAAACAGAACTGCAGTAAAACTTGGAAAACCTGCTCAGTGTCCCAGAGTCAAGTCTGGTATCTGGACCTCTTAACTCTCTCTTTCCACTACTTTCTGCTGGGTCAAAACGCTTCTCTCTCAAGGTTCTGCGTGAGCAGTTACTACCACACACAAAACCAAAGAGCAGAAGTAGCTGTCCTTATTCTGCTGTTCTCGAAAATATTAATAGTACATAATTTTTAAATGAATACCACAAATAGTATTTTAATGCTAACTTCTAAGAAAAATAGTAGAGTATGTTTAAAACTTAAAAACTGAAGGTTTGTGGAAAGAGACATGCCTTCTTTCTAGGACTAACACATATTTGTGAGACCCAGAAGACAGCGGTAAATTAAGAGCAAGGTGACCTGAGTCGTAAGTCTGCCTGTATCATTACAAGTTAAGACAAAGTTACCTGGTGTGCTTGTCATCCATTTCACTACCACATTTCTCAGCAATGTGCCTAATGTTAAGGTGGTTAAAATGATATATCTTCACAGAGAACACTTATTTGAAATATATAGTATTATTAGCTTCTTTTATACTCGTGAGCTTGTCAGAATTTTACAAATTTCTATTGCTAAGAAAGTGTATGCCGCATTTTCATCTGTATTAGGAAAATTATCTGAATTGCCTCATGTGATGCCACTGGGTTTTATTTCCCATGCAATTTTTTCAATATGAAACATCAAATCAACATGTTGTTGAGCTGCTTGTAATTTTAAATATCTAAGAAATGGTCCTACATTTGATTGTAGCAACATGACCAAATGTACTATTTTTAAACAGAAGCCACAAAATATGCTAATGAAGTACCACATATTTTAAAACCAGTTCTAAATACATTTCTAGCCCACTTCCATCTGATCTTCTATCTGGTCCTCTGGAAATGGAAGCCAATTTTAATCTAGTCTGGAACCAGAGTGTCTGGTTTGGAATCCTGGCTCCCCCTTACTAGCTGTGTGATCTTAGATAAGTCACATAAATCTCTCTACCTCAGTTTCCTCCTCTATAATTTGAGGGCAATAATAATAGCTACCAAATAGGGTCATTTTGAGGATTAAGTGAGTTAATAGATGAAAGCTCTTAGACTACTTCCTGGTGCAAAGTAAGCACTATTTATTAGCTATTATAATTATTAGATATTACCCAGGGCTAAACATCATTAGAGAGATACATCAGTCTCTGCAAAGATCATTTAGAGGACTCCAAAAAGAAACTGGATGATTTATAAACTATCCATTGTTTTTCATCATCTAGACCACTTGTAGTCTCCATAAGCATGGAAAATGAAGAGCAGTCTTGAATGGTTTTTTAAAAATTAAATATAATATTGAAAAAAATTTCAGAGGCGGGCCCCGTGGCCTAGTGGTAGAGTTCAACGCGCTCCCCTTCAGCGGCCGGGATTTGGTTCTTGGGTGTGGACCTATATCACTCGTCAGCTCAGGGCGAATCTGCCTCAGCAAAAAAAAAAAAAAAAATTCAAAAGAAAAATACCCATTTCTTAAAGTAAAATTACAAACTAATTCTAAATAAGCTCCCAGCATCCTTCTTATATCTCATTGTCCAAATCAGGACCCAGGGCTAACCCCAAGCATCACAGGAAGCTGGGATAGTATCTGGCAGTTAAGAACCTATACCTACATGAGAAAAGTAATCTACAAAAGGAAAAGGGGAGGGGTCCGCTGCTGGGAAGGCAACTAGCAATGTCTGTTTCGGTCCTGTAGAGGCAGCAGGAGATAGGGAAAAGGGCATTGACCCAAAGATTAGTCTTCCAACGAGCATCTTTCCATCAAGTCACTTCATTTCTTCATCTGAGAACTCAAAAAGCTGGGCAATCCTTGGAGACATAGCTGATTCTGGGTCTGGGGCTTAAAATGTGCTAGAGGAGCCTGGAGTTTCAAAGACTCCTGGGACCATGTCAGAAGGTCTCTAGAGCCAATCTGAAAGTCCCTCCACTGGCCAAAGATAGGATAATTTGAGCATCAAATAGAATAATAACCTCAATGGTGTGAAGTCCATCAAAAATGTTTAAATCCGTCAGTTCATAATAACACTCAAAAGAAAAATTAAAACCAAAAGCTCACAGGTCACCTTTGGAGGAGTCTAAAGAATTATTATTCTAAAAATCTGAAGATAAAGGGGAAAAAAATAGTCATGCATTTATCCTGCTTTTCCTTACAACCAAATAGTAACACAGGCAATGAAAGAGTTAACTAAGGTAAAGTTCTTCTCTATAGAAATTTTCAGCTAATAAATACAAAAGGCTAGAGTTAGAATATTAGCATTTTGAAACCCTTAACAGAGTATGGATCAACCCAAATATTATCAATGGATGATCCATGAGATGGAAAGCCAATGCGGAATTTAATAATGGGTCACGTGACAAGACGGGAAGTCACCAATCAATCTTCACATCACAAAAAGGCAAGACAACCAAACATCTTTTGCCTCCTGATGTCACACAAGAGGAAATTCAAAACACTTTTGTAGCGCTCTTGCCAATATTCCAAAACTTAATCAAGCCTCCTAATCTAACTACCAGTTTACTGGAAACACAAAGGACAGAGAAATATGTTAAATGACCATAATATGGGTACTTCTACACAATCCGATTTCTTCAACAATAAACACACACACAAGGAAAAAAAGGACGAGATCTATAGATGAAGAGGCTAAAGAGATGTATCAATCAAATATAATGCATAGACTTCAGTTCCTAATGCAAACTAGTTTTTAAAACATTATGACACACTCAGAGAAATGTGAATACTGACAGGATATTCGATGACATTAGGAATTACTGTTATTTTTGGGGGGTGGTAAGGATATTCTGGATATGCTTTTTTTAAAAAAGATTCCTTACCTTTTAAAGATACATACTAAAGTATTTACAGATAAAATGATAGATCTGGGATTTACTCCAAAATAATCCAATAAGGAAGAGGTGATGAACATATGAGGCTCGTTCTACTCTTCTACTTTTGAATATGCTCGAAAGTTTCTATAATGAAATATTTTTTTAAAAAAAAACAACCCACGGGCAGGGAAGGGATAGCTAGATAATCTCTATCTGAGGTCTCTTCTAGTTCTAGTTTTCTGTGATCTGTGATAAAAGTACTAACGGTTAACTAACTGTACTAACTGAACTGTACTAACCTGTACCAATGAGGACATTTCATGGTGAAATTGAATAAAGAATGGTGTCCAGAATAATAATCCAGCTGATTTCATAACCTTTAGTTCATCTCAAAATTAACATAGTAGAAAGAGATCCTGAACCTATAATCTAGTTTTTCTCTTTTCAAACTACAAGTATCAATCTACCAGTGGGTTACGAAATCAACTTAGAAGATAATAAAAAAGCGCTTTTAAAAACTGGAATGGAAATGAATGGAGTAGAGTGGGGTGGGGTAGATGGAATAGAACAGAACAGAAGTAGTAGAGACAGTACATTGCTTATGGTTCCTGTAAATAATGCTTCATGAAATCCGAGTTATTTGCATACACAAGTATACTGGGTGGCAATGTGAAATGTATTCCTTACTGTGAACATGAGACATAGAATCACTCTTGCTGTATTTTACTCAATATGAACAATACTAAGAGGAACAGACTTACTAACACAGTATTTAGAAGATTGCTGCAGCTTTCAGCATTTTAAGTTGTTTTATACCTTATCTGTTTAAAACAAACTGTCCTCCTGCCTGTAGCAACTTATTTTTGCCATTTCAAACATTCTATAAGTCCATTTTGTGGACATCCAGAGAAAGAAAAATCATAATCTCTGAAGGTATTAGTTATAATGTATAACAACTCTAACAATTCTGCTGTCAAGAGAAGGACATAGTGTAAAACCCCAATTCATAACACAACCCCTTGGTAAAAATTAAAAAATACAGGGTTCTTCTAAATTCCCTTAGCATTCTCTAATCTTATCAATAACTATTTAACTTTTCTTCAAACCGGTTTATCTAAAATTTTCTTTTGGGGCCGGCCCCATGGTATAGTGGTTAAGTGCATGCGCTCTGCTGCTGGCGGCCCAGGGTTCAGATCCCGGGTGCGCACCAATGCACCCCTTGTCAGGCCATACTGTGGTGGCGTCCCATATAAAGTGGAGGACGATGGGCACAGATGTTAGCCCAGGGCCAGTCTTCCTCAGCAAAAAGAGGAGGATTGACGTGGATATTAGCTCAGGGCTGGTCTTCCTCACAAAAAAAATAAATAAAATAAAATAAATAAAATTTTCTTTTGTTGGGCATCACAGACAAGGCAAAGTTTAAAACTATCTGATGAGAGCTGGGCAAAAAAGGAAAAGAATCCTAGATTTATTGCTATAGTAGAGTTTTATTTACCCTTGTAATATGTTTTTTTTAACTCAGTGAGTCCTGCCGATTTATGATCACCTTGTGACACACTGATTCCAATATCTCTTTTCTCTTTTTTGCATGTTTCTTGCCTTTTAATTGTAAAGTTTACTTGTATAGCCAGAACAGAACACAAAATCCCTTTTCTCGCTACTGAACTTTTTTATTTCTTACTTTGAAATCATAAACTAAGTTCTAAAATACAATTTGCTATTATTCTTTTTATTTAGTTCATATGAAAGTATAATGAGCAAAGTGTTCATATAATATCAGTTTACCAATAAAAACATGAAAGATCACTGACCACAGAAGCAAAATGTAGAACGCTTCGGCCCTGCGCCCTGGATCTTTCACTGGGTTATTTAGAGTAACTTTATTGTTTAGCAAAAAAAAATTCATTAGTTGCAGTAGAGCTTGTAAACCCACCTCATAAACTTAATTGATTACACTTGTTAATTTTCATAATGATTTCAGTAGCCATTTTAATGTGCTCTAATGAATCTGGTCTTGTTGACAAAGGCTGTAACTCTCTGATCCATGCATTTGTTTTTTCACCTAAAGTACCACGTCATTTTATGTAAATCATATAAATTATCTAATTTTTCCTAAAGTTTTATTTATTCTTTCAAGAAACTACAAGGGAATGAATTATGGGAGAAATTAATTTAATTAGGTCATCCGTCTGTTGTTGTTGGTTGCTTGTTTGCACACTTGCTCTTAGCCAAAAGGCTGAGAATGAACTAGATTTTGTTTTAATCTTTTCTTTCTTCTTGTTGTTACTTAAGCAGCCAAAATCTTTGAAGTAACCATCCTTAAAACTCCTTAATTATATGACTTAGAATATTACCTTCTACATTTTATAGAATTATTCCCCCTAGTATCTGAATAATCTTTGGCAAGTTACTAAAGCTTTCTAAAAAAATAATTTTACCTCCCTAATTAAGTTTCTGTGAGGATTAGTAAGAAAATATAAAGCATTTAGCAATATGCTGGAAGCACTCAATAATATTGTTACAAAATATTGACTTAATAATATTGTTACAAAATATTGCTCTCAGGGGCAAATGTTTTTAAATATTTAATTTAGCAAATATATTTAGGCAAAAAGTTGGGGTGAGATTAAATTAACAAAAATTTTCAGATGCTAGTTCTGTGCCACACACTGTTGTAAGAATTTTACATGTATTAACGAGTTGAAACCTCCCCACAATCCTACGAGAGAGCTACCAATTATTATGCCAATTTCATAGATAATGAAATCGAGCCTACACACTTGCTCAAAGTACACACTAAGAAAGTGTCGGAGCAAATTTTGCACCTGGACAGTCTGACTCCACAGTCCTCACTCTTAGCCACACAGTTTAAGACTATTAGTGATACCTTAGGGGACAGCATCAAAGAAGAACCACTTTATCCAGCTCTCCGTTTACTGAGTCAACGAGGCTTACACCCTTAAAAGCAAGCTTTTCACCACATTTAAAAATTTTCATTGTATTTTTTCATAAAAAGAATGAAGAACATTCATAAAATTTGAAGATCAGAGAAAGGAACAAAAAAATTGCTCATAAACCTACTATCTGAACACAACCATTATGAATTTTGGTGACAGATTACATAAAGTATTTACACAACCATAAACAAATAACACATACATTTTTCCCCTACTTTTTCACTTTGCATTTTAGATAAGAAATGTTCCCTGTAAAATAAATTTCAGAAATATTATTTTAATAATATATAAAAATGCATAATATGTAATTTAAGGCACTAGTATAGCTTTAACCATTCCTAACCTTGGGCCTTTCATTTTTTTCCCAATATTTTTACCATTTAAAAGACATTGTGACACACGTTTACGAATAAAACTTTTTCAACAAGTCAGATTATGTCCTTATATTAAGAATCCCTTGAGTGGCTCTATCCCAAGTATGAACATTGCTGGAGAGCCCAACCAACTCCATTCTAAAATGACTATAACAGTACCTTGTCAGAAGCAATGTGGATATGACATTAAATCATTGAGTATTATTTTTTAAAGATATTACCAATCTGATAAGTTACAATCATATTTCAATGCACAGCATTTGATACTTATGCAGTTGAATAACTTTCCATATATTTATTTATTAACCAAATTTTATCTTGTACATCGTTTGCCCAATACCAATAACAGCACCTGGTAATAGCAGGCACTCTCTAAATATGTGTTGAATGAATTAATGTACCTATTAGTCTTTTCTAAATTTTATTTGTTTTCCTTTTTTAAAGGTATCAACTCTTTGTAGTATTTGGGACAAATATTTGCCTCAAGCCCTTTCATAATAAAATTTATGTATTATATGCTTCCCCAATCAATTACAGAGAGGACACAGAACATAATTTATCCTTTTTTAAAACTGACTCGGGATAATCGCTTACTACAGCGGTTATTGAGATTCAATTTTTATTTGATACAGCATTTTCTATAAAAAAATTTTTTTCAGGTAAAGGTAGTTTCAATCAATATTTTAAAATACTTAAGAGCTGAAGTATTTAATATATCTTAATAGTATTAGCTAATAAATAAGTAACGAAATGAAAATTTCCCATATCTCTAAAACATCCAATAATTACAAGGTTAGAATTCCATGTAGGGGCCGGCCCCGTGGCTTGGCAGTTAAGTGCACGCGCTCCGCTACTGGCGGCCCAGGTTCGGATCCCGGGCGTGCACCGACGCACCGCTTCTCCGGCCATGCTGAGGCCCTGTCCCACATACAGCACCTAGAAGGATGTGCAACTATGATGTACAACTATCTACTGGGGGGCTTTGAGGGAGAAAAAAGGAGGAGGATTAGGCAATGGATGTTAGCTCAGAGCCGGTCTTCCTCAGCAAAAAGAGGAGGATTAGCACGGATGCTAGCTCAGGGCTGATCTTCCTCACAAAAAAAAAAAAAAAAAAAAGAATTCCATGTAAGGTAGAACAGAATTATAACAATTTTCAGTATGAGGAGAACTGAATTCCACACTTAGGAAACACATGTAACTAAAAAAAAAAAAAAAAAGTTACTCAAATATTTTATTTTGAATCTTGATTTAAATGTGGCTTCATAGTTCAGGACTGTGATTCTCTTAAAAGAGTAGAGTCAGTGAAACTAAAGGCTCCACAGATTTACCCCATGGAAAGCATACTAAGCTATTCCTATCAGCAGCAGAGTGACTCACCATTGCCAACTCTCACTCAACTCTCAGAGGCAGGTCTAACGGCAATCCCAAACATTTTCTGGAAAGTTTACTGCGTTTCTAACCAATTCACCAAGGATACTTCCCCTTGTGAAGAGAAAAGACCCACCCAGGTGCAGGTCAACAACTCACCAGTGCTGGATTTTCTCCCTGAACATGTCTACCTGTAGAGCCAGATGTGGCTCGGGGTGTATTGCTTCCTCAAAATTTCTAAAAGATTTTCTTTTGTACATACATTTGGATATTTTACTTCTAATATATATAATTCTAATACATTTCATATTTAACCTTAACATAATATTCTAATACATTTTATACACTATCATATAACTCTAGTAAAATTGTCTCTTCTTAAAAACAAAACTAACAAAAAAATGTAAAGACCCATTTCAGCCAACCAGACTCCACGACATCCGATGATGACACTACTCCCCCACCCCCATGGTAACACAGTTGACAGCTGAGACACTGAACCAAACATTCGGGGAGGAGTTTTCTTACCGGCAAAGATACCCTTCCCATGACACTCTCCTTGTTAGCGCTACTTTCCTGATCACTCTGCCACGGTTTCTATCAGCAAGAATTTCTTCGCAGTTAACTCACAATTTCCACCCACCAAAGGAAAATGAAAGAACCAAAGGCAGGGCTGGCCTGGTGGCATAGCGGTCAAGTTGGCGCCTTCTGCTTCAGCAGCCCAGGGGTTCACCAGTTCAGATCCTGGGCACAGACCTAGTCCCCACTTATCAAGCCACGCTGAGGCAGCATCCCACATAGAAGAACTAGAACGACCTACAACTAGGATATACAACTATGTACTGGGGCTTTGGGGAGAAAAAAAACAAGAGGAAGATTGGCAACAGATGTTAGCTCAGGGCCAATCATCCTCAAAAAAGAAAAAAGAAATACAAATTTAAAAAAAGCAAAGAATTCTGTGAAAGAACCAAAGACAACAACCAGCAACTGGAGAAGTTTAAGGCTGTTGTCTACCAAGGAGCAAGTAGACTGAAAATTTCCTTGTTACTAACTGTAAGAGAAAGCCGCATTAAGACCATTCAAGCCACAAACTAATTATCCTGTGTTTTGGACATGAATACCATTACTGTATCTATCTTAAGTTTAAAGGTTGACAACAACACTCCCAGTTTTCGCACATTTCTATAAAAATCTCACTTCCCAAAAGCTAGTCAGTACTTTCTGGTTTGCAAAGAATTTTAGTATCTGTTCCTTAGTGTTTTAGTAAATGCTATTATAAAAATGAAAGAGAACAAGTTGGCCCCAAATAACCAAGGGATATGTTTCAAAGCTTTCACAAATAGCTTTTGTACACTATTTTGTACACTATTTTTGTACACTATTTACACACATTTTTAATTGCCTTCTTACACATATTCCCTCTGTTGATCCGTACAACAACATTAAGAAGTAGGCAGGAGGGAATTATCTGTGTTTCACAGTTGAAGAAGCCCAGCTCATAGAGGTTAAATGTCCAAGGTCACACAAGTAGAAAATGAAATAACCAAAACTTAAAACACAAGTTTTCCGTTTCTCTCATTATACCACACTGACTGTGTATAAGTTGGAGCTTGGAATTTGAAATCTATCTTCCCACAAAAGTAACATTATACATGCTGGTTTGGAGTCTAGACTAACCCACAAAGACTTTTAACTCACCAAGTCTCAACTATCGAAAAGTGGTATAATCCTATACAGCTAAAAGCGGACTTCTGTAGACTGATCTCAGCCCCTAATTTACATGGATAAGGTCACTTCTTTGGTAAGATTTCATACCATGTACCTCAGAGAAAAGATCCCAGTCGTATGAAGGACTGGCCAATCTTCCCTATGCCCATCCACTGAAGAAGCAGCTACCCCATTCAGAGCAGGAAAGGCCTGCAGAGCCACAAACACATCCTCTTCCTTCTTTCTGGTCCCAGGGGCCATTGTTTCTCCTCATCAGTGGAGATATAAGAACACAGCAGCTACGGAAACAGTATTTGCTCTCTGGGATTCTGGTGGTATCTCGCTCTCAACCCCTCGTACGGCTGTTTGTTCATACAGATTAGATATGTGTAAGAAGTGTATAAGTCAGAAGCCCCTATACCTGGATTGGTGAACAACTTCCACCTCTTGTTCCAGTCCAGCTATGAACATTCCAATGGGATAGATTCAGAGATGGAACAGAACTCAGAGGGAAGAAAGGTGGACAGGGGATACCCACCATGGGCATGTAGGCACGATTATTCAGAAAGTTGCTTTTTGAGCAACTTAGGGAATTAAGAGGAAAACATGATTACAGTCATGTGCTGCATAACGACGTTTCAGTCAACCACGGATCACATATAGGACGGTGGTCCCATATCAGTACCATGTAGCCTAGGTGCATAGTTGGCTATACCATCTAAGCTTGCGTAAGTCCACTCTATGATGTGCACACAACGACGAAATCACCTAACAACGAATTACTCAGAACGTATACCTGTCATTACGTGACGCGTGACTGTAAATCCTTCCTATTCTTGCCTATCATTTCCAAAGGGTATGTTCTTCTATTTAACAGGTATACTAATTCTTCAAAGGAAGGTTTCTCTAACAGCTGTGAAACCCACAAAAGCTGTTCTTCTCTAAAGGCCAGCTAAGAAGGAAAAGATGGGAAACCCTACCCTGCCTGAGCAAACCCCTCTTAATCCTCCCTTTTCTCCTTGGTTTTTGGAATGGGAAAAAACTGATTAATAAATCACCAGAGATTTAATACATTGTAAGTATCCCTCTCTCCTTACATCTCCCCAAAACATAAATCATGGGAAGACAGTGAGATAGAGAGCAATGTGATTTCTGAGACTGGCTGAGCACCAGAGTCTCATGGGATGTTTAAAACAACAAAAACAAAAAAGATTCCCTGGCCTGACACAAAGGTGGAAAAGAGGAATCTGTACTTTTACATCACTCCACAGAAAATTCTAATGATTAGTTAAGTTCAAGGACAGTTAGTATTGAGGAAAGAACACTGGATAGTTCACACTTATCCCCAGGCCTCTACTCTTGCCAAACCTCTAGGAAGCCTTCCAGGACATCCAGGTTAGACGCCTCCCCGACACACCCTCGCCCCATGTACTCCCACAGCATCCTGTATGGCATTCGTCTATGGGATTATAGCTGTTAACGAATTGGTTCCCCAAGGAAGCCGTGAGTTTCTTGATCACATGTTTCAATATTGTCATGTGTTTCAACAGTCCCACTATCTGGTGCCAAAACCTGGTAACCGTTAGGCATCCAATCAATGTTCATCAAAGAAATGACGAACAAATCAGAAATCCCAGATTCTATAACCAGTTCTTTTCAATTGTGTGAATTTAGTTAGTTTTCTTAACTTCTCTGAGTCTTATTTTCTCTTCTGAAAAACGAAGAGACTGAACTAGGTAATTTCTTATGGAGCCTCCAGTTATAGAACACCAGTCAAGAGAAAACTATATCAAATCACAGCAGGGTTCCATATAAGACCGCAGAGCGAGTGGCTCAGAGCACGCGGTCAATAAGCATTTGTGGTATACACAGGTGCTCCTCCTTTTTCCTATTCACAAGTAACCTGGATAATAGGCAGATAATAGGCAGATAATAGGCAAATCTGTCACCTTTTCAGTGGAGGTAGCCCCAAATATCATGTACAGTACTGTTTTTACAATGACATGAAATTCAGATCTAGATATCTACGTAGTTCCAGCAGTATGTCAATCAAGTAAGCATCGGTTCTCTAAAGTTTGTAAATGGCGCTCTCAAAGACTGAATCAATCAAATAAACATATAATAGACTAAAAGTTTAACTGTTTTCACCACCAGCCTGTTACGCTCCACGAAGCAGGGACAATGTCCGTCTTGTTCACTGGTCACCCTCCCAATGCCTAGCGAAGTGCCTGGCTCATATCAAGAGGCCAGTCAACACTCGTCAGATGAATGGGTACTGCCAACGTTAGCAGTGGTTCCAGAATAACTGAAGAAGGAGGTTATAAACCATGGAATGTTCTGACCCATTATTTTCTGAAGTAGCTTATAAACTACAGAATGATCTGGCCCAAAATTTCGTGAGACATGTCTTAATAATATCTGTGATACTTTTGACAATAGAATACCAAAAGATAACTATTAATTAACAACCAAAACTCAAAAACATGACAAGTATTTAAGGTGAAGTCATTTATTAAGAAAATATATATATATCACTAAATTTACTATTCATTGCATCTAAATACATATTTATTTAATGAAGTACTTACTTTCACAATCATCTTTAATATCTACAGTAGCAAATGGCATATCTGCCAGAGAATCCATAGCATTGGCTTCAATGTCTTCGGACATTTCCTTTTTTCTTGACACATTTTCACACTCACTGGAATTTATTCCTCCTTTAACGTATCGCAAAAAGAAAAAATGTATTATTTAACTTATTTTTTTAACGCATATCCTAAACTAAAACAACTCAACTAACTGAATTCAATATAAATTAACATCTCTTAAGAAATTGTATTCAGATATATTATAAAGCTATCTATATAAATACTATTTGCAAAATATTCTACATTTTTACAAATGCATTTTTATGTTAAACAGCTTTAATAATTTTCTGAAGCACAGTACTTGACTCAGGGTTAGATGAAGACTGAGTTAATCAACAATCCTCAAGATCTTTTATAGCTATATTTTCCTAATTCTAAAACTACAGGTTTTTCACATAACTTTTGAAAACAAACCAACAAGACTTTGTCAGTCTTTGTCATGTATATTTTTAACAATATCACTTATGTGTTCTCATTTGTACAAGTTCTGACCTTTTTTTTTCAACAAAGACTTTTAAATTTTTTCTCTCCATTGTTATATTAACATTGGAAATTCAGTTAAAAATACACGGCTCTAAATATGCTTTTCTGGAAATTCAGTGATTAAAAAGCAAAAGATCTTATGACAGCCCTCCCTTGGCATGTACTTATATTAAAGCCACATTTCACATTTGGTCTTTGATTTGTTTTGTTTTCTTGTTATGGGTGGAACAATCATACACCTTGGGTGGAGGTTAAGAGAAAGAATGTCTGTTTAAATTGATAAAGTTAATTGCTAAATTTATCAGTAGGTGGGCTCTCCAATACCATTATTCTCCATGCTTTTATTGACAGAAGCAAACGTTGTTTAAACTAGGATTGAACAAAATCTTGGGATACTTATATAATTTTTACTGTATGCATTTATTAAAGACTAATTTTCCATTGAAGATATTAAAGAAGTCATTTATTCCATTCTTCTGTAATCCTCTGTTTTCAAATATAATACCTAAAAAACTCATTCCATTAAGAATATAGTTTACAACACACAACATAATAACCATCATGATAGGTCACAGTTAACATATATACCAAAAAAATCTTAATTTTTATTGCAATTTGAACACTCTCTACTATTGTTCACACATACACGCACCACACATACACATCTATCTTCTAGATAAAAGCAAAAAACGACAACAAAACTTTTGTTTTGTTGTTTTTTTGTATGTCAATTAGTCGTGTTCAATCCCAAAACCAAAGAAAAAAAAGGAAAAGTACATTCTTAATAACGCTGCTATTTATATTACAGCTTAAACTTTATTAAGTACGAGTGCCTGGCACCCAGGTGTTCAACAAATGTTAGTCTCATCATAAACTCACAACTATTTGAAAGATGTGAGACCAAGTAAAGGTTTCCCTTCTATTTTTATGCTTGCATTGAAAAATACAAATGCAGCTTCTACTCAAACAGAAGTTTTAAGAGATCAATACATATCTTGTACCGTCAGGCACCTGCAGCTACACATAAAGGCTCATCACTGACCAGGCAGCTTACACTTGAAAAGTAAGCAACAATGAGTATTTGTGCAATTAAATATGCACAAGGCCAAATAAAAATCAGAACAAAATGAAATAAATCCAACTTTTGTTCTTCTCTATTTTATTCTTACTCTAAGAACTTAGTAATAAGTTCTAAGCATCTAATGTACAGCATGGTGACTATAGTTAATAATACTGTTGTACTTGAAATTTGCTAAGAGAATAGATCTTAATCATTCTCACCAAGAAAAAAAAAAAGTAACTATGTGAGGTGATAGATGAGTTAATTAACTTGATTGTGGGAATCATTTCACAATGTATACTTTTATCAAATCACCACACTGTATACTTCAAATATATACAATTTTATTTGTCAATTATACCTCAATAAAGCTGAGGGGAGAAAAAAGGCTGCTAAGTGCATTAACAGCATAAAGATGAGGTGAAGCTGATAAAGTACACTAATAATAACAGAAGCACTAACACTGGAGAGCCAACCCCACGCCAGGCACAGCCAGAAGCGCTGTACAGATAGTAACTCATTCAGCCACACCATCAGGGAGCTACTGTTATTATACTCGTTTTACAGACTAGCCCATTAAGTAACTTGTCCAAGGTTACAGCTAGAAGGTCTTGCGGCTGGAATTTGAATCCAGTGACCCTACTGCCAAAACCTGCCCTTTCCAGCACACGCCTTGCTGCCTCTTCACACACAGTTTACAGCACTGTAAACTGAGGCAGTCCCCAGGATCAGGAGCCATGACAATGTTCTTCTTACTGCTATCTGGGTATCTATCCTATATGCTGAAATAGATGCACCACAGCTCTGCTTAAACAAAAAAGAAAACGTGGAACAACTTAAATGCCTAATAACAGAAATGGTTAAACACAGCACACTCAGTCTAGACAACGAAGAATAAGACTCCAACGACCGAAAAAAGTTTGTAGCAAATACTGACTTTTTAAAAAGCAGATATAACACTGCATATGCTCTGATTACAAACATGCAGGAAAAGGCTAAAGGATATAAACTATTTCTAAATGCTGACATAGCTGTACTCAGTATTTTTGTATTTTTCCCATTTCTGCTATTCAAATATTTTAAATGGAATTAATGCTACTTTTATAAGAAAACAATTCACACATACATCTAATTATATAATAAAACCCTACATTAAACATATGCTAATATTCAAATATATGGGCACTTCTGCAAATGACTTCATCAAATACAGCCCAGTAGAGGAGACACAGATAGACAATTTGCCCTTTGTCACAGAAAATGCAAGTTTCCTATGTGGATAATAAAATATGACTTTATTAAGCAAGCCTCTCTTCTACTCACTCTACTAGGCATATAGTATGTATATTCCCCAAGAACCAATGGAAAGGGTCAATGCCACCCATGCTCCTCCTGCCTTAGCTACCAAAAATGGAAACGTCCTACATCTGGATAAACGTTGAGAGTTGCGTGATAATCAACAAGTCACTTGACCTCCATGCTTTGGTTTCCTCATCATAAAAAGAGAAAAGAAGTACAATCCAAATTACTAGAGAGAAATGGACAAAATAAGTTAATATCTGAAAAGGGATGTAAGAAGACAGTAGCCTTCACAAACATCTTTGTAAATATGAGCAAGGAAAAGACCTAGAGATGCTATCAGCATCCTGAATGGCAAGGCCACACACTAAGGCAAGGAACTGGGGTGTGAATCCTTTCTCTCTGGCAACCCTCTTTCTCCTTTATAAATGCCGCTCAAAAACTCACGCCCTCCGCACCCACCCACCCACAAGGTCTTATTCATTTCATTCCCATAACAATTGTAAACACATTTACACTAGCAACAGCTATTATAACACACTTTAACATTTTAATGCTTCTTTTATGTTTTTATGCGTTTATACTACAAAAATCTCGCAGAAAAGCACTTTTTCTCTAATAGATTTTTGATCCCTTTCACCCAAAATCCAACCCCTAACTCGCTCTATCCACAAAGTTCAGTTCACAGTAAATGCTGACCTCAGCTGGACATTAATTCTGGGCGGTCCTATAGATTTGGCGCCAGTTTAAAGAGGTCATTCTAAACCTAGAATAAAATCCTAAACGAAACAGTGTAGCGATTCAGATCTTTCAAGTTGGTGACCTAGGATAACTATTGAGAGTTTCTGGGGTTTGTTGACCACACAATCCCTGTCGGAGCGGGGATGTGGGCATGAACTTTGTACTAAAGGTCACAAGAGCAGAAAGGGGAAACAAAAGTGAAACTTGGGGTGAGCTCACGGCCCGTGCGCGCGCTAGGGCGCGGGGCACCGATGGCGCCGGGGGCCCGGGCTCCTCGGAGCGGCTGCGCGCGGCGGGCGGCGGCGGGCGGCGGGGCCGGGCCCTCCCGAGGCCGGGCGCTGAGCGGGGCCCCGGCCCCGGCTCCGGCCGCCCCTCCCGGCCCGCGCGGCCGCCCGGGCTCACCGGCTCCGGGGCTCTCCATGGCGGCGGCGCTGGCGGGCGGCGCGTGTCGGCGGGCGGGCGGCGGCGGCCGGCGCGGCGGCGCGGGGCTGGGCGCGGGGCGGCGGCGGAGGCCGGGCGGGGCCGGCGGGCGGCGGGGGCTCGGGCCGCGGCGAGCAGGCCTGCGGGGGCGCCGAGCCCCGCGAGCCGCAGGCCCCGCAGGAGCTGCATGCCAGGCCGGGCGCCCGAGCGGGCGGAAGGGGCCGAGCCGAGGCGCCGGCGGGACCGGATCCGGCGAGCGGCGCGGGGCGGGCGCGGGGAGCTGGCGGCTGCTCCGCGCCCGGCGCCCCGGGCCCTCCGCTCCCGCGCCGGCGGCCTGCGGCCCCTGCAGCCCGCGGTCGTTTCCCGGGCGCGGCCTTCCGCCCGGCCCACGCTGCAGGGGCGACATGGGGACCGCCGAGCGCACGCCCCGCCCGGGGGCGCCTGAGGATCCGCGTGTTTCCTTTCGCCAAGAGCTTCAAAACCCAGAGTTCTGATTACAAAATATTTGGAAAGAGCAAGAGGCACAGGAAGCAGACCTTGTCCGTCTGTGTAATTAGATGTTTTATTTACTTTGCTTTTTTAAAAAAGCCAAATTGCGGCGAAGTCTCAAGTTTTTAACAATAGTTTTATGCCTAGAAATTAAATGGAAACCAGCTACTGGTTTTTGCAGGTTAAAGCACTGATGTGAATAAAATGGGAGAAAAAGCAATTTAGTTAATTTAAAAAAAAAACAAACCTGTTGACGTTGGAACAGAATTCTCCTGGATTTTTCTTTCAAGTGCAAAGAAACTGTGCAGTAAGAAAATTAGTTCCATCTCTCAACAAATTAATCTGGCCTCTTTTGCCAATAGTAACACTTGGTTTATGTTGAGTGAGTGAATCCTAGTGTTACCGAACCAAAAATGGGGAGTTAAAATCAGACTCGGGACCAGAATAGTTGTCACAAGAAGTGAACATATTTGCAGCAAATAGGAGGCCACATGGAATCATTTCCAAAGTCGTGGAGTTCCCAGACAGGCGAAAGCAGGGGCTTTTTATTTAGGATGGAGAATGAACATTCAAAAGGGAGAGGTGGGTATTCCCTTGCGCAGGCTCAGTTGGAAAACATGCTTCCACCTATGCTGCCAGTTATAGTAATAAGGCCTAAGCTCCTCCCAGGAGAGGAGGTCTTAGCATTAAAAATAAGGCAAAGGTCATAGGCATGCTCTTGGGGTGAGGCTTGGTCTGGTTCCTGGTGGTTGGTGATTGCACCTCCTGAACAGTTAAATGCTTCTGAACCCACGGGCAATTAGTAGGTGACACTAGAAGGGGGATGGGAGCAGACCTCTGCACCAGCTCTGGATAGTTGATATAAAGACTGAACCCAAGAAGTCTTAAAGCTTGTTGCTCTGATTTTAAAATAATTCTCTCAAGTTGTGTTTGGTTTGCACACCCATAGCAATTATGGGCTGATTAGAGAGGGACAACAGGGTCCCCTAACGTTTATTTAAGGCCTGAGCTCTGTCCTGAGGTTGTGCAGGTGAATCAGACAGGTCCTTTTCCTAAGGAGCTGCTCCTAGTAGCAGAGAAAGAAACGTGAGTAACTGCAGTAAGTAGTGAACTAAAAACTGCAAAAAAGAAAGTAATCCGTATTAATATTGAAGGGGATCAGGATATGCCACCCTGACACACGCCCCGTTGGCGCGAGGACTGTTTTGAGCTGGTAGCAGGTGAGTGAGTAGCAGCAGACACTGGAAGAACTCCGCCCCCCTCGTTTGGCCTAAAAGGGCATAAATTTCCCTTTGTAAAGCTGACAAATTTCCGTTTGTAAAAGTTTTCCCTTCTTCCCAGACCAAGAAGAGGAAAGTAACTCTTACCTGCATAACAAACCTTACTAAACAACCCTTATTTACCATGTATGTCCTAATTGCCAGGTGAAGGCAGAGACAGTTTTAAAGTCTTTATATTCCCTGTGCATAGAGGTAGCTCCATGAACAGATGAATGAATTAATAAAACTTTTATAAGCATCAGATCTAAGTACTCAGATTTGTCAAAGAAGAAAGCAACACACCCAAATAAATTTCAAAAGAAGAAACAATATCATGGGTAATCTTAATGTCCTAGAGCTTTACCAGCCTGAGGCTAAAAGTTAGCTGACATTTACACTAATATCTAAATATTTTTTTTTTGCTGGGAAAGATTTGCCCCGAGCTAACATCTGTTGCCAATCTTCCTCTTTTTTTTTTCCCTCCCCAAAACCCCAGTACATAGTTGTATATCATAGTTGTAAGTCGTTCTAGTTGTTCTATGTGAGCCACTGCCACAGCATGGCAACTGACAGACAGGTGGTGTGGTTCCACGACCGGGAAGCAAACCTGGGCTGCCGAAGCCATGAGAGCGGCAGACTTCAGGGCTGGCTCACTAATATCTAAATCTTGATAGCTAAATGAACCTACCTGCTCATGCCAGAACTCCAGCCCCCTGTGAAATCCCTCCAAAATACATCTGGGGTTCCAGTGTCTACATCACTCACGAATCATTCCAGGCTGCCACCCATCCCCAGCCCTCGCCTCACTAGCTCCACTGGTCCAGTCTCCTTTCCAGGAAGTCCTCTACTCTGACTAGACATCAGCCACCTGCTGGTTCACTTGGTGATGGGGGATCCTTTCAGCTCTCGGGGTGACAGTCTCTGGCAAGTGAGGAGACCAATTCCTCCTACAAACATTACACTGTGCTTAGAGGATAGGGCAGCATAAGTGGTCCCACAGGAGGCTATTTGACCTCTGAGAGCTATAGAATTCATTGAGAGAGCATGTTCCTTTAGCCACACAGCACTTTTCCCCCCAGAGGACAATGTACACTGCCAGGATAGCTGGGTTGGAAGGATCCCAGTTCAAGCTACCACAGCGCTCCTATTCCATGATCCCCTTTGACCTTCAGGGCCTCTTGCTAAATCGGCTCATTCATCCTGCCAGACCCCTTTCCGTAGGGCGAGTTCTCTCTTCAGGTCCCTCATTTCTCTGATATGCTCCTGTCGCCATGCATTTCTTCCAAACAGTTGGCGCTGTTTTAGTTCTTGTTCTAAGAGGAGTCAAATGACAAAACTAAAACAATTTAGTAACATGTTTGATGTTCTTTATTCAAGAGAATACAATCCACGGACTATGGGAGCACAGAGTCTCACAAACCGTGGCACACTCTTCTGGAGGGATTTTGGGCAAGAGCGAGTTTATAGAGCATTAGAAGAGGCGACGTGGAAACAGAGCATGATTAGCTAAGGGTCCTTGTAAGGCTCGCAGGTCCTGTTTTTCTAGAGTCAGGTGAGCTAGCTAAAGCTGAGTTAAGACGATTGTGATTGGTGTTAGATTTCCTTGATGGTGAGGTGTTTCCAGGAAGTACGTGCTAATTTAGGTTTAGATTTGTGACATGGACTGGGCCTCTGAGGCGGCCTCCATTTTCTGGGTCCAGATATACGTATTAACTTTATCAGAGGTTCTTTGGTCCTCCCAGTAAACTATAGCTGTAGATGGTTATCAAGCAGGATGAAGACATGCAGTTCTACAGGACATGGTAAATATCAGTAGAAAGCCAACTGAGACCCTTGGTGACCCAGGGTGACTCAGGATGACGTTCCATTTTGTTGGAGGAGGAATATGTGTTGAACAATAAAACATGTATGCTTTTCAATTAATGTTTGAGTATAATATTTGTTTAAGAAATCACTACATCTATTTAATAATAGATTTGTTTCAGTAGCTAGACACAAAGGGTCTTATAATATTAAGTATCAGGATGCAACATTTTAAATTATTTTAAATATTTATAACTTAAAATGTAAAATTCTTAATTTTTCTGGGTAACATGTTTCATACAATTTTTAAACTCAGAAAAACTCATAGAATAAAATTTAAAAGTATCTGTGATACATCAACCAGAAGTATCTCTGTAGATATAGATACACATATACACAATGCTATAGGAGATATTTTATAAAAATGGAACAATGTTGCCTATGGCTTTGTTTGTTTGTTTGTGAGGAAGATCAGCCCCGAGCTAACATCCATGCCAATCCTCCTCTTTTTGCTGAGGAAGACTGGCCCTGGGATAACATCTGTGCCATCTTCCTCCACTTTATATGTGACACCACCACACCATGGCTTGACAAGCGGTGCCTTGGTGTGTGCCCAGGATCTGAACCCGGGCCGCCAGCAGCGGAGCTCGCGCACTTAACTGCTATGCCATGGGGCCAGCCCGCATATGGCTTTGTAACCTGCTTTTTCCTTTGCAATATATTGTGACTAACTTCTCATATCATTAACTATTCTGTACTATAATTTCAATGGCTGCATATTAAATCTCTATGTTAATATATTTGATCAATCCCCTATTGATTGTCATTGTTCAATCTTATTTAAATTCATCTCGGTTTTTCATCATTAACAATAACTCTATGGAGCCAGCCCTGATGATTTAGTGGTTAAGGTTCGGTGCTCTCGCTGCTTCGGCAGCTGGGGTCCACACCACTCATCTATCAGTTGCCATGCTGTGCCAGTGGCTCACACTGAAGAACTCGAAGGGCTTAACGACTAGGGTATACAATCATGCACTGGGGCTTTGGGGAGGGGAAAAAAAAAAAAAGAGGAAGATTGGCAACAGATGTTAGCTCAGGGCAAATCTTTCCCTGCGGAAAAAAAAAAAAACACTGTATGATAAATACTTTTTTCTATATGTCTTTGTATATATTTTTTATTATTTCCTTACAATAAATTCCCAGGGGCCGGCGCCGTGGCACATCGGTTAAGTTCACGCATTCCACTTCGGCGGCCCAGAGCTTGCCGGTTCGCATCCTGGGCGTGGACTTACTCACCACTCATCAAGCCATGCTGAGGTGGCGTCCCACATAGAGGAACTAGAAGGACCTACAACTAGGATATATAACTGTGTACTGGGGCTTTGGGGAGAAAAAAAAAAGAGGAAGATAAATAATAAATAAACAAATAAATAAATTCCCAGAAAGAGGCTTGATAGATAAAAGATTATGCATCATTGTAAGGTTTTTGAAACATATTGCCAATTTACATGCTTAGAAGCAGTTCATGAAATTCTATCATTATAAGTTCTTCCCTCATTTTTTATTTAAAAGGTACAAATGCTTGTTATTTTAACTTATATTTGTTTAATTATTAATGAATCTGAATATTGTTTCCTGTATTTAATAGCCATCTGCATGTCTCTCAATAAATTTTTGTTTATTTTTCTTCTAGGTTGTTTATCTTTTTCTACTACTTCATAAAATCTACTTATTAATTATTTTAAAGCCTTTGTCATATATATTAAAAACATTTTCCCTAACTTGTTTGCAATTTCTGTAGCTTTTGGCATGCAGAATTTAAAAATGTGCATGTACTCTTATGTATTAATTTTTGTTAGTGGTTTTATTTCTTTGCTCTACTGATTAAAAATGTAATCCTTTTGCAAGACTATTTATAAAGCCTTCTACTTCTTTGTATCTTTGATATTTAATGCTTTAATGAATCTGGAACATTTGATTTATTGTATGAGAGATAAGAACTTTATTTTTTTTTTCTCCAAAGACATCATTGTTCTAACGCCATTTCTTGACGTAAAATCCATAGTTGAGAACTTCCAGGTCCTTTCTCCACACAAAACATCCCTTCTCTGTCACTTTTTATCATCAGTCAGTTAATCTCACAAACTAAACTGTGCTAATATATAAGTCCCTCTGAATTATTTTGGCAAAATATCGTACACCCTTCTATACATACACAGGCAGCCACTTTATTAGCCATTAAACTGCTTTAATTTCTATTTAACAATGATCACTATCTAAATTATATTATTATTTGACTGCTCCCTTGTCCATCTGTCTTTCCTACTAGAACGTAAGGTTTGTGAGGACAGGGATTTCATAGTCTTCTCCTAGATCCTGGCACACAGGCATTTCTAAATAAATATTTGTTGAATCTGTTATTTATTTAATGAATTGACTGGAGATTGAACCTAACCCTAAAGAGATGAATAATGGGAGTCAAGGATGGAGATTTTAGAGATCTGAGGGCCTTTGGCTGCTGTTTTGCCCACTCATGAGACCAGCAACACCTGTGGAGATTTACTTTCACCATCATAAAGTTATTACATTTGTGGATATTGATTCAGTATTCGCACAGCTAATTCACCTCCACAGCATTACCTCTGAAATACAGGAATATGGTAAGTAATTAGTAATTTCAATTACTAATTACTGGCACTCTGCCTGTTTCTAACCAAAAAAAAGAAAGAAAGGAAAGAAAAGAAGCATATCCAATTACAGTATTGTCACATGTTGTCAATCTGAGCAACCAAAAATAAGCCACAAATCTGCTCACCAAAATAAATTATTACAAACTGTCTCAAGTTTCAAATTTGTTCATAAGTAGAATTTATTTATTAAAGCAAATACTTGTTTAATAACAAAATGCCAATTGGAGAAAGGACACGTTCATGGCAGACCGAACATTTTTCTGAGATCATGTTATGTAGGAAATCATCTTGATGCAATGTGGCCTCCGAGTCCACTACCAGGCGAGCTGTCACAGAGATCATGGAACGGAAGCGCTCCCAGACCGAATTAAAATGCTTGCATTGCACAGTTTATTAAATCAATTAAAAACACACAGTGAGGGGCCGGCGTGGTGGCGTAGTGGTTAAGTTCGAGAGTTCTGCTTCAGTGGCTCAGGGTTCGTGGGTTCGGATCCTGGGCGCAGACCTACAAATCACTCATCATGCCATGCTGTGGCGGCATCCCATATATAAAATAGAGGAAGACTGGCAGAGATGTTAGATCAGGGACAATCTTCCTCAAGCAAAAAGGAAGATTGGCAGCAGACGTTAGCTCGGGTCCAATCATCCTAACCAAAAAATAAAAACACACACAGTGAGAAGCAAGGGGAAAGAAAATGGGAAATTAATATACTTAGGATTGGACGCAATTGGGGTGAACAGGCCACACTACTTGAATCCTGGAGTATGTAATATTCACACATCTTGTCTCTCTCTGCTGCTCCAGCAACTTTCCCTGCTCATCATGTGGTTATGAAGACCAGAAATAAGGTTCAAGAAAGGGGGCCCATATATAGAAGTTTCAACATGTACTTGCTCTATTGGAAAGATGCAGGGACAAGTCCTTCTGGCCACAGGTGCCTCGTGATTATTAGATATCTCTTGGTCCTTCATCCCTTTTAACATGCATCTACATTTAACATGCACATGCTTCACTTACTAATCACTGATCTGCACGTAACACATCTCAGTTCATTCATCCCATCTGTTTTCTTCTATAACAGATCTGAATATTCTCAAACAATACACCAAGTGTATGTTACAAATCTCCAACACAATTCTCTGACCGGTTAATCTGCTGCCATTTTACCAAACCTTTATAACTCACCTTCGATGTCAACTTGGCATCAGAAAACCTCCAGAAAATCTGACCTTAACTTCTGGGTCTCATCTAATTCTCCTAGCAGTGAATAGCTCTGATTCTGTTTCCAAGGTAACAGTAAAAGGAAAAGGTTGTTTACCTGCCTAGCTTTTCCTCTCGGTTCTAAGATTTGTACTTTCCCCACCCACTTAGCTCCTTATTAAAAGTCTTTTACTTGGAATGTATCTTTTTATTCCCCCTTGCTCTTTTTAATTCCTTACAAAAACAGTGTAAAATGATGGGACTGCAGAGTGGGATCCCTCTGGCTACGTATTTATCCAAAGATCTCAGCCCCTGGCTTACCCTTAGGTCCAACAATTGTCCTGCGTCACCTTCCTTTCTCCTCCCTGGAATGTTTTGAGCCCAGCCTGCCATCTGAATTTCCATAGCAGGCATCCACAAAAAGTACTGCCTTCCTTTCCTGCCCCGGGACTCTCACTATAGACAGAGTGACCACCTGTCCTGGTTTGTCCAGGACCATTCAGTTTTAGCACTGAAAGTCCCATGTCCTGGGAAACCTCTCAGTCCCTGGCAGAGATGATTATCACTCTAATATGGATCAAGAGAAATGAGATAACGTGTCCAAAGAGTAAAGATTTCTATGGGCTGAGAGAGCCAGGAGAGGCATGGAAGAGGAAGTAATATTTGAGACCAGATCTGAAAATGAGTGGATTAAGAGGGCAGGAGCATAGGGGTAACACATTCCAGGCGTGGGGAGGCAGGACTGTGCACGTAGATCCAAAAGAGAGTTTGACTGGTTCAAGGGGCAGAGGACTGGGAAATAAGGCTGGAAAATTAGGTTGGGACCAGATTATGGAAGGTCTTAAATGCCAGGCTAAGCAACTGGGACTTTATTACATAAGAATTGGGATTGTTAAAGAACTCTGACCTTGGAACTGACATGGTAACAGATGGCTTTAGAAAGACACATCTTTCAGGTCTGGGCAGGATTTATTGGGGAGGGCAGAGAGTCGAAGTCCCAAGTCTAGTTAGTTCACTGTGGTGCTGCAGTAATCCAAGTATGAGGGGCAGAGACCTGAACTAAAATAAAAGTGATAGATTTAAGAAATTGCAAGACAATAGTTAGTGACACTTAACAATTGATAACGTGCAGAAAGAGAAAGAGAAAGTGGATTGGCTGGTGGTAAAACATTAGAAGTGAGGTGAATTGGGTGTCCCCAGAGCAATCCAGAAGGAAGAGGACGAGAAGTGAGAGGATGGAGAGAGGGACGAGTTGAGTGAGCCAGACGGCAGACAGTGTGTGCTCGTTAATGGGACTTTTCCCCTGATCTCTCAGACGTCTTCAGCAAAGTCGATAATTAAATTCACCAATCTTAAGTTTCAGTGATTTTGTTGTGGAAACCAAAGATTGGACTGCAGAACAAAGAGCACACAAGGACTCTTGTGCTTGGAGGCTAGGAGGGTCCTATGATTGTAAGCACCTAAGATTTGCAGAAATCTTAGGGAGGGGGGTGGACTTCCACATGCCATCAGAATTCGAGCCAGTTTAGCTAGATCTTGAGGGGCAGGAGCAGCATTCAGCTGGATTCTGGTTAAATGCCCATGGAAAGGAACTAGTAAAAAGAGACAGACAGTAAAGGAGAAAAACTGATTGAGTAATCTCGGGGCTATAAAGTCAGAACAAGATGAAGACCTTGATCTTAGGAGAGATACAAGGGAAGCAAGTTAGGATAGATGGATCCTGATAAGTATTTGGATGGGATCTGGTTAAGGGAGCTACTTTCTTTCTTTTTTTTTTTTTTTTGTGAGGAAGATCAGCCCTGAGCTAACATCCATGCCAATCCTCCTCTTTTTGCTGAGGAAGACTGGCCCTGAGCTAACATCTATTGCCAATCCTCCTCCTTTTTTTCCCTTTTTCTCCCCAAAGCCCCAGTAGATAGTTGTATGTCATAGTTGCACATCCTTCTAGTTGCTGTATGTGGGACACCGCCTCAGCATGGCTGGACAAGCAGTGCGTCGGTGTGCGCCCGGGATCTGAACCCAGGCCCCTGGTAGCGGAGTGTGTGCACTTAACTGCTAAGCCACGAGGCTGGCCCCAGGGAGCTACTTTCTAAAGATGTCAGTTTTCTTGATGAAAATTGGTGGTGAAGTCATTTACTGGGAGGAGGAGAAGACACTGAGGGGAGAATCTTGGTGATTTGGAAGTTTTAGAGATGTATAAGTGGTCATTGAAACTGTGAGTTTGGCTGAGGTCACCCAGGGAGAGCATATGGAGTAACTAGGGGACTGTGGATGGAGCACTTTCACCATCTTTGTGATAACAATCGGAATCTTTTTTTATGCATTTCCTCAGTTGCCTGAATTATTGCTACTTTTATTACATTTCTTCCTTTCTGGGTAAGAATAAGAAATAATCACTGTACAAACATTTTCATCAAGAACATGATTCTTTCTCCTCCGTCAAATGAAAAGGATTCATTTACTTATTATAAAGAAGACAGTAGTTTGTATCATTACTCAGAGAAATGATGCTCTTATATTGTTGGTTTTGAGATGACCTCTATTTCTATACACTAAAGTAGTTAGTGCTTCTGACCACATTTTGGGCAAACGCCAAATTGGGAGATTAGACTTAAGAGCTCTAATTAGGCTCCCTGAATTTGATTAGTGCTGGGGATTAGTTTCTTATTTGATAGTTTACCTTACAAGAATTCCTAGCTGGAAACTGTGTGTTTTCTTGGCTACTATTTGTATCATGTACACCATGTAAATCATCATTATACTTTCCAATAGACTATTCTGCATTACTGAATTGTCATTGTTGTTACTTGCTGGTAGGATCTTCTGAATACTAAAAGGAAAGTGTTAAGAGCTAGGTCAAATTCCACTTTCTGGATCATCAGGGCTGTGTATTATTATTTGTTGGTTTCATTGTCCTCCTAATGTGCGAGAATGTATTGCAGTTTATGTTTAAACTTCTCGTTGCCCACTTTAAATGTGTCCTATAATTCTATTCTCAGGGACACATTAACATAGATTATATTAATAGGATATTAATATCTGGGTCAGCAGACTTCACATCTTTCCAAATTTAGTCATCTTATTGCCCACTTGACATAAATATTCCTCGTTTTTCACTTGCACAATTGATATTTAAAACATCACACAAGATATTGCTGGCAAGAGGAATCTTAGTTTCATGCCAATCAGAGTATAATTGACAATTATATTATGAAGTTTGCTTCGAATAATGTAAGAATTAGACGATACAAGAAATGGAAAAAAAAAATAGATAAAGTTTAAAAGTCCCAGAAAGCAGCAGAATTGGCGTTGGAGGGAATGTGAGTCTATTCTCCCTCACCCGGTAAAGGATCTCCTTACAGACAGCCATCTATTTCAACACTTTCATTACCTAACAGGTCTTTGCCTAAAGATTGTGTGGTTTCAATTCGAAGAATATCCTTCATTGTCTATTGATCTAGCTATATAATGAAAGAAAGCCAGAATAATTATAATCAACAAAACTGCAAAAATCCCTGCACCGTAAGGTAACTACTACCCAAGGCCCTCTGACTGTCAGTCTTTATCACTTTATAGTAACATAGTCCATTTTACCAGTATAATTTCTATATATAAATACACCACCTGTAATAGTTTATGCCATTTTTTAATATTTTTTCAAATACATATTTTCCTATGTAGCATAATTTGTACTATATTACAATGTTTTGTTGTATTATATCATCATTTGTTTAACCAGTCTCTAAATCTTGAATTTTAAATCTTGAAAATCTCTTAATTTTGGCTATGCTTGTCTTTCCAATAGAATGCACTTAGAAATATTCTTGAATTTTTTTCGTTTCTTTTGTGTTATTTTCTTGATACATACAGCAAAAGTAAATTTATCAAGTTAAGATTTTATGACTTTTTTTAATCAGATTGCTCCACAGGAAAAAGAAGTGGTGTAAAAGGCCTCTACTCTCCAAAAGCACTCACTACACTGGGTTTATTATTTGCTTGGTACTTCCTAATTGTTTACAGCTGCACTTCTTAAATCATCAGCAATGCTGAAATTTTTCGAATGGTCAAATATTTATCAAGTCTATTATATTGCCAGACATTCACTGGGTCTTGTAAACAGGCTTAGTTGTCCATAGGCAGCACAGTGGAGTGGTTAGAGCACGGACCCTGAAGGCCAGATTGCTACCTGAGATGAGCTTTTGAGGCAGGCCCCCCATCCAATCGCCTACCAAATTAAGTATGAGTTCCTCAGCTGTCCATTCAAGGCCCACCACAATTCACCTCTACATACCTTTTTTTTTTGGGGGGGGGCGGTTGTTATTATTTTCTAACACCTTTTAAATATATCAAGCAAACTAATAATTTGCTATTCCCTAAGCATCCTTGAAGATTTGCAACAACTATGTTCTAGTGTATGATGTAAGCTTCACCTAAAATGTTTCCTTCATTACATGTAAAAAAGATTTCAGTCCTTCCTTGAATGGCCATCTCATATGTCCCCTTCATCTGATCTCCCCAACCAAATGGGAATATTCTCCACTCTGAAATTCACCTGTGCTTTATTTCCACCTTTTTTGGAGTATTTAAAATATTCTACCTTCGTTACAGGTAAGCCTCTGATTGGATAGCTAGCACCTCACAGAGCCAGCACTCTGCTTAGTATTTAGGACAGACTAGGTTTTTTTTTTCCTGAAATAAATGATGACTGGACTGAACCATGAACCTTACACACCAAGGCCTCATCTCATCTATGTTATGTAAGTGAAATGGAAAAATCTAGGAAATTTCCAGATAATTTAAAACAATATTTTTGAATTGGTGATCTAGTGATTTCCTCACCAAAGCCTTTGAACGGCTACACTTCTATCAATCTTTGCCTTGTTTTCCCTGTGGAGATTTGACTTCCATAGTTCCCAAGGTTGAGTCTCAAAGCATTTGGCACCGAGACGGAGTGTCTTGAGCCAATCCTGACAGAAGCAAGAAATTCATCAACAGCTTCGTTGCACTGGATGGGAGGACTTAGAGTTTCAGTCCTGGTCTCTGGTGTACCCTCCACAATGTCTGCACTCCTCGGATGTTTGTTAACCCTCTCTGATTTCCTTGCCTTACTCTAGATTGATTGAGACTCCCTGTAACCTCTCCATTCCATTTTTTCCCCTCTACTAATGTGGAAGTGATATTCTCTATGTTGATTTTTTTAAGGAGTTATGCTAAATAGTTAACAGGGATACTTACAAAAATCTAAAGTTAATATCTTCACCCTCTTCCCAAATAACACATGGACCTTAGAAGGTTTTAACTTTAATCGATTATATACTATTATTGCCTAATAATTTCACTTCTCTCTGACAATTTTTAAAAATCTTCTCTTTGTCTTTGGAACACTATAGTTTTACTTTATGGATCTAGGCATGGATTTATCTTATTTATCTGCTGGGAAACATTGGGTTTCCTGAATCTGAGAATTGGTATTTCTCAACAATTCAGGAAAATACTCAACCATGGTTTCTTTTCTTATTGCCTATCATTATAATCTCTTTTTTTCCTTCTTCTACTACCCTAATTGAGTTATGCTAGAAATCCTGCCTTTGTCCTCAATGCCTTTTAACCTTTCTATGTTCTCCATTTCTTGGTTTCTCTGAGTTTCATTTTGGATAAGTTCTTCAAAGGTTTCCTCCAGTTCACTAATCCTTTCTTCAGCTTTGTCTAATATGCTGTTTACCTAGCCACAGAGATTTGAATTTCAGGTACTATATTTTTCATTCATTCATGGGCCTCTATTTGGTTCTTTTGCAAATCTGTTTGTATTTTTTCTAGTCCATTGCTCATGTTTTCAAGTTTCTTCTTTTATTTCTTTAAATGTATTAACCATGTTATTTTATATTCTATATCTGATAATCCTAATATCTAAGATCTTTGTGGATTTGATTATGCTTTCTGGCTTTTTTTCCTGGTTCACTTTTATATTTCCTTTATTTATTATATATTTTGTGATTTTTTGATTGTGATCTTGTGTTGGACCTTTATCTGAGGAAATTCTTTGAAGCCTGGTTTGGAGTTACATTCCTGCAAAAATGATACGGTTTGTTTCTATGTCACCAGGGGGCACTATTAGCCTGGAAAAATTTAAATTAAATTCCTTACTTGATGTTTTATACCACATAGGTAGGGTTGCCAAATAGAATACAGGACACCCAGTTAAATTTAGATTTCAGATAAACAACAAATAATTTTTAGTGCAATATTTGGGACATATACTAAAAAATTATGCATTGTTTATCTGAAATTCAAGTTTAACTGGGCATTCTCTATTTTTATTTGCTCAATCTGGCAATTTACACACAGGTAGCTTGAATTTGGTTTCAAACCCACATAAGAGTTCACTCGAGGTTATGAATTCTCCGGGAATTTTTTTCTTTTTTTAGATTGGCCCTGTGCTAACACCTGTTGCCAATCTTCCTCTTTTTTCTTTTTTCTCCCCAAAGCCCCAGTGCATAGCTGTGTATCATAGTTGTAGAGCTGTAGCTCTTCTATATGGGACGCCACCTCAGCATGGCTTGATGAGTGGTGAGTAGGTCCGCACCCAGGATCCGAACCTGCAACCCCCAGGCCGCCAAAGCGGAATGCATGAACTTAACCACTGCACCATGGGGCCAGCCCCTCTCAGAGAATTTTTTTTCCCATTCTCCCAGGGCAAAGGTTGAGACTGGTAAATTTCCAATGTCTTTCTCTTTAAGGTAGATTTATTTCTTGCTCTCTCTTGTACTGAGAGTGTTGTTCATTAGAATCTCAGATCTATGCAGTGATCTCCCATAGATCCTTAGCTTTATCAGCTATTCTCTGCACATCATGTAACTTTCAAAATGTAAACTCAAGGTCCCTTAGGTTGACTCTTAGGGTGAAAACCAACTTCACAGATCACTTACCTTTCAGGAGTTTTTTCTTTCTTTGTTTTTATTTCTATAGATTCATTACAGTCTTGCCAGCTCCATGAAGCATTTAAAAACATTTTTACATAGTTTATGAAGTATTTCTAGTTGTTTTGGGCAGCAGGGGATCAGAAAGAAGGTGTTATGAGAGGGAGTCAGTCAGAGTATCTCAAATGATATTCTATCAGAATCAGATGTCTTCAACCCTTCGTTCTTGCTAAGCTTGAAATCTGGTATTCCTGGTGTCTCCTCCAGTTTTAATATTCCTTTCCAGCCATTGGTGTAGTCCAGAGTCACTTGTATCATTCGACTTTGCTTTCACACTCTACGAAGACTGTTGATCTGACTGGTGACAGAGCATGGGACCTCACTCTGAACTCCATCTAATGATTTGGTCCCTCTATCACATCTATTTCCTGCCAGTGTTCTTCCTCTGAGGCTAGAATCTACTTCTCTGTACCCTAATCTCTTGAGGAGTTTTCTAGAATATAGAGCAATCTAATGCTGCCACCACCACCACCTCAACTTGTCTTCTGAGTTAGTTCAAAGGAATTCCATTCTTATTGATGTGTCTTACTTGCAGTTCCTGGAACCACACCTAAGACTCCTCATAGGATTAGCCTTAGATTAGTTTTCTAGTTTCCTTTAGGAAGACCAGTTTTCAGAGCAGGGTTAGATTTCCCTAGGCACCACTATCTTCATGGGTAAGTGACCAGCAGCGTCTTTCTCCTCCCTATTAGTGCTACCACCAGAGTTTTAACTTGTCTTTCTCCTAGGCCCACCCAGCACTCTGCACTCTTAGTGCCAGTGGTGTGTTGGAGCTGGCTCATACCAGATTGCGAGAGCCAATTGTTAGACCTCAGGAATTTTAAGAGCTGGTAATTAAGCCCAGCTATTATTAAAAATTAAATTATAGAAACTTAAAATTAAGTAAATTATATTAAAAACAATAGTAAGTATAAAGCTCTTAGAATAAAACATAAGAGTCAATCTTCATGTCTCGGTTTAGGCAGTGATTTCTTATATATTACACCAAAAGCATAAATGACAAAAGAAAAAAAATAGATAAGTTGGACTGCATCAAAATCTAAAAGTTTCATGCTTCAAAGGACACTACCAAGAAAGTGAAAATAGAACCCATATAAAGGGACAAAATATTTTCAAATCATATATTGATTAGGAACTTGTATTCAGAATATATTTTTAAAAATTCCTATAACTCAATTATAATAATAATAAAAAACATATAACCCTGTTAAAAGACAGATAAATAATTTGAATGGACATTTCACCAAAGAAGATATACAATTGCCGATAAGCACATGAAAAGATCCTTAACACCATTAGTCATTAAGGAAATGCAAATCAAAACCACAATGACATACTTTACACCCACTAGGATGTCTATAATCAAAAAGACAGACAATAACAAATATTGGCGAGGATGTGGAGAAATTATGAATGTCCAGAACAGGCATACCCATAGAGACAGAAGGCAGATTAGTAGTTGTCTATAGCTGGGGGTGGGTGGGGTGAATGACTGGTAATGGTCACAGGGTTTCTTTCTGAATGATGAAAATGTTCTAAAATTAGATTGTGGTGATGGTTGCACAACTCTGTAAATATACTGAAAACCATTGTATTATACACTTTACATGGGTGAATTGTATGTATGTGAATCATATCTCAATAAGCTGTTAATAAAAAATAAATATTCAAAACACACCATTGTCTGATTACTTTACTATTATCTATACTTTTGAGGTTATTTACTAAAAGATGGTGCCCAAGTGGTTCCAGAACATAGGATCAAATTGTACATGCTATCAAACCAGCAGGGACTGTTTGTCTCAACTAATATCTTGTTTATTTCTTTATGTCAGACAGCCAGATGGCAGTGAGTGATAATGCTGTGTACTAATCCCTTAGGAAGACGAGTTTGCTTAAGATTTAGACACAAACAATAAGAAATATAACAATGCCACAAAGAGCTTCATGACAAAATGATTAGAACATGGTATACAAAAGATCTAGTCAGTCATTCTGCTGCATTTCATCAACAAATATTTGTTGAGTATTACAGAAAATGCAAAAATAAATTAGATCCTCTTCCTGCATGCAGCCAAGAAAAGAAAAGCCAAGTTAAATATTTAAAGCTAGTGGAATTTAATACAGAGAAGTAAGTACTTACAAACTTTTGAAAGAGCTTAAGGAGCAAAAGCCAGGGGAGCTGTCACCAGCTTTCAGTTTCACTAAACCAGAATCTGAAACTTCTTGCTTTCATGAAGAAGTCAGGAAGACGCAAGAGACAGAAATCAATAATCATGGTTGCCCGCAGCCCTGGAGTGAAAGGCTGGCAGGGGACTATGGACGTTGCTGCAAAAAGTCACATCTTAGGTTCACATGTCCACCACCGCTGCGGGAGAAAGGGGAATGGCTTCTACCTCTCTTCTGCCTTCTAATTCATGCGCATGTACAACTCATTGGCAGAATCTAAACTGTATTTGTGACGCTTCTGGCAAGGGACTATGGAAAATGTAGTTCTCATTCATCCAGCCCCAGAAATGAAAGACAGAGCATCCAAGGGAATGGAAATGATGCTAAATACCAACAAATAATATCTGACTCATCACCCTCAAGGGTAGTCAGGTAACTTTCTGAGACTATATATAGTATGAATTTAGGATTGTTTCTTAGTGGCAGAGGATGCAAGTTGCAGAAATTTAATCTTTCTCTCAGGTAACTTGACATGCCTTGAACCACTGGACTCTTAGGCACGTTACCCAGCCAGCAAAGTTGATTTGAAGTTTGTTGGGAGTTTCTCTCCCACCCTCTGGCACGTGTCGTAAGAAACATAAAGAGTACTTGCCAGTTCTTCTCACCTGGTCCAATCATCATTATGTCACTAATGTGGTAGACCAGTGTGAAGTCCTGCTGGATGGCAAGACTTTATCAACTTTCCTGTGGATTAAGTTATGACAGGGAGCTGGAGATTTGACATAGCCCTGCCACAGGACTCCTGTGTACTGGTTACTCCTCTGGGTACAAGTAAGCTATTTCTGGTGGTCTTCACTTGTTACTGTAGAACAGGAGTCAGAAAACTAGAGCTTGTAGGCTGTGCATTTGTTTTAAATAAAGTTTTATTGGATCACAGCCATGCCCATTCATTTACTACTCGTCGTTTATGGCTGCCTTCACCTTACAACAGCAAATTAGTATTTGGACAAAGACCTTACTGACCAGCCAAAATAGTGCCCTCAAACTGAAGATAAATAGAAATAAAACAAGTTTTAAATTTACTTCTAAATCAAAACCATGGCCCATTTATGAAAAGTAAACCCTATAATGTATTTATAATAGTTGAAACCAAATACCTTTCTCTGCGAGTTGAAATAATCAACGCCTATTTAAGTGAACTTTCCCCTCACTCTCCACATTCTAGTATAAAATAGCAAGCGCTATGCTGCTTTCTTATCCTCTGACTTTTTTTTTTTTAAAAAAGCCTGTTTAGAATATCTATGTGTATTCTTTACACGTCTGGGCAAAGTAATTTGCAATATTTGATTGACAATCCATTATTACTTCTAATGAAGCACATTGGGAAAAAAAAACTCTTTGTTTGCCTCTTGTGAAAAAGCTCCAGTGCAAATTTCAGCAAAAGGCAGGACCCTGATTTGGAATTCACAGGGGGTCACTGCTGAAGTGCCATTGACCTGCGTGAAGACAGGCTGGCCTACAGTATAGACCCAGAGGGCTGTGTTTAGCAAGTGGAGTAAACACTCTCTCAGTCCAAAATCTAGTGGTGGATGGGGAGAGGAAAATGGCAAAGGCTGATTTTCTGACTTTTTAACTTCTACTGTCACTTGCAAAAGTTTTCCTTATATTTTGAAATTTTCATTTCCCCATAAGAATCTGCAATTGTATAATGCTTCATAGGGTCAGTGAGTATTTTCAAAAACATCTCATTGGATCTCCATGTCAACTCAGAAAGTATTTCTTTCTCACATTTCATAGATAAGAAGACTGAGGCTCAGGGAGAGTCAGTAAATCATCCAGCTTCACAGAGAAAAGGACCAAAAATAACAAATATTTACTAAACATCCACAATGATAGGCACCACCCGTATTCACCAGGCGTCCACTACATTGTAGGCATCATCCATATTCAATGGGCATCCACTATATTGTAGGCACCATTCATTCACCAGGTGTCCCTTACATTATAGGCACCATCCATATTCACTCGGCATCCACTATATTGTAGGCACCATTCATTCACCAGGTGTCCACTACACTGTAGTCACCATCCACATTCACCCGGCGTCCACTATATTGTAGGCACCATCCACGTTCACCAGGTGTCCACTACATTGTAGGCACCATCCACGTTCCCCAGGTGTCCACTACCCTGTAGGCACCATTCACATTCACCTGGCGTCCACTACATTGTAGGCACCATCCACATTCACCCGGCGTCCACTATATTGTAGTCACCATCCATATTCACCAGGTGTCCATTGCATTGTAGTCACCATCTTAAGCCAGAACTCACACCCTGATTTTTAGACTCCAAGTCCAATATTTTTACTATCACAATTTATTAATCTCCATCGCTGTGAATACTGAGGATGGTAGCAGGGGTGTTAACTTTTAAACGCATAAAACTATACCAAGCACTGCCCCCAAACTGAGAACAAGATGACTAGGAGAAAGGAGACACAACTGTAAACTTTAAGGTAAATTCTGTTCATAAAGTTATTGAAGGAATGGCGTTAACAATATGCTTATATTACTGCATAAAGAATTAAGCTGAAGACTAGGAAGTATTTTTTAAGAGTTTAGTTGTGACAGTCTGAAATAGCTAACCACAGGAAGTTGTGAAGTGTCTCTGGATAATTTTTATTATTATTATTAAAGAGCAAACATCTTTTGGGAATGATTCAAATACAGTCCTGCTTAAAGTTAGCATCTGTACGAAATGCTTCTCTTCTACTTCTGTCATTCTACGATACTGGCTTTTAGTAACAGGGTGTTTTCCCCACACACACTCTAACATTCTACAAATCTGTTGGGAAAGAGTTTGTAATGTCAGATATTACAATAATATGGATATTCTTCTTGAAGTATGTGTGATCAAGCTCTGTGCAAATATGAGGAATAAATATATCTTTGGTGTCTTGCTGAGGCTACATGCTACCAGATCCTCCAGAGTTATTCGCTTACTAATTTATCTGATAAACATTTATTAGATACACCCTATGTCACTAGATTTGTGGAGAATATAAAACAACTTAGTAAAACCTTTTCCTACCTAATTGATTTAGAGTAGCCTAGTAAAAACCAATGCTAGTGGCACATATGCATTGTTATCTCTATGAGAAAGTCTAGATAATTCACAAATGAAACTAAGCAAGCATCCTTTTGCCATCTAGGACAGGGGTCAGTAGACTTTTTTTGTAAACAGCCGGATTGTAAATATTTTAGGCTTTGCAGGGCAGCGTGGTCTCTGTGGCGGGTACTTACCTCTCCATCATCTTGCAAAAGCAGCCATAGATGATATGTAAATGAAGAGATGTGGCTGTGTTCAAATAAAATTTTATTTATGGACACTGAAATGTGAATCTCATCTAGTTTTCATGTGTCACAAAATATTATCCTTTTGTTAAAAAACCACATGAATGTAAAAACTATTACTATCTTGCAGGCTATACGAAAACAGATGGTGGGCCATACTTGTCAGTCCTTGATCAATGAGATTACTATGTATGAAAGAAAGAACATGAAGGACGTAGGCAATATAATAAAATATTAAAATAAAAGTGATATTAAATAGTAAATATTTAAAATATTTTCATAACAATAGTTGGAAAGATGATACAGTGTTACATTGGTTTCATATCTGGATGAAACAGATCTAACAGACAGACCCCTTAGATGAGTAATTTCAGCAGTTGGTAGAGAAAGGATATGAATGACTGCACGGTAAAAGATGAAAAATAAAGACAACACCTTCAGATTTGTCGTAGTTCTCAGCCTGATGTGGTCTGGAAGTTGAATTGCTTCTCATGCAGGTCTCTGTACTTGGCTGCTATTTTTGTTTTTTAAATAACGACCTTGTCTATTAGTCAGGGTTCTCTGGAAAAACAGAACCAATAGGATGGAGATATATATTGTATATATGTGAGATTTTTTACATAAGGAATTGGCTCATGCACTTAAGGAGGCTGAGAAGTCCCCTGATCTGCAGTCAGCAAGCTGGAGGCCCAGGAGAGCTGATGGTGTCGTTTCTGTCCATGTCCGAGGCCTGAGACCCAGGAGTGCCGACAGTGGAAGTCTCAGTCCGAGAGCAAGAGAAGACCAATGTCCCAGCTCCACAGTCAAGCAGGGAGAGCAAATTCTCCTTTCCTTCACCTTTGTGTTCTATTCAGGCCCTTAAAGGGACTGTGTGGGGCCCACCAGCATTGGGCGGGACATCTGCTTTACTCAGTGCACCAACTCAAATCCTAATCTCATCCAGAAACACCCCCACAGGCACACCAGAAATAATGCTTAACCAAACATCTGGGCATCCTGTGGCCTAGTCACGTTAACACATAAAATTAACCTTCACATCTGTATTTCCAAAATATGTGTCACTGTGGATAGTATGATGGAAAGTAGATAAATGGTGTATTGTGAGACAAACCTATCAGGTCTCTGAATAAAATCAAACTCTAGCCTTCCAAGGTTTGGAATGGAGGGAGGATCTTCAAGTGAAGCGTGTGGCTGGACCTTGGAGTGGGAGCTGGAACTTACAGGCTTGACTAGAGTCTCTAGAAATTCCCAGCACTGAACATCTCCTGTCCCCTGCCTCATACCCTTTTGCCCAAACAGCGGCATGCAGCTACCACCTGACAGCACCTTGCCTTGGCTGTGTTGACTCCCATTTGTTACCCTGAGGCTTCCCAGGTAGGACAGGGTGGGCTGTCTGCAGGGACCTACCCGGCATTCAAGGAAGTGCAGACTGGAAGTGTGACGGAATAATGCCCCATGGGACAGCCCTTGGCTGGTGTGGGACAGGAGCCAGTGTGTAAAATACTCTCCCCTTCCTTCCTGTAATGGACAATTCTGAGGCCCCTTGGAAGGTCATGGCAAGGGAGCATCCTTTTATTGGCTTTCTCTCCTTTCTTATTTTACTCAGGCTCTGCTTTGAGGGTGAGTGGGATACCCAGAGCATCTTAGTCTGTTTGGGCTGCCATAACAAAATACCATAGACTGGGTGGTTTAAACAACAGAATTTATTTTCTCACAGTTCTGGCGGCTGAAATTTCCAGATCAAAGTCCGGTAGGGTCCGTTCCTGGTAAGAGCTCTCTCCCTGGCTTGTAGATGGCCACCTTTTTGCTGTGCCCTTACATGGCCTTTCTTCTGTGCATGCACAGAGAGGGAGAGCACGCTCTCTGGTACCTCTTTTATAAGGGCATTAATCCCGTCAGACCAAGATCCCACCGTCATGACCTCATCTAACCAAAATTAGCTCCCAAAGGCCCCATCTCCAAATACCATCATGCTGGGAGTTAAGGTTTCAATATAAGACTTTGGGGAGGAGACAAATATTCAGTCCATGACAACATAAGACATTCACCTTTCCCTCGGGGAATCACTGACTTATTTTTACTGGCACAACTATCCTGGCCTCAGAGGCCATTACTCATCCTTTAGGGCTTTGATCCAAGCCTAGTATTGGTAGCCATAATTAGTGAAATGAATCCCTTTATTGACAACTCTGTAGGATCAGAGTGATATTATTGTGGCTAATTGTAGAGGGCATGGGCTGTAAAATAAGATTCCCTCTTTGTTCTCTGAGGGCTCCAGTGGGAGCCTGACTTAAACTTGTAGCTCTGATGATCGATACCCGATTGCCCTAGATCAGAGGTTCTCAACCCTGGATGCACAACAGAACCACCTGGTTGGGGGGGTGGTATTGAAAAATACCAGTGCTTTAGAACCCGCTTCCAGAGCCTAATTTGGTTGTTCTGATGCAGGGATTGAAGCTTCATTACTCTTTAATTTTACTGTGCAGCCTCAGAGGTGCAGGCGACTGCCCTGCATGGGCCTACGCAAAACTGCCCACTGCCCCCTGTGAGTTTTGTCTCTTGATGAACACAGACTTCTAAAAGTGACTTACTATATAATCTTAACTAAAGCTTTAATGTGGGGCTGTATTTACCAAGAGGCCAAGCAGCAGTTAATTTGAATAGTTTTTTGAATCGCTCAGAAGAAAATAAACACCATCATATTTAAAACAAAACATTGTACACCAATGTTCATACAGTATTTTTCACAATAGCCACAGGTGGAAACAAACCAAAAGTCCATCAACAGATGGATAAACAAATTGCAGTACATGCATGCAATGGAATATTATTCAGCCTTTAAAAAGAATGAAATTCTGATACATCTACAACATGGATGAACCTTGAAAACATTATGTCAAGTAAAACAAGCCAGACACAAAAGGACAAATATTGTATGATTCTGCTTATCTGAAGTACCTAGAATAGGCAAATTCATAGACATGGAAAGTAGATTAGAGATTACCAGGAACCGGAGGGAGTGGGGAATGGTGAGGGTTGGTACTTAATGGGTACAGAGCTTCTGTTAAGGATGATGGAAAAGTTCTGGAAATGGATAGCGGTGATGGTTGCACAACATTGTGAATATACTTAATGCCACTGAATTGTGCGTTTAAAAATGATTAAAATGATAAATTTGATGTTATGTCTATTTTACCATAATAAAACAAAACGAAACCTCCTCTTTATTGGTGTGATACTTCTGAATGAAGATTTAAGCTGCTCTGTAGCTGTGAGGGCTGCTATACCACTAATAATAAAAAGGTAGGTTAGCAACAGTGAAAGAGAAATCCCGTCTAACAAAGGTTTAGGACGTATCAACAGCCTGAAATTACTATACAGTGATGTCTTTGCAGGACATTTTTCAGTTTTTTGAATATCAGTAAGTATGTTCAAGCCTTTAAGAAAAATAATGCTTTCTCTGTTTGGAATTCATTTTTCTGAAAATTTGGAAATCAAAATGAATGTTTGAAAATAAAAGTAATGATGATCTCATCAGCTTAATCTGGTATCCTAGTTATAGATTTTTAGATAGAACGGTAGGAAGTGTGTAGTTCTCAGTTTTAAAGATTATCAACCAATGATTAGCATAGTGTGGGAGCAGGTGCTATAAAGGATGGAGATTATCATGCTCCTAGAATTTCTGACTCATGCTATAGTCTGCCATGAAGAGCAGTATAAAAAAGGATTTGTTCAGAACGAAGAAAATCACATAATTAGTTCTTTCAGTGGCAGTACGAAGTACATGTAGTAAGATAATTCTAGGGCAAAAGACCTTCCTTTAGATTAACTGTCATCAGCTCTCTTTTCCCTCCTTGTCAATTTACGCAGAATTTTACTCCTTTCAAATTCGGATAATGCCTCTTTCTCTGTGTGCTATCAACCTGATTAATCTCTGTCTCACACCCTCATCGCTCTCCCTGACTTCTCTGCCTCTCTCTCACACGAAATCATTTTTCCTCAGTAACATATTCTCAGAAATTATAGTGAATGTAATGAGAAGAAAAGTAACTCATGATTTCAACATTTGCCTTGTAAACAGCTCTTCCATTACAGATCAGCGGGAGAAGGCTGTGGAGTGGATGTCAACAGTTGGGACATTGGGAAGTGCTTCTCCAAGCTGTTTACCAAACTCTCCCTGTAGATGAGGTTTTATGCTTTGTAAAAATTTTAAAGTTGAATAAATGAATAAAGAGAAGAAACAGAAATGGTCTAAAACATTCAGGTTTATAAAGATTTTTACAGAATGTCTTGGAGTCCTGCTGCCCTCCTGTGATGAAATTCCCTTCCACATCTCTCTCCCACATCAAGGTATCTGGTCTCAGAGTTAACGGGCTTTTGTGAGTGACATTCTCTCTTTATTTGGAAAGGAATTTCCAAAATTTCGGAAGGGAAATTTTCGGAAAGGAAAATCCCAAAATGCTTCTTTGGTCCAAATTAAGGGCATCCTCTTTCCCAATTTATGACCCTTGCCTACCAATAGTGGCTCCACCGTGTATGTGTGTGTGTGTGTGTGTGTGTGTGTGTGTGTGTGTGTGTAGTGGGAGAGGGTTGGCACCCTGCATTTCCTCTCTATCTTCTGACTTGACAAAGGACTTCTAGAAGCTTCACTTTCCTTCTCTGCTTCCTTTGGACCTTGGAGAATCTTCATCCCAATAGCTGGGGCTACATTTTGGGGTAAGCGTTTTCCTATTGGTGAGAGTTGATCATCAGAGTGAGTTTTCACCTAGAAGCAACGTCATCCAAGAAGGTGTGTCCCACAGGTATAAGTATAGACACATGGTTGAACCACATCATTTATTCATTTATTGGTTCAATATGTATTTATATATTTATTTATCAAGTGACTGCTGTGTATTTTTCAGGCTACATACAAAACAGATAAGAACTGCTGTTCTTGTGGAACTTATATTCTAGTGGGGACAGTTAAAAAATAAACATAAACAAGTAAAACATACAGGATGTTAGATGGTTGGATGAAGTTTAGAGAGGTTAGGTAATTTGCCTAAAGTTACACAATTTGTAAGGGGAAGAACCAAGGCTTAAACCCAAATCTATCTGATCAGAATCCATAATTTTGATTATCACTACTTAGTAACACTCTTTTTAGGTAAACGTAAGAATAATATTTTAGTTTAACTTTGCTCCTACTCTAAAAAAATTTTTTTAAGTAGCAGAAGTCATTGTAAAGTTATACCCATGAGAAAGAAAGCTCCATATGCTGAGTTATGAATCCGTTCCTTCTATGTTTCCTGTTATCATTGATAAAACTAATGTTTAATAGAGTGTGGCTGACTGATGGGCATGGCTTAAGAGAGTAGGAACACTCTCTAAAGAAAATGGATCTGGCTGGGAGCTACTGTAAGTAGGATAGTGTCTTCCTTTCAGCCCAATTTGTCCAGCTGATTGATGGTCTTTAAGGAGCTATCCCCGATCTGGGGAGGCTCCACTGCATTCGGAGGGTTTAAATCATGAGTCACCTGGCTTCATTCACCCCACACCTGTTTTTTGATGTATTTTCAACCCATCCTCCATTTACAGCTCAGCCTAAGCTGATCCAGTTTGCCTCGTATTTTGGGACGTCCTGGCCTCAGGCTTCGCTCTGATTCTCAGCTATTGTTCTCATCTCTTTTCCACAGTTCAGGGAATCAGCAGACAGTTTCTCAGGCAACACTGATTTATTTATGGGTCCTCCTCTTGCAGTTTTTGTTTTCAAACAGCCCCCCACCCAGATCATCCTGGCCTTCTGCATCCATTTGTAAGTCAGTGGTTTGAAACTCAGCATCCACGTTCCTACGAACACTACAAAATCGTTTGTCCTCAGACACATCTATAAAAGCAGGTGGAAGCAATTTTTTTGCTCTTTCAGTCATTTTTTTATTTACAGTTCGTGTGCAATGCAAATCAATTCCATAACTATGAATAAAAGCATAAGTACACAAACACAACACACAATCCAAAATAGATGTACAGCATTCAGGTATGAAACAAAAGGGAATGTTCATTCACACACACAGTAGCTCAAGATCTGTTGGATATTGTTGTTCTGGTGTAGGTTTCTAAAGACAGAAAAAAAATGACTGGTTATCAAGACTGCTGTGGTCATATTAGATACAGGAACATCTAAGCATCAGTGTGTGACCATGTGAACAACAGACTTTAGGGAGTATCTATTTTAAAAAAGGTTTTTGTGCATCGAGGCAGTTGTGGAAAGATTTACTTTCCAGAATCAAGCCCTCTTTAAGCTTAGGACCAGGTTCTAACTCTCTAAAAATATTGACTGATAACAGAAAGTGTTCCAGATATGGCTATTCTGATCCATAGTTTTTTAAAAAAGTAGTTACAGAAAGAGTATAAAAGTTTTTCTGAATTTAATGCACGTTAGCTTCCAGTCTCCACTTCCCAAATACTTGATTTACAGTTTCAGCTCCTTCACGTATTTGCCTTTTTAATTTCAAGATATGTCAATTTTACCTTCAAAGTAGATCACTTTTTAAATTCTAAAAAGTATTCAACATATGCTGAAATAAAAAGCATTTTGAAATTAGTTGAAATCAATGCACTTCTACCCTTTGAATCAGTTCAGCTAAATGAGTCTGGCGTTCTTGTTAAGCAAAATTTATGCTTACAACAGCATTAAATTAGTACTGTTAGAACAATACATTGAGGATTTACAGTAACACCTGGAAGTTCTTTCTAATGTACATATAAATAGAATCAGGGAAGCTTTTTATATTATCTGTTTCATAGCCTTATAGACTTAAAGAACCAAATGAAAACTGAATCTCTATTCCACATCCCGTCCTTTATCTCTAGATAAGATAAAATCTATTCTCATTTTCAAGGTAGAGTTTTATGTGTCCATATTTCTCAAGCCATATTTCAAGAAATCATCTCTTAAAATTTTTGGATGTTGTATCTCTTCATCTTGTACAAGAAACTGCAGCAGATTTAATATTGGCATTCATCACCTAGTGAGACCCTTCACATGCTCTTCAAAGCAATCAAATGTGGGATCCTCAACATTTTCTGTGTCAATAAAATAAGGTGTGGAATTAGAAGATCTGATGAAGACCTGTTTTTTTCCTTGCCACATTGGACAGCTACACGCCATTTGGGTTGGGTTTAGAAGATGGAGAAGTACAGATGTTTCTTGGCCCGAGTCTCTTAACAGTAAGATGTAGAAGGGAGAATGAGATTGCCGAGAGACTGGCTGTTGACTGCAGAGCACCGCCAGTTGCCTTGGTGGTGGCATTCGCGGGATTTGGGGCAGCCAGGGTACTCTGGGAGGAGTTACTTGAAAGTATTACAACAGTTGTTTGATTTGAATAAATCCGCATGGGTAGGGGGAGGGCCAGAAGCAGCAGCCCCAGTCCGAGCCTGGCCACCATCAGTCTGCCCACGTCCGCTCTGCCAGTCCGTGGCACGTATCACTGGAAGCTGAGTGCGTGGAGAACCGCTGGTTCTGGGCAGGCTCGGGCAAGGTCAGGTGGCAGCATTTTTGAGCAAAAAGAACATGAGCTTTAGAGTCAGGTAGATCTGAGTAGTATGAGGATAAAAATGAACAAATATTATAAATCTAATGTATGGCTCAGAAGAGAGCTCAACAGAGACGAATTTTCCTCCTTTATTCATGACCTACTGCCAAACAAAATATACTCTCACAGCTTTCCCCTACAGTCCTGTCCCTGAAATAAACACATAATCCTCCTGAATTTAATGGTTGGTAATAATGAAAAAATATAAAGTATATGGGAAGTTTTTAAAAAATGTTATGCAATATCCCCTTAGACCCTGAAGTAGAAAGCCAATGAAACATACTGAACCAGTGGTGAAAGGGAGGAGGAAGCAAAATGGAAGAGGAAACATTTATTGAGCATATACTTAATGCTAGGTGCTGTGCTAGGTGCTTCCAGGTACTGTGTCACTTAGTCATCCTGTGTTGTAAGGGTGTCTCTGTTCTATATAGAGGTGAGCAGCATGGCTCCCAGTTGATGAATCTGCCTAAGTTCATGCAACTAGGAAGTGGTGGAGCTGGAATTTAAAGCAAACTCTGTCTGACTTCTAAGTCTATAGTATTTTAATATGTTTAACACACATCAAAATGCATATAAGTAGTATCTTACATTACTATTAAAATAAGCATTTATTTATCTATCATAAAGTAGTCACGAAGTCATTGTTCTCCCAAAGAGTAATCTTATATTTCAATCACAATATTTTTAAATGTTTAGGCCTAATTAATATGAGAAATTTGAGGAAGATGGTAATGGTAATTTAGTTTTATTTTTCACAGACTTACTTTATAAGGAATTTATAATAAAAATACCTTCCTAAATGTAACTGTGGCATAACTTCCTCAGTTCTTTAATAGATTCCAGATGTTTAGATAATTTTGCTTGGAAACTTTGTAAATTATCAAAGTTCTTTGCTGATTAAATAAGACTTATAATAAAGTGAATCTTCTCTGTCCCATTAGCTCTCACGATGAAAACGTCAGACAAAATGAAAACACTGAAAATGTTTTTGAAGTCATAACTTCAAAGTAGTTTACATGGTTATAGTCTCATAATAAATACAGGATTATAGACTTTTCTTATATAGATTATAAAGGAAATGAAATCAAAATAATGGCAAAATGACTTCCCATGTTCATATCTCTTCCTTTAAATGTTTACCAATTAGCCAGCAAACTTGACGGGCTGAAAAGTCTTACTGACATCAAAGCATTCATTCCCCAGTACACAGGGTCAAGTTCAGTGCATTGTCAACCCACAGGCCACTGGTGACAGAGTTAAACAGTGTAGTGGACTTGTGATCAAGTCAAAGTGAATGACAATTTGTGCAGTGGGAAGTAAAAAGTCTAGATTTGTAGGCTGGAGACATGAATAGCAAAGACCACAATTGAGGAACCAATTGAGAAACGGGTGGAGAAAGTATTAATGAGATGCTCAGATACAATGTTCACACTCCAAATCCTGAGGAGGCAGAGGATTAGAGAAAGGGATTTGATTTAAAAAAATAAAAATAAAATAAAAAGGCTTGTGACTGAAGGTGAGAGAGCGATTTCTTTAAATTTGATTATTTTAAAGATAGACAATATCTTAAGGCTACAGAAAATAACAACAAAAAGGAAAACTTGAAATTTAAATAAGTAATAACACAGCAGAAGGTGTCACATTGCCATTGTCATTTGTGAGTGTGGTGAACTTGCACTAGCTCCACACTTTTCGATGGAGCTCTATTGCACAGCTTGTTTTTTCTCTGTTGATTATCACTAGCCTTTCCATCTGAATTGATGGACATACAAAAACACACATTTCTTTTACAGAAGGACTTACAGGATGGCACTAAGCCAGTTAGAAGGGACGAGAACTACAACTTCAATCCTCTTAGAGTAAACTGGCTTTCAGAGTGTAGCTTCAAGAACTTGAAAGGAGGTGTAGATTGTAAATATCATTGCAGTAGACAATTCCACCTGCTTAGAAGTAACCTCATTGGGGCCGGCCCCGTGGCTTGGCAGTTGGGTACTCGTGCTCCGCTACTGGCAGCCTGGGTTCAGATCCCGGGTGCACACTGACGCACTGCTTGTTGGGCCATGCTGAGGTGGCGTCCCACATACAGCAACTAGAAGGATGTGCAACTATGACATACAACTATCTACTGGGGCTTTGGGGAGAAAAAGGGAAAAAAAAGAAAAAAGGAGGAGGATTGGCAATAGATGTTAGCTCAGGGCCGGTCTTCCTCAGCAAAAAAGGAGGATTGGCATGGATGTTAGCTCAGGGCTGATCTTCCTGGGGAAAAAAAAAAAAAAGTAACCTCATTATCTTCCAAACAATTGGTTAAATACTCAGTTAGAAGTGGTTTTCAGTGGCTTTTCTTACATTGTTTTCTGGGTCTTGGTTCTCATCCTTTCCTCTGGGAACTCTCTTTACTGAAATTGTTCCGTGATCCAACAAAGGGACCAGGCCACCAAACTGGAAAAAAGTAACCTGTTTACTTTTCTTAGCCTATTATTTTCTGTCTTGATTTGTCTTCTATCCTTTTTTTGTTTTGGGGTTTTGGTTTTGGTTTGGTTTTTTGATGGATAACAAAGAGAATATAGAAGGGCAAGCCTCCCTTTGCCTGGATAAGTTCTCCCACAAGCCATGCATCCCATATTCTGTGATTTTTTAAAAAATACTTCTCACTTTAGAACCTCCATGTGACGAGAGAAATATTTTTTGAGATGTGCACATGTCCACGAACATAATTATGCTATTATCCTAATTTCTTGATTACCCACAAGAACAATCATATCCAATTCACACTGGACGTTGTTCAAAAATAAAGAATACAGAGCCAGCCCTGACGGCCTAGTGGTTAAAGTTTGGTGCGCTCCACTCCAGTAGCCTGGGTTCCATTCCTGGGCACAGAACCACACCACTAGTCTGTCAGTAGCCATGCAGTGGCTCACATACAAGAACTAGAAGAACTTACCACTAGAATATATAACCATGTACTGGGGCTTTGGGAGGGGGGAAAAAAAAAAGAGGAAGATTGGCAACAGATGTTAGCTTGGGATGAAACTTTCTCAGCAAAAAAAAAAGAAGAAAAAAATCATCATTTAAAAATAAATAAATAAATAATACATACCTTGGGAATTGAGGTCATGTAGATAACAATATATTTTCCACCATGCCTGGAGACAGTTTCCCTCAACTCTACGCACATTCCATTGGCCAGAACCCACTCACATGGCCACACTTAGCTGCAAAAGAGCCTAGGAGATGTAGATAGTTTTATGACCCACAGGAAAAGAAAACATAGTTTGGTGACCACATAGCCTTGTCTCTGCCATAATCTGATCTTCTGATCAGCAAATATCTGTTTTACCCTTTTGTCCACACAAAGAACATACTCACACCCTCCCTCCACAAGGAAACAATCCCAAATCCCACATCATTACTGAATCCAGGTCAATGCACAGATTCTCTGGGTGATGCACAGTTTTCCCCATGCGTATCAGACGTGGCTCCTCCTGATCTAGCAGGCTATTAACTAAAGAGCCAACTTGTCTGTATGTAGCCCTCACACTCAGTACTGCAGCAGCAGAGCAAGGACTATTTGTAATCTCTTGTTCCTTAACATTTGGTAGCTCTTATCTAAAACCACTTCACACTAGTGCTTTCTTTTGGGGAATTTTTAAACTTCTGTTTCAATTTCAATGATGTGCATAGAAAAATTTATTTCTTCTTGAATTGGATTTATCAATTTACAATTTTTCTAAGAATGTTTGCATTTCCCTTAAACTTTTAAATTTGTTTTAAAGTTAACAGTATTTTTGTGTTGTCTTTTAAATCTGTTTCACCTGCTTCTCTTTTATTATTCCTGCTATTGTTAATTTATGCCATCTCACTTTTTTCTAGACTTGGTCTTGCCAGAGATTATTAATTTTATAAATCTTTTCATAGAACCAAATTTTGACTGAGATGATCCTCTCTTCTGTTTTTTACATCTTTAATTTCCACTTTTATATTTATTACTTTCTTAGGAAATACTCCCTTTTTTAAAACTAATTATGTCAGTTGGATGTTTATCTTATTTATTTTCAGCCTTCCTTCTTTTCAGTGCATACAGTTAAGGCTATGAATTCTTTCTAGGCACTATTTTAGCTGGATTCCACAATTGTTCTAATCATGTCATAATTGTTTTAAGTATTTCATAATTTCTATTACATTTTCTCCTTTCCCCATGAGTTATTAGGAAGTCCCCTCCCCAAATATATGGAGTTTTAAAAGTTATTTAGTTACTATTTATTTGTTACCTAAATCCTATGAAGTCAGATAATATGGTACATGACATTAGTTGTGTGAAATTTGAGACTTGAGTTTGAATTTGAAATTCGAAAGTTGAGACATTTTATGCCCTCATATGTAATTTTCATAAATAGTCCTTATATACTTGAGAAGAGCATATGCTGCAGTTGTTGAATGCAATTTTCTACTTATGTTTATTATATCAAGATTGCCAATTGTAATATTTAAGTTTTACATATTCCTACTGACTTCTGTCTGCTTGGTCCATCAAACAAATCAATAGAGTTGTCTTAATCTTCCTTGATTATAGTAGTTTGTTAATTTTGACCAGGAATTTTGTTCATATTTGCTTTATGTATTTTGAAGCTATGTTATAAGATGCATGTAGACAAGTGAAAATTTTTATACCTTCATGGTGAATTAAATTTTTTTCGATAATATTGATGCACCTCATCCCTAGTATTGCTTTTTACCTTAAAATCCATTTTATCTACTATTAATATAGCAACACCAACTTTCTTTTAATTACCATTTGCCTGGCTTATCTCTTTCAATCCTATTGCAGTCTTTTGTCCTTAGATTTTACATGTGTTTTATGTAAACAGCACATAGCTGGATTTTTGAAACTGTAGTCTGCCAATCTTTGCCTTTCAACTAGACAAATGATCCGTTTATAGTGATTGTAGTTTGTGTTATAATTGGACTAACTTCTACCATCTTACTTTTTACTTCAATTTTTATTATTTTTGCCCTGATTTCCCCCTTCCCACGGGGTGAGGTGAAGAGGGCCAAGTGGTCAGTTTTAGTATGTATGTTATTTATTTACTGTTATTGTTGATTACTTACTATTGATTATTTCAATATCCTATTTTTAATTTTATATTCTGTGCTTGATAATTCTTATAACTGTAATCCTTGAGAGGTTGAAACTGTACATTATTAATTTTACTGATTCTTATGTATTATGGCTTGCTTATGCATGTGTTTTAGGATTTTTGATTATAATTTATGTTCCTTGGAATTTTAACTGTGAGAATTCTTTGAGAATTTGATTCAAAGTAAACCTGCCAGAAAAGGTTTACCTTTGCTTCTGCCAGGTGCTAAATTTTGTCTTGAAGTTTCTCAGGCCACAAGGACAGCATATATTCTAACTCTGAATCTGGGTGACCTTGGGCCTGTGTTAGGACTTCTCAGGGAGATTTTTCTTTTTTTCCCCCTTTTCCCAGAGTTAATGCAAAGTCTTTCTGTAGAGAAGACTTTTTTCTAATTTACTCACCAAGGTTATTGCTTTTCAGATCCAGCTGTCTTCTACTAGTGTTGTGGATTGAAGACAAAGCCCTGAAACTACCAGAGATGTGCAGACGACCCCAGGCAGAAGCCAGCCCAGTGCTTCTGCACGCACACACAGCACAAATGGCATCCACAAGGGTGGATGACTTTCCCAAACGCACCTCTTCCTCTGGGTTGATTCAGGCCTGTACCATGGCACAGGCCTTGAGGAGCTGAGTGGGGGCTAAGCGTTGCCTTTCTTTTTACCTTGACTGAGTGTCTTGTGTAGGGCACGACTTTACCAATGTGTGTACAAGCCTGTGCCAGTGTTTGCCCACCTTTTGGAATTTGCTCTTTCTCATAGATTCTGGCCTCTTTCAATTAGTTTACCCTTTCTACCAGGCTCAGCTATGTATTTAAAAAATGTTCAAAAAATATTGTATCTGTTATTTTTAGGTGTCTGTCCTGAGAATTTTCCTGTGAACACTAGATCTCTCAAAATGTGGGGAATAGAAGTTACTTTATCCATTTTTAACTAGGTTCGTGCTTTCATTCCTTCAATAAATGTTTCCTGAAGAATATTTACATGAGCCACTGTGCTTGGAACTAAAACACAACGGTACACAAAGCAGACAGTCTCTGCCTTCATAAAGCATACAGTCCAGTGGTCCTTTGCTGTCATTTTCTGGGTGTGTGTTTCTTCTCAGTGGTCTCACTCTCCAGGAGGATATTCCTCTGGAGAGGGCGGCATCATAGGAAGCAAGAGCATACACACAACCTTAAAAGCCCATCCTTCTAAGTGTCTTCCAATAAGTAGAACACATTTGTGTGCCACCGGGAAACCACGCAAAACCAAACTGAAGGATGGTACTTTACTAACACCAGCCTTCCATCACACATCTGTTTTGAATAAACTAAGGTCCACCGCCTTAGATGCTCCATTTTCCAAGTGGAAGAATTTGTTTGCTCAGAAACTGCAACACTCCCAGTTCCAATCCCACTGTCTCCACTCTTCCCAGGGGCTATTTTACAAACGAGCCAATCAGGTCTGGGCTATGTAAATAACCCAAACAAAAGCCATGTAATCCAGGGGCTTGCTCTTCTCACTTTTCTCCTGGTGGTGTTATTCAACAGGCTCTTCTGCTGCTCCTACTTACTGGTCACCACTACCTGCTGAGGCCACTCACCAGTTATGCTCCACAGGCCGGCTTCCCCACAGTGAGCCCAGAGAATCTGGCTCTCACTGTCGTGCCACATCAGAAGTTTTCCCTGGTATTTCGTGGTAGCTCTGCCCATCCAGCAAAGCCCAATGACGTGCTTCAAGGTCATTTTGCCTGCCCCATCCCCACATCTAATGAAGTGGGCACTGGCAGTACAGTGTTTCTCTTTTACCTGACGAAGCCCGCCCTCAGTCCCTGTCTGAATAAGAGCGCCACAGCTGCAGGTCTGCTGACCAGAGGTCTGTGGGAGGAGTCACATGCCAAGCCACTTTCATTAGAGTTGATGTCTGTCTCAATCATTTTCCTTAGTAGGACATCTGTCTGTTCCCTGCAAAATGGGCATCCATGCCTATAAACTTCTTTCCATTGACTTCTCTTTTCTTTACACTCTAGGTTATGTCTGTGAATAAGCCTGGAGCTTTCTCTTCCGACCTCTCTCAGCCCTTTCTTGCTGAAGATCAGGCACACGCAGAAGCCCTGTCACCCTTCTTTACTCATCACTGAGAGTCATAGTAAAATATAAACTTGCTCTGTGTTACTGCCTGAATGGAATTGGTATGAAACGGGACTCAGTGATGCTTGTATATTGATATCAAAAACCATTGTTTTATCCTATTTCATATATACTCTAAATAAAATGGCAGAGACTAAGTGTTGTCTGTGTTAGGAAGAGAGAACAATTTGAGGGCACACATAGGAACCAGAATTCCTGATTCCCTTTACTAGCTTTACCATCTACCAGACCATGAACTCCACCATAGCAGGGACACTGTATTATTCATTTCTGTGTGTCCAGAGCATGGCAGGAGGCCTGGTACATAATGACTCTCAGATTGTTAAACTAAAATAATACATCTTTGTTTCATCCTTTCCAAATTTGGCTTTTTTGGGATTTTTATTGGGCTTATTCTAGTTCTGCTTTCAGTTCTAGGGAGCAATTAACCATGAGATCCCATAGAGAGTAACTGCGGAGATTCTGCTCCAGCTGAAGGGAACCAGCGTGTTCAGGCCTCTTTCTCTGTCACTGAGCCAGGTGGAGCATGGGCGTGTGAGTGGCACAACTCCAGCTACAATTGAGGGAATCCCTCAGTTTGGCAGGCATGAGATGCTTATACCTGTTATTAGCAATAGTTGGGAGTGGCCTTTCAAAAGGAGGTTATCATCACTCAGTGTGACTTAGATGGAAAAGGGGCCTTGTGATACTTTTGAGGAAAAACCTGTGGAAATTTTACTGCAGATGGAAAGAAGGGTTGCTTGAGGGCAGACTCTAACACTAGATGAGAAAAACATGGCTTCTGTGGTGAATTGTTTACCAAGATGGCTGCCAACACTTCTTCCCATCACCGTACACACATTCCACTCCTCTTATCAAGTGGTGGTGTCTATGATCCCTCTCCTTGAACTGGGGCTGGCTCTCTGACTTGCTCTGACCAACAGAATGGGGCATAGGTGATGTTGTGTGACTTCTGGGCCTGGGCCTTAAAGGCCTTGTAGCTTTTGTTTTTATCCTCCCAGAAGCCAGGTGCCATGTAAAGCAGTCTAAGCTACCCTGCTGAGAGACCACATGAAGAGAGAGAGGGATGATGAGAATCCATGTGGAGGAGAAATTGGGCTCCCTGCTTGACAAGCAGCACCAACTACCAGACATTTGAGTGAGGCCATCTTGGATCCTTCATTCGAAGTTGGGCCTTCCAGCTGACACCACATGGAGCAGAGATGACCCACCCTGTTGAGTCCTGCTTGACTGCCTGCCCCAAAGAATCATGAGCAATGAAATGGTTGTCATTAAGTTTTGGGGTTATGCAGCCACAGACAACCGAAACAGCTCCAGGGATTGGCCAGGTGATGGAGTGACTCCTGTTGGCATCTGTGTGGTGTCTTCCTTACTATGGCAGCGGAACTGGGAATGTATGCATTTCCCGTGAAGCCTGAGATCGCCTCAATCAGAGGGAACATGCGAGTGCACCGTCAGGTCTTTCTGCCTGTGGACCATGTAAAGGAAGGGCAGGTTCTCAATCCAGAGCCCCTCCAATGCTTCCACCTGGTTGGGCTTGCCGCCCAGAAAGCAAAAAGATAATAGAATGAATCACCAGTATAGTGAGATCAAGATTTCCTAGGAGCATGCCTGTGGGAGCAAGTTGGTAAGAAAGGGCATTAAGGAGGTCCTGGGTAAATTTCTAGTCCAAATTGCCAGACTGCCTTTGCTTACAGATGGTGCCCAGGACTGAGGCTGTGATGCTAAATTTGGATGTGGTGACTCTCAGGTCTGGTATCTAGATTCCTGTCTGGTTCTTTGTGTCGGTCCCTTGCCTGTTACTCCAGTCTGTCTAGTGGGGAGACCTAGCCTTGTGCTTATCAGTCTGTTTTCCTGGGGATTAATGTTCTGGCCTTGAATCATAGCCTGTAGTCCTGCCCCACGCTGCCTGCATCTCTGGATATCAGCTGTTCAGAACTTTGCCCTGCTTGTCTGTCCAAACCCCTCTTCTGTCCCTTTTAAGACCTCCCTGCTTGCCTGGACTACCACCTGTTGTTTGCCGACGTCTGTATGGTACAGTGCCATATTCCATCTGTTTTCTTCACTTCCTTATAGCTCCCGGAACTTGATTTTTCTACCTTCAGTTCCTGCCAGGCCCTCAGGAATCTGCTCCATTCCATCGAAATGTTGGGGCAAAGTAAGGCTGTGTCTAAAACACAGAGTCTAATTCTTCTTTCACACAATAGCCTTTAGACATTTGATAACAACTTTTCCATCACCTTTGATCATTTCTTTAGGCTAAATCTTGCTAGGTCCACATTTATTAAGGTCACCCATCTATGGATATAATTTAACTTGTCAATATGCCTCTTAAAAGGTGTCAGACAGAAGTGATTCACATGCTTTAATAGAAAATATAGTAGGAATATCATTTTCTATGATAAAGATATTATATTTTATTAATTATGCTACATTTATTTTATTATTTTGCATTAGTATTTTAAAAGGTTTCATCAAGGATAGATCTAGGTTTTATGGGCCCTAAAGCTTGTATAACTTTAGGGACCCTCTTTAATAAAAAAAAAAAAAAATTTACAAAGTTAGTTTCAAGGGCTGTGAAAATGAGGGATCCTGAAGCTTGAGTTTTGTTAGTCTCATTGTAAATCTGCCTCAAAGTTCCTAAGAGTATTGTCTTGTTAAATTCCCAGGTCTTCTTTGCCAGAACTGCTTTCTAATCAGGTTTTCTCTCTGTATGAGTGCGCCTTATTAAGTTTAACTTGGGTACTTAGCATATGGGGATTAAGTAAGTTAACACACCTGAGGTACTTGGAACACTGCCTCGCACGGAAAGCACGCAATAAATGTTAGCAATTATTTTTATGACTTACTAGCAAGACTTTAGCAAATAATTTATCTTCCCCACTCTCAATTTTCTCTTTGATGTAATGGAGATCATACTTGCCCTGCCTTTTTCATAAAGTTATTGTGAGGATCAAATGCTAAAACACGTGAATGTGTTTTGTTAACTGAAAGGCATCACACACGGAAGGTATTGTAACTGAGGTTTCACCCGACATTGTGCATTTGATAAAAGGTTACGTTTCGGAAAGAAAAGAAGACTGCTTTGGCCGAGGCGGAGTCACTAAAGACCTCAGCAGAGGCGAGAGGAGGCAAAAGACTCGAGATGCTGGAGGCAAGGGCCTGCACATCCCGCTTGACACGCCAACGTTCAGAAAAGACGAAATAAGAATCTGAGAGAAAGCGGTGTGATTGTACAAAAGAAACACGGCGGGCGGATTCGCGCGAGTACGTGCGTGCGGCTCGCTACAGCCGGCCTCCACCCAGTCTCCAGCCTCTTCCAGGCCTCCTCACCCTTTGGGTTCAGCATCAAAGCCCCTCCTCCACGGGGTTTCCCTGCTCCCTCCTTCCCTCCCTCAGGAGGAATAAACGGTTTCTTTTCAATGCCCTCTCTGTGGAAGCACTTCTTCCACCCCAGACCGAGGGGGACCCCGTTTTCCCTATTTCCGCGTCTCCAGGGCCTCGCCTCGTGTCTGCCACCGACTAGGCGTTCAATCAAGGTTTCATCAATGAACGCACCTTGAAGATATAACTTTTAAAAGTCGATAAAAGGGCACTTAAGGCGGGATGCGCGGGTAAGAACGCCTTGCACGGCCGCACCGGCAACCACCATCCCGGGAACTCAGAGCGCGGCGCGGTCCCTCCAGCCTGGGTACCGCCGACCGCGCGGCCAATCCTGCGGGAAGAGCCGCCGGCGCGGGGGCGTGGCCGGGGGCGTGGCCGGGGGCGTGGCCCGGGCGCGGGGGTTTCCGCGCCGGGGGCGCGTCCGGCGGGGGCGCGGGAGGAGCTTCCGCCGCGAGGGGGCGGGGCGGGCGCGCCGAGTCCTCTGACGGCCCCAGCCGGGGAATTTCAATTTGAAACCGAGCGGAGGGAGGCGGCGGCGCGGCGGCCCGGCGGCTGGGGCTGGAGCGGGACGGGTCCCGCGGCGAGCGAGCTCGTGGCGTGCGGCGTCCGGGTGAGGAGGCGTGCGGGGCTGCGGAATGGCGGGCGGGCGGGGGCCCCGGGCCGAGCGACGGGTCCCTGCGGAGCTGCAGGGGCGGCTCAGACTTTCCCTCTGGCTGCAGCTGGGAAGCCGATCCCGGGCAGGAAGCGGTGGCGGGACGGTCCCAGCGGGGGGGAGGGTGGCCGGCTTTGGGATCCTGTGCGGCTCCCTCTCTCCTCTCCGCCCCCTCGCTGCCGGACCCCATTCCCGCCCCGGGGTCCGGTCCCGGTGCTCCAGGCGGCTCCCCGCTTCCCCGCCCCACCGCGGTCCCCGCTGCCCGTTTCCCGGGAGCCAGGAGCGGTGGGGGCGCGGTGAGGACGGCGCCGGCCCGCCGGGGTGCCGGGCTCGGGGTCGCGCGTCCCGGGCCCGCGGGCGGCGGGAGGCGGAATCCGGCTCCATCCCGGGCGCGGCGCCCGCCTGGGGGCGCGGGGGCTCCGGGGACACGGGGCTCCGGGGCCGCGGCGGCGCCCTCTGGGAGGATGGTGTGTGAGAGGAAACGCGGGCGCCGGCGCCGCGCCTCCCCGGCCGGCCGCGCGTGGGCACTGAGGGCAGCGGGCGAGGCGGCGCGGCGGGCCCGCGCGCCCCGGGTCCGGCCCCACGTCCGCCCTGCGCGCTCCCGCAGCCGCCCGAGGACGCCGGCGCCCGGGCCCCCGGGGGTCCTCACAATCCTGACCCCCAGGCGTCTCCCCGCAGGTGGCCCGTTTTCCTCCCCCGGGGCCGGGGCAGAGGGGTGGGGGCAGTTTTCGGGTTGCTGCGGGGGAAGGACGCGGAGGAGAACAGGACGGAGCGGGCAGGCGTGGAATGCGCGTCCGGGGCCCGGTCCCCAGCCCGCGACGCCGCCCCCGGCAGCCGGGGTGTCTGCGGGCGGGCGCCGGTCATACGCTTCCCGTGATCGCCAGCCTCCGCTGAGCTCAGGGTTTTCGGTGAGGTTGGAAGAGCGCCGGCCTCCAGTCTGTTATTTTGGGAGGGATCTCTGCGTGGAGGATGCCTTAAATCGAATGCCCCGCGACCACCACCGCTGCCCCTGTTTTTAAGAGCCCTGGGTGGGCAGGAGGGAAGGTGGAACCCAGAGGAGCTGTCGATATATTTTCTGTTTTCCGAATCACATCTTTCCCTCAGTTTCTTGAAGTTCTTGCATCTGAAATGGCATGTGTGTGCCAGGCATCTTGTTCTTCTTGTTACTAAGTTTTTTTTTTTTTTTTAAATTTAAGTAACTCTTCCAGTTTTTCCTTTATTCTTCCATTTTCTTCAGTTCCCTCTTCATTTCTCCTCTTGTTCTTTTTTCTTTTTTCACCGGAATCCATTATCTCTCTATTCTCCATTTATAGTACTGTATTGAGAATTAGAATTCTGGACTGTATCCTATCACACTTCCCCTGGGGTTTTAGCACTCGAGGGAAATCGAGTCAATTTCTTGACCGCAGGAGCCCGGATTTAGAGTTCTGAGGCTTTGAACAGGTTTTACTGGGGAACGAATGGCACTGAATCTTATGCCGTTTCCGTTTGCAGGCTCTTCGCTGTGAGAAATCACTGGGTCACTGTTGCAGCCACAGATGGGGCTGCATGGCAATGCTATCCTGGATTGTGATAAGGGCCAACCGACTACATCCATCAGGCTGACACAACTTTTAAAGAGCTAAGCTGTGTCACCTGTCAGAGCTCGAGTGATCAGTTCTATAATTCAATTTGAAACCACCATCCAACCTCGGATATCTGCACTTTGGGGCTTATTGGAGAACTGTGCAAGTGATAATGGCTTGGAACAATGGCATGGATTTAGGGCTAATTTAATCCTGTCCTGTCTTGCTCACTTCTTGGGCAGAATTCCCGCTGAAGTCAGTAGTGGTCTTGTGTGCAGAAGGACTGCTAAGAACAAGAGGCTGCTCATTTAGAGTAACGGGAGGGGACAGTTTCTTTTCTTTTAAAACATCCCTCTTTAAGAAAGACCTAGTCATAACAGTTCTTTAATTTTTTATCTCTAGTCCAAGTAGTTAGAGCACTGTGTGCAAAGACCTTCAAGAGAAAATAGGTGGGTGAGTTGAGCCCCCAGCCTCAAATTCTTGATATCTAAATTGGATGAGAATTGCTTAAAATGATTAAAAGTGATAAAAAACATCATTTAATAAAGCTAGGATTTCGGTAAAATTATTACCAACTTGTGTAAAAAATTTAAACAGCTATGGAATATTTTCAGCTGGGTATGTGTATTAAATTGGGTGTGTATACAACTGGATTCGCATATTAAAATCTGAAATTTAATTTCAAGTAGAAAGAAGCAAATTTGCAGATTTAGGGGACTTGTCTGAAGAGGGACCCACCAAAAAATACCTATGCAAATATAAAACCAGGATATTCAGATGGCTCCTGCTGTATTTGGAGCCATAGCTTTTGGTAGTTTGTGGATGTACAGGTGTTAATGACCCTCTGGGCCCACCATTAGATTTCGAAACACTCAGAGGTTTCCACGTTAGCTTTGTGCTGATGTGAGTTGGTGATCTTGTTAGGTCTTTTGCTTGTTAATGTAACGTTCTTGTGGTTTACCCTTTCCAAATTACCAGTTCTGAAGAATTGAGTTTAGAAAACCTATCCAGTTGCCAGATTTTAAAAATAGATTTTTAAAAATCAGAACCATGCCCACATGTACCACCCAACCACTTGCTTTCAACTAAAAATATTTGCTAAGATGACAAAGCCGTCCTCAACCAAAATATTTATTGGTAAAATTACTCTGTAATTAGTAATATTGTATAGTTATGTTTAACATCAGGTTTTGCTCTGAATCACCACTCTCACATTACTGTGGCTAGATAACTACAAAGGTTCTATCTTTGCCATTTTATTTAGGAATGTGGGGTTTATATTTTATATAGCAGAATGCTAAATACTTTGAAGGTTTGACTTTGTTTCTGTTTCCACAGGAAAGTATGGGCCTTTTTTTTGCTTTTGTACTGAAGTAGTCTAAAAGCTGTGTGAAGAATTTTGGAAAAGTATGAATTGCTAGTATTTCTGTGAGGCAATAAAATAGTTTATAGGGATCAATACTGCTGAGAGTCAAATTTTGCAGGTCTAAAGCCTGTATTGTTTACACGGAGAAAACAAAGGAAATGTTCTGTGTCCCCCACCCCACCTTTATTTAGAAACGTTTCCAGTGGCCTTGTTTGCTTTTTCAGATTCGGAATTACTGTACCTAACCACTGGGTGCCCTTACAGATTTAAAAGCCTCAAGTCAATGTTTATGCTGGCCTCAGTAGTCAGCAAATACGAGCCAAACCCTAATTTACTGCCCTTTTATAGAATCCTGGAGTCTCAGGGCTGGACCCTTAGGAGTCAGCAAATCCACTTTCAGCCCTTGTTCTCTTCCCCCAACACACAGGCATTTCCAGCCTCTTTGGAAGGCCTGAATTAATAGAAGGTTTGTATATGGTCCGCCCACAGATTCCAGACAGAGCATCCTTTGGGAATGCCATGTTTTGGCACAGACCAGCAAGTTGATATTCATAAGATTTCTATCATTCCTCAGACTGGGCAGTGCCCCAGACTTAAAATCTAAAATGGAGTCAGTGCCTGTTATCATTAACTTTAGGAGGATGGCCTCCAATTATGAATTCTATAGTTATTTGGAAGTTACAGGTAAGCCACAAAGGAAAGAAAGAAATCATCTCCAATATCAGCTAGAATAACTGATAGTGATAGCCAGTGCTTTTTAGTTTTTTTCCTATGAAATGTGTGTGTGTGTGTGTCTGTGTTGTATGAGACAAGGCATATGTGCTGTATATATGTGTTATGTGAAGCACCTATAACATTGTTGGTAGTTAATAAATTTAATGACTCAGTTTGTTGAACCTTTATGAAATATATTGCATGTGCTTTTAGTGAAGATTCTTTGCAAGTCGGAGTTGATGTAGAACCTGGTACTATTTCCTGTAGGAATGTCACTTAGGGAACATTTCATGTAGAGGGTTTGCTTTTCTTACTGCTGGATATTGTTTCCCCTTGTTTTGTGTTGGCTTGAAATCTGTGTGGCTTTCTTAAATGCGTGTTTTTCACGTCTAGAAGGGTAGATAATCTATACATTATTTCCCTAAATATCTAGTGTTCGAGATAGTATTTATTTTAATGAAAATTTCAGTGGTTTTTCCCAATTTTCTCACTTTTAAAGTGATGTCTCTTACTCCTTAGTAGAGGAATAGACTTCGTGTGGCCTGTAAGTGCATTCATACTCCTTCTGGATTTTTTTTTCAAAGATTGAAATTGGGCTACTTTCATAGTCTCAGTTTCAAAATGGAAATATGTTTTCATTTCACATTCTTTTCTGCGTTTTGGTATTTTTTTACTTTAGCACATGAGACCCATAAAGGTCTAAATGTATATAGATTGCTTCCCAAATAATTTTTATAGTAAAATGGAATAAATTTGAGGACTAAGAATTATCTTTCTATTCGCTCTGAGAAGTAAATTAAGTAAGGCTTCGCTTTAGGTAGCCAAGCTGACCCTTCACATATGGAACTAAATTTGGCATCACGGGGATGGTTTTAGTTCTTTCCAGGTTAAGAACCAGAGGGGATGGAAAGGGCTTCACGGTGATTTTGTCCCCGTTCATCTGTAGGACCTTGCTGTCTGGGTCAGGTAGGGAAGTTCATTGTATCTAAACAGAATCTTTCATGCTATGATTGAAAAGCCAGTTTTCTCTTGCTTTGCTCTTTTTATGGCCTCACTATTCAGATACTTAAAAGAGGTGTCTTACCCTCTAATTGCCTTTTTCCGAGGTAATTGTGATTTTAAAAACTTTTTGTATAGGTCTGATTACCCACCTCTCTAATCATCTTTTCCAAGCCCTGAATTCAGTTTTCCAGACCTCCTGATGAGCTGCAGAGCTGGACCCACTACCATGATAACCACAGTGCTGAGCCTGATCATATCTCAGTTTTCTCTGTTCTACCAATGTATGTACACATCCCCGTAGCTTGAAGACACTGAATTAGAGTGTGGTTTATGCTCTGCCATAATTCTCAGGTTCTTCTCCTTTCTGTCCAAACAGGCTACTTGTTTTTCACCTTAGATGCATCTACCTGGAGGACAAAAGGAGTGTGGAGATCACCGAGTTCAGACTCTTGAGCTGGGGTGGGGAGTGGGGTTAGTGAGCCAGGTGTCGTCCAGGGTGGGCCTCAGGGGTTTGTGAACTGCCTGAGGCTGTAAGTAAAGTGGGGTGGGTGAGTGTGTGTGTCAGAGGGAGAGAGATTTTTGGGAGCAGTTTTTGAAAGGGTTTTGGGAAACAAAAAAGATTGAAAATTGCTGATCTAGTTCAGTTCTTCTTTTTGAGATTAGGAAATCGAAATCTTGTGTTCTTTTTTTTCATGTTACTGTATTGCACTTTCATCATTGATCCACCCCCTTCCTCTTGTGCTTATTTCTATTCAGTTGAATTCTTTTAGTTGACCCCTTTACCCAGTTTTTAAGTTTAAACTGAATTCTGATGTAATCTTGGCCTCTTGCATTCTTACCTGTGAGCCTAATGAATGGGCTTTTATTTCCTCACGAGTTTCTTTGATAGAAATATTGATTAGAAAGGATCTGTAACAAGGCCACACTGTTAGGGGCTGGGTAGATTGCCACTTAGGCCAGCGTGACCTTGGGTAAATTATTTCTCAAAGGCTCGGTTTCCTTGTCTTTAGTATGGGGTTAACACTCATAACCTACCTCCTAGAGTTATGTGAGGATTAAATGAGCCGCTGCTTATAAAATGTTTCACATAGTGCCTGGCGTCTGTGAAAACTGTCAGGTGAAGAAAAGACCTAGTGGGCTGCTTATGAATATGTGGTAAGCAGCTTTTTGCAGTGGTCAGGAATTGTTATCTGTGTGGAAGTACAGTCTTTGATATGAAACTGTCATTTCCTGTGGTGATCACAAGTTAAAACCACTTTTTAACAATTTCAGTACCGTATCTCTAGAGTTTTTGAACTTGTAGACAACTTTGTCCTAACAAACCATCTGCCTTTTTTGGTCGTGTACAAAAGAGCATACATATATATACGGCAAAGCTGTGTGGCTCTAGTTTCAATAACACAGGGAGAATGTAGTCTTTTTTGTTGTGTTGCCAGAGCTAACCGATGCTGAGTGTAAAATTTGTGTGCTATATTATAACTTCCGTAAGCTTGTTGGAAGAAAGCTGTTAGTGAAGTTTTTATTGCTGGTGTTTAAATCTCTGCATGTGGTATTAAAATGTGACCTTTGTGAATCCAGTACGTCTTTTTGTACGTGAAGTAGACCTGCAGGTGTGTTTTCCTTCAACTTATGCTAACTTTTAGTTGCCAACAGTAAGAAATCAGGAGGTTTCACATAAATATCTTTATTTTAGGCTTCTCTGGGAAAATTGGAGGATCTTGGGAAACACTGGGCCCACGCTCCTCCATTGCAACAACCATGAGCTAGACCTTAGTAGTTCCTGCCCCATCTGGCACGGGTCACCCTTTCCCTACTGTGCCGAAGTCTCTCCCGTTCCTTTTCTTACCTGTAGACCTTGTCATTCATTTGCATTAGATGTCTGGCTGCTTTAGACTGTTGAGTTTGCACCTCTTTAACTAAATATCAATTAAAAGATGCAAAAGAGCCTAGATAATGTGTGACCTTCAAGTAGGTGTTCCTGCCAGGGGGTGCTTTTCTATTCCTTGGGGCAGCGGTCCTTTCCCGCTTCTCCCTTTGTGAAGGCTGACCTTTGGGTCGCTACCATTCGTAGTTTATGGAGCCCATTAATCAGTGCTCAGCACGCAGTAGGCCCTTAGTGACATGTGGAAAGAATGCTCTTTCTAGTTTCTTCCTAGACTTCATGACTCACTGCTCATAAACAGATCGCTTGTTCTCTGAAGCCTAGTGTCACGCCACGGCAGCCCATAGCTGTACCTTATTTGTATATTATTTGGCTTTTTGTTCATTTCATTCTTTAATATTTTACCGTGTATCTCTAGAAGATAACTTTCTTATAAACATACCTGGAGTACCATCATTACACTAAAAACTCCCTAATATCGAATATCCAATTGTTGGTATTCAAATCTCCAATTATCTCAAGTAGCAATTTTTAAAAAAATTGAGATATTATTGGCATATAAAATTATATTAGTTTCAGGTATACAACATAATGATTTGGTATTTTTATATATTGCAGAATCATCACCACAATAAATCTATTAATAAGTCTAACATCCATCACCACATATAATTACAGATTTTTTTTCTCCTGATGAGAACTTTTAAGATCTATTTTCTTAGCAACTTTCAAATATACGATACAGTATTATTAACTATAGTCACCATGCTGTGTATTACATCCCCAGAACTTGTTTATTTTATGTCTGAAAGTTTGTGCCTTTTGAGCCCCTTTACGTATTTTGCCTACTCCCTGACTGCCCGCCTCTGGCAACCACCAGTCTGTTCTCTGTATCTCAAGTATCAGTTTTTGAAAAAAATTATTTGACTCGAGATCCAGATAAAATCTGCACATTATGATTGGTCGATATATCTTTAAACACTAATAAGCTGTAGTTTCCCCTTCATCTCTTATTTTTCTTTGCAGTTTATTTGTTGAAGAAACCCAATTGGTTTTCTATATGGTTTCCCGCAGCCTGAATTTTGCTGATTTCAACTCTGTAGTGTAGTTAACGTGTTCCTCTGTCCTCTGTGTTTTCTTTGAATTGGTAGTTGGATCTGGAGACTTGGTCTGATTCAATTTCTTTTTTCCTTTTCCTTTTTCGTCGTGGGGTGGGTAGGATTCCTCCCGAGGAAGCTAGGTGTGGGCTTCTGTTTGACACCTCTTGCTGGCTTTGCCTCCAGCCTCCACCCTGGCTGCAGGTGCTCTCACATCAGCCGCTTTGTCATCTGCTTGACCTGTGCTGGACAAGGGCACCTTATGCTGGTGGATTGGCTTTGTTCTACGTTCCATTTTAAGTAATCCAATAAGGCCAGAAGCATTGATAATCGATAAACGTGAAAAATGAAGAAAAATAACTATTTTGGAGCATAGACTATAAGCCAGGTACTGTAGCTTGTGCTTTACACGTTAGTATCGCCATCCTTACCGCAGCATCTGGAAGGTGGTCCGCAGCTCATTTTACAGGTGAAAAACCGAGGCTTAAAAATGGAATAAGTCCGGCCGGCCCCGTGGCTTAGCGGTTAAGTGCGTGCGCTCCGATGCAGGCTGCCCGGGTTCGGATCCCGGGCGCGCACAGACGCACTGCTTCTCCGGCCATGCTGAGGCCGCGTCCCACATACAGCAACTAGAAGAATGTGCAACTATGACTTACAACTATCGCTTGGGGCTTTAGGGGAAAAATAAATAAATTAAAAAAAAAAAAATTTAAAAATGGAATAAGTTGCTCAAGGGCACCCAGCTTGTGTGCTGCTAAAAATTCTGTGTCTTCTGCTGGAGAGGGAGGGCCTGTTATTGCTTTTAATTGCTTGATGCTATTACCCTGTAGAATTGAAGTTTTTAGGAATTTGTTGGCATCTACAGCATCTGATTATTATAAAAGACAAGCTTGTTTCCTAACTGGTTTTCCGCCTCCTGGTTTTCTTTTGTAAAGGTGTGATTATGCGGCTGACTGAGTATGTACTGCTTTTCATTGTGTAAGTCTCCAGTCATGCTGGAATTGGGAGTACGCCTCATCTTGTTTTTCACGTTAGTATAACGTTTCCAGTCTGATGTTTCAACATAAGAAAAACAGACCAGAGTACAAAACACATCAGAATAAAATGTGGCTTGCCCCCTCAGTTCTTGTCGTTCAGGCGGTGTTATACTTTTTGCCATTTCATTTACAGTGCAAAGGGCATTCCCTAGGGTGCTCGGATCTGGTTTAGAAAGTGAGGTGCTACTATGAGGATTATCAGGAAAAGTAGCAGATCCCCGCCCAAACTCCCTTCATGACAGATTTCTGCTCCCCAGAGGCAGCCGCTTTCAGTCCTTTTGGTTTTATTATCCGATGTGTTTTGTCTAAATAACACAATTCTCTTGGTTTTTGATTTTTGCATTTTATCTAAAATTATTATCTAATAATAGTTGTTGACCTTCTACCCTGGTTGGAGTTAGCCTCCTTTCCTAACTCCCTCTTCCCACTCACAGACCCACACTCCTGCCTTGTCCACAGCACACGGAGGCCACAGCGAAGCCGTGTAAACTGCTTTGATTGCAGGTACTTTCTTTTACAACTTTTTGTTTTATCCTGAAGTTATTTGCCTTATCTTTTTCCTTATTTGCATAGTTTTCTTTGTACCATCCTAATTTAGCCCTAAACTGTGTTGAAAACTATATTGACAACCATTTTCTTTTTTTCTTGGAGACCTCCTTCCTAGGCCCTCCATCCTCCTGGACTGGTTTCTTTCTAGAACAGCAATATTCTGGGAATTCCCTGTGCCTCTCTTGCTGGGCTCCTAGGTTCCTGGGCTCCCTGTGCCTGTCTTAACTCTTACCTTACATGAGTACATCCTTCAGTAGTTTCCCAAGAAGTGCAGATAGAAGGTGAATTTCTTGAGGTCTTGCATGTCTTAAAGCAACTTTTTACCACTCTTAAAATGCCTTTCTGTGCTTTCAGTTTGAATGCTTTTATAGTTTGGCTGGGTATAGAATTCTAAGCAACTGATTACTTTCCCTCCGAATTCTGAAGGCATCAGTCACTCTGTTGTATTTCAGCATCCCAGTGTTGCTGTTCAGGAGACTGGTGCGATTCTAATTTCTGCTTCTATATGTGTGGCTGGTTTGTTCTCTTTAAAAGTTTTCAGGATTTTTTCTTTGAACTTGATGTTTTGAAATTTCGTGATGGTGTGCCTTGGTGTGGGAGGTTTTTACGCATGTGCTGGGCACTCGCTCAGTGGCCCTTTCAGCTTGGAACTCTTGTCTTTCAGAAATAGTCCTCTGTAATAATTTCTCCCTCTATGTTCTCTGTTCTTTCTGGAGCTCCTACTTTTGGATGTTGCATTTCCTAGACTGACTCTCCAATTTTGTTACTTTTTTCTCTCTGACATCATCACTTTTGTCTTTTTGTTCTGCTTTTTGCTTTTTGGGAAATTTCTTCAACATTTTCTTATAACCTCTTTACTGAATTTCTTTGTTTTCCTATTTTCCAAGCTGTTCCTGGGACACTGAATATTCTTTCTGGTAATGTCGTTTTCTTGTTCCACGTGTGTAGTATCTCCAATCCTGCCTTTCTTGATGTCCCTTTGCACTTGCTTTCCCTCTGTGTGGGTGCTCTTCCCTCCGATACTTGCATGGCTTATTCCCTTAACTCCTTCAGATCTTTGCTTCCCATGATCATTTATTTGAAACTACAGCCCTGCTCCCACCTCAACCCCAGTACACCCTAAATCTCTTCTTTGTCTTTTCTTTCTTCTATCCAGTCATGCCCTACATAACGATGTTTTGGTCCATGAAGGACCACATATGTGATGGGGGTTCTATAAGATTAGTACCATATAGCTTAGGTGTATAGTCGGCTATGCCATCTAGGTTTGTGTAAATGCTGTAGGAAAGGAAGAAATTTTCCTCTACCCTTCTGGGTTCTTCTGGCTGGTCTAAGAATTAAATTGATATGAGACGGGTTAATAGGAGAAAAAGTTTAATAACATGTATACGTGGGAGAAACCCAGAAAAACCAAATAACTTGCCAGAATGGCCAAAGTCCTCACCTTAAATACCATCCTCAGCTAAAGACAAAGAAGATGTTGGGGGTGGGGAGAGTCAGGGACTTCAAAGGGAAGGAAGGAGATTCAGAGGTGGGTGAAAAACAGCAAATGTTTGGAAAACACGTGTGTGTTTGGCCACACAGAAACAGAACACAGAGCGAGCCCAACAGTCTTTTCTAGGTTCCTCCCTGTCCATCACCTAGTTCATGTTATGAGGTGATAGCTCACTTCCTGAGACAGATTTTTGTATCTGAATTCTTTTAGGCAGTTAAGGAGGAGGTAACAAGAAAAAGTTTTCTGAGTCTTTTGTTTCTTGAAAATAATCAGCCTAAAGTAATGTTCATGTTAAAGAGACACATTTTGGGGTGGCAAATTTTGTTCCCCTTCAGTACATTCTTTTTCTTTTTTTTTGCAGGGTAAGATTTGCCCCAAGCTAACCTTACCCTGTTGCCAATCTTCATCCTTTTTTTTTTTTTTTCCCTCCCCTCCACCCCCAACAAAGCCCCAGTACGTAGTTGTGTATAGTTGTAAGTTCTTCTGATTCTTGTATGTGAGCCACCTCCACAGCACGGCTACTGACAGACGAATGGTGTAGGTCCACATCTGGGAATTGAACCCAGGCCACGGAAGTGGAGCCCGCTGCACTTTAACCAGTAGGCCATCAGCGCTGGCTCGCCTTTGGTACATTCTTGATGTTCACACAATGACAAAATTGCCTAACGATGCATTTCTCAGAACATGTCAATGTGTTACTGTAGTGTATATTATCATCTGATACATTATATATTTTACTTTTTGTTGATTGACCCTCCACCCACCAAAATGTAAGCTGTGTGAATGCAAATATTTTCATCTATTTTGTTTACTCCAGTATTTCTAGTGCCCAGAACAGTGCCTGGCACAGAGTAGGCACTATGTAAATATTTGGTGATTGAGTAATTGGACCTCCTTGTTTTCTGTATAGCGCCTTACATCTGCCCTCTGTAGGTTCCCTGAGCCCAGAGCCTTTCTTCCTTCAACTTCTCTACAGAGTGAACCTCCTGTCTTCTGGCTGCAAAGGTTTGGAAGGGGTTGGGGGGGAGAGAGAGAGAGTGAGTGAGTATGAGTGTGTGTGTGTGTGTGTGTGTGTGTGTATGTGTGTGTGTGTAGGAGGGGTTTAAATGTTCCTTGTACTTACTTCCAACTGGTCTCCTATTTTCAGCTCTCTCACCTCAGCCCTCGGTGGTATGTGGAACCTCCAGTTCCTAAGGCTCTCAGGGCTTCTCCGACAATCAGATTGTTTCTTAACAGGCCTCCACCAAAACAGGAATTCAGGTTTCGGCTTCCTCTGCTCTGCTAAGTCAGTTACTTTGCACATCTGTTTTCCATCTTCTAAAATTTTGTTGATATATGTCATATGCTGGCCTGTCCCCTCCCGTTTTTTTGTTTTTGTGGATTTGTACCTTTTTTTTTTAATTTCCTTACTGTCATTTTAGTGTGGTTTTGAGAGAGAGCAGAAATTAACTCATGTTCAACCCACTGATTTTAGGGTTTTAAATTGATAAAAATAACATTCCCAAGATTACTGTGGTACTCACAATTTGGTAAGGACTGCAGCCATAATAAAATTGTCCTTTTTTTTTTTATCATACCAGATGCTGCATTGAACTTCAGTTATATATATTATAGAGAGAGAAAAAAGTCAGGCGATTGAGTCGACATCTAGGGTGGATGGGAATGGATGACTGATACATCATTGAACCAGAAGGTGCTTCCCAGGAAGAGTTCAGCAAATGTATTATATTTTTTTCCTGTGATATTTCAAGGATTAGTTCAGTACAAGCATACAAATCTTATAATACATACTTGAACTAGATTTAAAAATACACAATAAAAACAAATTTGGTGAATATGTATCAGAAATGGCAACTTTATAGAGTTTAATGAATATCTTAGTTTGTCTTTAGACTGACACATGGTTTTCATACATAAATTTAAATATTCTTTGACTGTTGACTTAGTGATTAGAGGAACCTTTGAACTCATGTAGGTTCTGTTAAATACTTTTAGGGTGAAAAATTTCATTACTAGGGAATAAATAGGGAGTGGGAATTACGTTAATGTGAAGATATACACATTAGGGATTTTTGTGTATGGGTTTGGTGAAAGTGAAACAAAAATGGAGGTTCTGAATAAGGTGGTGGCTGTGAGGTCTGAGGAAGCTCCGGGAAGATCCAAAGGCCCATGCATGCATGTGGTTAGCATTGGTTAAGTTGCCCAGTGGATTTTAGGGATTTATAAATTCAAATACTCTATTCATTAGTGTAGAAGATGTTGCAGGCAAGAGATCAGGACAGTATTTCCCTGATGTCTGGTGGTATGTTAAAATGATTTGAGATGGTATACAGATGAATCTTTATCTTTTTTTTCCCTTCAGAATTTTTTTTTTTTTTGTGAGGAAGATTAGCCCTGAACTACCATCCGATGTCAATCCTCCTCTTTTTGCTGAGGAATATCGGCCCTGAGCTAACATCCATGTCCGTCTTCCTCTACTTTATATGGGACGCCTCCACAGCATGGCTTGACAAGCAGTGTGTCAGTGCATGCCCGGGATCGGAACCTGCGAACCCCCGGGGCCGCCTAAGTGGAGTGTGCAAACTTAACCGCTATGCCACTGAGCCAGCCCCATGAATCTTTATCTTTTAATGGTTAAATATATATGTTAGTGTGCATCAGAAAAATATACTATGTATATGCAAAACTATAATTTTGTTGATATTAGCATAAAGCTCAAGTAGGTATTTTTTAAGTGACTTGATTTAAAGATAAGTATTAAATAGTAATACAGTGGCTGTTTGGATTTAGCAAAAATTATAAAGTAGGTATGTGAATAACTAAAGTTTGAGAAATATTGGGTAGGTTCAAAAATATGATGTCCTTAATCAAAGTACTTTGATGCATTTCTGCTTTCTCCTAACAGATAACAGTATAAAACTATCTATGGTGACTGTGGCATAGACTTCTAAGGGTTTTCTGTTCTTTCCTTCTTTTTTAAAATTCTATTTTAATTTGTGAAGTTTTTTTATCTTTTCAAAATAAATCCTTAAAATCTCACTTGATCCTTAAAACAATTTCATACCCTAGGTCTGACAGATAAGAAAAGTAAATCAGAAAGAGGTTAAACTTATCTAGAGTCACTTGGCAATTTAATTCTGGAGCTTTGGCCAGAGCTGTTCCCTCTACTCTGGGCCCTTCTTTGGCTGCTGATGGAATTGCCAGTTGGTTTTCTTGGAGAACTCAGGAAGCCTGCCAAGTTTTGTAGCTACAGGCCTGTCTTCTGGCTTTCATATATGTGTATCTTGAGCGCTGAAGGTAGACAGAGCTAGGTCTTCCAAAAATAGTTCAATCAACGTGTCAACATTTTGAAGTACTGTTGAGAAAACTAGGAGATAGAAGTCCTGTGGGAATTGGTGCCAAATGCCTTCACAAGTCTTAGCCAGTGGGGCCGTGGTCATATGCTAGGTAATGGTGCGTATTCAACCTTCATTTTGGGAGCCCATTTTTATTATGATAATCTTTTACTTTTCCCCAGTATGCTCTGTTTAATTGCTTTTAGATTCTGGTAGAAAAGCTGCTGAATGAACATCTTCCTTGAAAAATTTTCTTTAATCTACTTCTCTTAAGGAGAAAAGGAAAACTTTATTTTTCTTAATAAAATGAATAAAAATTCTATGGGAAAGGTTCAGGTGTCAAGCAATGAGTTGGGTCTGTCCACCGACAAAGGAATCGGGAGGTTATCCATGAGCTTGTAACCAGAACTGTTTTTGGATCTTGGCCATGAAAATCAACATCAGTAGAGCCTGTGTCTTAATTTCCTTAATGCCAAGTTTGTCTGGTTTAAATTATGCACATGTGGGAATGTGAACAAGTTCGTTCTTCCCCCGTCTCCCTCCGCTCGCAGACAGAAAAATAAAGGTATGTTGAAGATCTTCTCAACTTTTGCAGCCCTGCAGTGAAGAGCCGTGGATGTGGGCGGCCGATGTAGTGCACATGTGGCTCCAGCTTTTCTCCTAATTGAGGCCAGTTCACTTTCATCCCCAGTGCTGCAAGCTTAATGGAAAGACTTGAGGGTGGATTCTAGAGCATTCTCTGGATCTGTGGTCTCTGTTACTTGCTCTGTGCAACACACATGATAGCAATGAAGGATAATGGGGCTCTTTTTTAAGAACATTTTTTTTGTTAGATTTTTTGAAGTCGTGTTTTTACTGTATTTGATTATCTATTGAAGTGGTTTTTGGAGAAAAGAATGTATCATTGTCAGTTATAGAAAAGTGTTTTTCTTTTTTAAACTTTTTATTGTGGAAAATTTAGAATATATTCAGAAGTAGAGAGACTAATAGTATAGTGAACTCCCTGTACCCTCTTTGAAAATTCCCAGCACATGGCCAGTCTTGTTTCATCTGTAGTTCCCTTCCGCTCCCTGATACCCCTGTCTGCCCATTATTTAGAGCAAATTCTAGAGATCTTGTAATTTCATTTGTAAAAGGATAAGTAAGATACCCTCCCCTTTCTTTTTGGCATGCTCTTTGTGGTCTCCAAAATCAAGTTCATGTTCATTACTGCTTTTGTAGAATTACAGAAGTTAGTTCATTTATGGCATATTCAGTTGTCACGCTTTTGGAATTAATATCTGAATGTTCTGGTCAGTGAAAGCAGTTTCATCTAAATGTAGCGCTGTGGACACGGACGTGCTTTAGCCAGTGCTAAAAAACCTAACAATTTTTAAACCAAATGTGAACTGATCTTCAAATTTTACTATATTCTCAAGGTATTGTTGATGTTCTGTATTTTTTTCCCATTGCTCCTGCTTGTGTTTACATTAGATGTTAATGTTTTTCGATTTATTTTTTTTCTTTCCTCCCTCCTGTCCTCCCTTCCCACCTCCCTCTCCCACCCCGCCCTTTTCTCTCTGTCTCTTTCATTCTTCTTTTGCTTAGCATGGTTTAGTGGCAATGTGTTGGAACAAGACCAAGTGAAACATTTTTTTTTCAGCTGACTGAATTTTAATGGGACTACACAGTTATTATAAAATCACATCACCCCGCCGTGTGTATGGTCTGTCTGGCGGTGTAGACGGGGCAGTACAACGATCAAACATTGATCATATGCTAGTTTAGAAATCACATGTAAAACATGGGCATTATAGCTGAAGCTGTCAATCACTTAATAGTTGAAGTGTCTTTCCTAATTACACAGGCAAGATTTTTATGTTGGAGATAGTTTATTTTATATTTTAATTTGTACTTTTAACTAAAACATAGTTTAGTATATTTTCTTTGTAAAGACATTACATATTGAATTAGTTTATTTTAATTTGTACTTTTATTAAAATATAGTTTAATATAATTTCTCTGTAAAGACATTACCTATTGCCTTAGAAAATATTGATAATAATAGGTTACATTTCTTGAATATGGGTCAGATACTGTTCTGTAAGCATGTTTACATATGTTCATTTAATCCTCACAGTAAGCCTGTGTGGTAGGTACTGTAATTCTAGGTTTGCCTGATAAGAAAACTGAGGCGCCGTGAGGTTAAGTAACTTGCTCAGGGTCGCTCAGCGAATTAATGGCAGAGCAGGGATTTGAACTCAGGGCGCCTGGCTCCAGAGCCTGCAGTTGTAACTGTTGTCCTGTATTATCCCTAAGAATATGTAAATTCCTTCTTCACACCCTCTTCCTACTTGCATTCCCCTGCCCAGAGGTAAATATTTTGAACCAGAGCCACGATTACACTATTGCATTAGGATATAATTTGATCACTGGGGGTAGTTTTCGTTCAGAAACTTGAAAGCAGTTAATGAGATTGTACTCACGTTCTGTTACTGGCCTTAGTTATGATGGAGAAAGGGGGAGAAGTGGAAGCATGTAGAAAGGAAGGTGGTAACCACTGGTGTCTGTCTTCCTTCTCCCCCACTGTTTTTTAAAATGGAATGTTGAGTTCATCTAGAATGTTGACAAGTCACAAAGGAGTTGCTGAAGTCAGTAGTTCAGAGTACCACTGAATGATCGAAAGTTTTGTCTTCGGTTGAGTATCCTGAAGTGCCAGGTGTATTGTTGGAATTTTGGTGGTCATTGGTCTGTCCTGAAATGTGTCCTGTGGGAGTTTGTCCTGGAGTGACTGGTATTTTAACAAACCAGGTATCTGACATTGTTTTTTTCCGAAAGGAGCAGAGAGGAGAAAGAAAATTGTTTTGTCCCCAAGTCCCAGTCCACCAATTACTAAGTGTGAGATGGGACAAGTGATGTTGCTTGTGTCTTTCTCTTAAGTGGTTCAGATGCCCTGAAATAAGTTCTGATCTGTATAAAATGTTGTCTGTGGCTTATTCATTTGTCTCTGCTTATGGAGAAGGTCATTTAAAGTGCCCTTCCTTAGCGGAAAAGCATAGACAAAACATTTGATAAAGCTTTCATGGTATCTTGATGGCAACTTTGGGGAAAAACTGTTCAGTGGAGGGAAGTCTGGTGTTTGTTACTGAAATTTTAACCTTGGTTGTCTCCTATCTAAAGTATTTTTGCCAGTGATTTTTATGACAGACAAGGACTGCTGATCAGATTTACAGATTTCATGGAAGATGGTAGGGAAACCTAATTTGTGTACAGATTATCTTGCTAGCTACAAAATGGGTTGAAATAAACAAGATGAAATTTGTTGGAAATAAAAATTGTCTGCTTAATTATAAGTTTCTTTAAAGAGTTCTAAAATGGTGCAGTCTTGGCCTTCTTTTCAATGTGAATTTTTATTAAAAGGTAGTAGATATCTTTGTATACCTCAGTGCAAGGCACTTTGACTTCTGGTCTCACCACTGCAGTGAAATTGTTCTTTTCCAGGTAATAGATGGTCCTGTTATCAAGTCTACTGAGTACATTTTTTCTCTATTATTTTTGACTTTGACCAAACTTACTGTCTTTGAAATTCTCTCTTGACATGTTAGAGCTCTTTGTTCTACTTCTTCTGCTCTCTGCAGGCTTCTTTTCCTCTGATGATTCCTTCAGTTTTCCAGGGTTCTGTCCTCAGCCTTTGATTCTTAGTCTTGACTAATTTTGTATCACCCAAGACTTCAGTTACCATCATAATCTATTAGCTCAAAATCTATTTCTAGGCTAAGTCTTTCTCTTGAGCTTTGGATCCTTATCTGACTTTGATGTATAGGAATCTCTAATAATACATCAAAGAAAGTTTTTAAATGGATGTGTGAAATATGTTGTGCAGAATGTGGGCTGTAATTGATTATTCTGCTTTGACTTGGGATATTTTGTTTATTTTTAGATATTGCATTCTAAGGGGTATGTAGTATGCACTAAGTATATATTTGCTCAGTAAAAATGAGGGGAAGCTTAGACAAACTGAAACCATGTCCATGGAAGGGTGCCTGGGATGTTGAGATCAGGAGAAACCATAGCACCTGAGGAACTAGCTGTTGAGATAACTGAAGGAGTAAGACTTGCTGGAGTGGGCAACTTGTTGAGAGCTATCTTTTGAGCACTGGCTTTCTCACTTCTTTTTTTTTTTTTTTTATCTTGGCCCTTTATTGATATGGAAGCCCATGTGCGTATATATGTGTGTGTATGTGAATAACAGAAACAAGCTTCATAAATTACTTCTTGGCCTTACTCTGCAGTATGTTGAGATTTTCTTTTCTTTAATAATAATAATAATAAAACTAAAAATGTCAGCCAACAATTCGGTAACTTGATTTCACAACCCACCAATGGACTGTGATCTGTGTTTGAAAAACCCTTTTTCGTGGGTAAGACTAAGAGATTTGGATAAGGGAAGTTTCCTTCCTGGTCTGAGAGGAACTTTTTTTTTTTGTGAGGAAGATCAGACCTGAGCTAATATCCATCGCCAATCCTCCTCTTTTTGCTGAGGAAGATTGGCCCTGGGCTAACATCTGTGCCCATCTTCAAGAGGAACTTTTTAACAGTGGGAGCAGGCAGAGAATGGAGTGGGCTGCCTTGGGAGGGAGTGACTTCCCCCGGGTTTGAAGGACGCAGGCCAAAGGCTGATAATTGCCTGTTGGAAGGTGGGAGGAAGATTCACAGGGTGGGAGATGTGACTTTGTGACTACCGAGGTGTCCTACAAGTCTAAGATTTTATGATTTTCATTTTGTGACTTGCTGAAATTTTAAGGTGATTAAAGATATTTAAAGGTAGAAAATATTAATTCTGAATTTATTTGTTAATATTCTACTTTCTTAAGTCAAAAATGTCTGTGTTCTTTTCTAGACATTAGAAAATTTTAAAGTTAATTAAAAAATTTTATAACCTAACTTTATTATTTCAGCTTTTTTTGTGTGTGTGAGGAAGATTGGCCCTGAGCTAATATCTGTTGCCAGTCCTCCTGTTTTTACTGAGGAAGATTGGCCCTGAGCTAACATTTGTGCCCGTCTTGATAAGCGGTGTATAGGTCCGCGTCCGGGATCTGAACCTGTGAACCCTGGGCCGCCGAAGCAGAGCACGCGAACCCAACCACTACGCCACTGGGCTGGCCCCAGCTTTTTTTTTTTTTTTTACATGAAGAAGCTTTATTTCGAAAGTTTTAAATATATACAAAAGTAAATTGAATAGTTGAATAACTCTCCACCCCGTGCATTCCCATCACCCAGCTTTAACAGTTATCAGCTCATGGCTTGTTTTATCTACATCCCTATTCGCTTCATCCCCAACTATATTATTTTGAAGCAAATCTCAGGCATCTTGTCATTCCATCTACATGTATTTCAATATATATATATATCTCAAAGCTAAGACTCTTGAAAAAAATTACAATACCCATTATTACACCTAAAAAAATTAACAGTATATCCTTTATATCATCAGTTATTCACTCTGTTCAAATTTCCAGTTGTCTTTGTTTTCTTTCAGTTTTTTTGTTTGAATTAGGATCCAGATTAGGTCCACATATTGCAATTAGAACCTTAAATCTATAGGTTCGGTCTCCTCTTTTTTATTTCCTTGTCATTTATTTTTTTGAAGAAATTGTATTGTTTGTCCTACATCATTCCCACAATTTTTATTTTGCTGATTTAATTCCTGTGCTGTAGTTTAATCTGTTCCTGTCCTGTAAATTGGTAGTTACATACAGAGGGTTTTTATCAGCTTCAGGTTCAATTTTTAAAATATTTTTTTGCTGTGAGTATTTCATGGGTTCTGTTATTTCTTAAAACCACTCAAAGAGTATACCAAAGCTAATTGTTAAGGCGATTGGATTTCTTTCTTAGTTCTTATTTTCTGAAATCATTGTAAGCCAAATTCCCCATAAAAACAGATGGAACCACTTAGAAATTTTGGAAGATGCTAATTCTCTGCAAACACCACATCCAAATACAAATTACACAAGCGTCTCTAGTCCAGCTTCATTTCCAAAAAAGAAACGGAGAAAGCAGATGCCTTAGTAGTTTCTACAGACCACAAACCAAGTTTTCAGTTAAAGTGAGACATTTTACAGTAAAATAAGTCTTGATTTTTCTAGCAAAATATAGAAACATACCAGTTTTGCTAGTTTAATTTCCCACCCAGTAAGCCAGTTTGTTAGTGACTACCTCCCCCACCCCGACCCCCCTTCCTGGGCAGTTGCAAATAAAAGTGGAAGATGGTGAGTCAAAAAGCAACCAGCATATGTGGGGAACAGATAACTGTTCTGCAGTGATCCTTTTGAAGGATGTTTGTAATCTTTTTTTTCCTGCCTTTTATCATGGAAAATTTCAAATGTGCAAATAAATAGAGAAGATAGGATAAGGAACATCCACATCCCCACAGCCTAGTTTTTCCCCCTCATGTTTGTACGCTTTCTAGAAGTGCATGGGATCACACTGCTATTACCAGAATCTTCTCTTTTTTTCGTTTGTTGTGAAGCTTGTGGCATAGGCCTTTAGTCCTTTTTTCTTTCTTTTGTCGGTGTTGGTAAATCTTTTGCTAGATTTTATATTATTTTGTTTTATTTTGGTTGGTGTTCTTATGTCACGTAGTAGGTGAAGAACATGCTGTGATTAGGTGAAGATGCTCTGATTAGGCTTCATTTCCTGCCTTCTTTTTTAAAACTTTTTACGATGGAAGCATATACAAAGAGAGAGAGCTTTTGCCTAAAGGTTTTTAGCAGCCATTGATGATCATTGCCTAGAGACTTTTTTCATTGCATTAACTTTTTACCGTATTTTTTTTCTCTAAAGTAATTTAAATTATGGAACTCAGGACATTTCGCTCCAGTTTCTTTATTATGTATTTGTAAAACATATAGACATTTTCCCATTGAACCAGAACACTATTATTATTTATAACAATCAATTGGCAGTCATTTTCTAATATTATCTACTATTCAGTCTATATTAAAATCTCTCCAGTCATCCTCATGACATTCTTTTTTTTTTTTTTTTTTTAGAGAGAAACGGAGGTATAGATACTTTAAAGATTTTATTTTTATTTATTTTTCCCCCAAAGCCCCAGTACATAGTTGTCTGTCATAGCTGCACATCCTTCTAGTTGCTGTATGTGGGATGCGGCCTCAGCATGGCTGGAGGAGTGGTGCCTCGGTGCGCACCCGGGATCCGAACCCGGGCCGCCGGCAGCGGAGAGCACACACTTAACCGCTAAGCCACGGGGCCGGCCCCCTCATGACATTCTTTATGGCTTGTTTATCAAACTAAGATCCTGTCAAGGAGCACATACTGCATTTGGTTACGGTTATGTCACTTAAGTCTCTTGTCATCTAAAATAGTTCTCTGCCCTTCCCTTTTCACTCTCTTTTCATGACAGTGACCTGTTGGAGAGATGCAAGAAGACTCCTAATTATCTAGTACAATCTTCTGGGTTTATCTGATCGTTTCCATGTGGTGGTGTTAAACTCAGTCTTCTATAGTCTGTATTTATGTAAAGTAGAATTTAGAGCTAAAGGCTTGATTAGATTCAGAGTAAACATTTTTGGTAAGAGTATTTATTAGCCAAGTTGTATCCTTCGTATTGCATCACACCAGGAGCCACATAATGTAGTTTTCTCACTGCTAGTGAAGCTAAGATTGAATAAGGTGATGACTGATCTCCCCGTTGTAAAATTAGATTATTCCCTTTGAGACCAGCATATAGTCCTGGAGGAGTGAGACTTTGGCCCCATACAAATATCTAGTTCCTTATCTGTCTTTCACCTGATAATGTTAGTGTCCATTGGTAATCCTTACCTGAATCAGTTATCTCACTGGGAGTGGCAAAATGGTGATAAAATGAGATTTAAAAAAAATTGTGGTAAAATACACATAACATAATATTTGCCATCTTAACCATTTTTAAGTGTTCAGTTCAGTAGTGTTAAGTACACTGATATTGTTGTGCAACTAATCTCCAGAACTCTTCATTTTGCAAAACTGAAACTGTATACGCTAATTTGGGATTTTTTTTTTGCTTAGGAAGATTTACCCTGAGCTAACATCTGTTGCCAGTCTTCCTCTTTTTGCTTGAGGAAGATTTATGCTGAGCTAACATCTGTTGCCAATCTTCTTCTTTTTGCTTGAGGAAGATTTGCCCTGGGCCAACATCTGTGCCAGTCTTCCTCTATTTTGTATGTGAGTCACCACCACAGCATGGCTGCTGATGAGTAGTGTAGGTCTGTGTCTGGGAAACAAACCCGGGCCACCGAAGTGGAGCACACTGAACTTAACCACCAGGCCATGGGGCCGGCCCCGTGGGATTTTTAAATTTTATCGTTTCTTCAACTTTATAAGCTTGCAATTTTCCATGCAAAATAGCTTTCCTTCATCAATGTGGGCTGTTGGATTACCATGAAATACAGTTTATTTGAAGTGCAGGATAGAAACTTGATTTTTCCCTTTACCAAATTTTGCAGTAAGCCATTAGTATAATAGTTATCTTAAGTTTTTTTGTTTGTCTTTCTCTTTTTTTGAGTATCATTATTGGCTTGTGGATTTTTACGTATTCAGTGTATTTCAGTCAAGCACAGTCATTCTTTTTTGGTGTTCAAATTGTCCTGACTTTGGCCGGTGGGAGCCCCTTGAGGCTGGCTCCTGAGTCCTTTTGACATGACCCTTTCAGGCTTTGACAGCAATGAATATGTTTATTTAAAGGCAATAAAATTTCCTTTGGAGAATAGGGTCAAATCTCTGTTAGCCATGGCACAAGAAGCATCTACCTGATAGAAAAGTGCCACTGAGGAGGCAGAGTAAAACCTTGATACCAACATACCAAAAACAAGGTGAAGTTAGGTGATTGCTAAGGCCTCTTCTCATTTTATGTTCTGTGATCTTTCATCATCTATAAAATTGTTTTACTATTTAGTTATTATTGGAACAAAATATTTCAAGAGTTTGAATGTGGTCAGATTTTGTCTTAAACAACATCTTTATTACTGTCTTCCTATTTTGGTAGTCAGCTTCCTGGGCCATGGATTAAAGGATGTGAATTTGGAAATGCAAGGGTTTCAACATGTTTCACAGTTATAAAGTCCACCCTCAGAGGAAACGAGAAGGGGTTTGCATCCTAACCTTTGCTTTTTATTCCAACATAATGTGGCTCAACATTCCGCATGGAGAAGGTCAACCTTGTAATGCTGGATCAATAGGCTGCTGCCTTGTTTCCTGCAGACAGCTTTATTTCCTCCGACTTGAGTAAACAGATGAAGTTTCATAAAGAGTTTAAATGTATAACTCTGATTTGTGAAGATCTGTTTCATACATCATGATACTTATGTTTCCAAACCTCTGGGAAGTCACTGTCTGACATTTTAAAAAACATGTTAGTTTTCTAAATTGATTTTTGTTTTCCCATTGTAGAGTTTAATGTGGATAATGGTCATCCTGTAAGCAATAGTTCTTTTCAGTTTAGTAGGTTTTCTTTTCCAGAATAAATGTGGCTCAGTTTTATTTTAAGCCCTCAGTAGTCACTGTCATCTCTTTTGTTAAGTATTAAATATGAAGTGCCAGTCTTTTAATACTTCGGACACTTACTGAATGTTGGGCAGAAGTACAAGTAATACAGCTGCATGCCACACTAATAAAAACAGAATGTTGTGCCTTGAGAAACTGTTTCTTCTCCAAGAATAGAAAGAACTATTATGGAATTCTGTATTTATTCATTAGTGAGTTAAGTTTTGGAGTGAATACAAGATTATACTGTATTTTAGTTAGAAGTATTCCTTTTCAGCGGTAGGCACGGTTGGTTTGTAAAATAACCTTATAAGATCATTTTTATAAGAAGGCTATTAATTTTTTTTGTTTACAAAAGGGAACACTTAAAAAATATGTGAAGTTACTTTAAGTGCAGAAACATGACTATCATCATATCTAGTAAATAAAGTTCATTCTGTGAATTTTCCAGATGGTGACAGCAGCTGGAAGCATTTGATCCATTTCTTTCCCATGTGTGATATTAATGAATTGTGAGTTAGTGCAGTTGAAGTCTGTACTGGATTGTCCATATGGGACCATAGAGGCTTGGGACCATAGAGGCTTGGTGTCTCTTGTATGAGAAATACCAGTGTATATATTTAGAGAGGTAGTTATTTTTTCCATTGCTGTAACAAAGAATTTGAGGAATCTTATAGGGAATAAATGTGATAAAATGGTTTTAAGTGAAAACAAATTGAGGTCAGGTAAATTAGAAATATACAGAAAATATTGAAATGAAGATCTGCTCTCTACACACCTCCTATTCCTGAACATATGGAAGCTGCAGCTGCATCCTGACATACATTTTTATTGATGTTCTGTTTTTGTGTATCTTTGTCTATGTATTTGTGTATGTTTTATTTTTACACAAGAAATATTTTTAAAGAATATAATAATTGATAAACTCTTCTCTGAAATGTCTGCTGGAAATTATTTAAGATTTTTTTTCCATGAATATGATCCTTAAATGTTTTCGCATTTTAAAGTATAAAGATGAATAACGTTTTTGAAAAAAGGAAATTATAATTAATAGTTAAGCCTGATGTTTTTTCAGTTTTTAGAAAAACGATAAGCATTTATATGCTTAAGAGCCAATTCTTTTAAACCAGTTCTTGGTCGCTGTGAAAATGAGTCATTTCATCCAAGGCACAGTTCATATGTCAGCTTTTCTGTGAAGTCTTTTCTAATTTCCACAAGTGGAGTTAATATCTCTGTTTTCTGTATCTTCTAAGAAATTTCATGGTGCTTACCAGATTGGATTTTAAAATCCTAAAAAGATCAGTTTTTCCCACTATATAAATTTTTCCAGGGCAGCAACCCTGTATTACTTGTGTATTCCCAGTGACCGACATGGAGTAGAGCATTATATAGATGTTTGTGGAATGAATGGAAACCAGTAAATGAAATAAAAGTTTTAATAGAGTTCAGACTATTAAGATATTTTGCTTATTTTGGAATAAGCGAATATATTGACTGACTTGGATAATCTTTTCAGCCTAGAGAAGTTTCTGAAGTGCTAATAGTGACGTGAATTGACTTATAGTTGGAAGTTGAAACAGACTCTTGAGTGGAGAAAATGGAGGTGATCAGCTGACAACAGCTCCTTTTCTGCCCAACAGTGACCTACCCATCCTTCCTCTCTCCTGCCCTCGGTGGAAAAGGTTGCTTCCCTCCAGTCTGTGCATGAGTCAGCTCCTCCCAGTTGCACCTGAGAATCCCGTCCCCATCACTTGGGCCTACTCATAGATGTCCTGCTATTAATTAGCCGCTATCTGGTCCTTTTTCCCTTCATCTAGACAGTGGTTCTCAAGCCTGGCTGTACATTAAAATCATCCGGGGACCTTTAGAAAAAAAACCTGGGCCCCAATCCACATCAGTTGTATCAGAATCTTAGAATCATAGAATTGGAAGAAATAAAAGTTTTATTTTATGAGGGAACCTAGTGACTTTAGGGAGCTTTTCTAAAACCAGTGCTTCTAATTAATCTCAAGGCTTGGGGCAAGAACTGGGAGATTTGTAAATCTTCTCCATGGTTCTGTTTCCCGTCTCACCACCAGAATCATTGAATTCCATTCATTCAGCCTCCTAATTGGTTTTGTCCCTTAATCTCCATTTCTCAGTTTATTCTGTACTCTGGGCAGTTGTTTTATCATGTCCTTCTCCTGCTCCGAGATCATGCCCTCTTCCTGCTCAGTGACCTCTAGCAGCTCACTGGTATAATGATGTCAGAATTAACAGTCATCCTCCCCCCCCCCCCCGCATTCCCACCCGCAATTGGATCCTGTGCTCTAGCTAGAGGATTCTTCCCTGTCTTTTGTGCAGCTGGATGTTTTTCTGAATTTTCTTAAGACATTCCATAAACCATACTGAGAATTCCTTCCTCCTTTCCTTTTGCTTACTGGTTCCTACACCAAATCACAGAATGTTAGCTCCAGAAGATTTTAACAGTCATTTAATTCAGACTTTTAAATTTATAGATGATGGGCCGGCCCCGTGGCTTAGCGGTTAAGTGCACGCACTCTGCTGCTGGCGGCCCGGGTTCGGATCCCAGGCGTGCACCGACGCACTGCTTCTCTGGCCATGCTGAGGCCGCGTCCCACATACAGCAACTAGAAGGATGTGCAGCTATGACATACAACTATCTACTGGGGCTTTGGGGGAAAAAAAAATAAAATTAAAAAAAAAAAATTTATAGGTGAAGAAACTGAGAGTCTGAAATATTAAATAATCCCTTACTGCCAAGGCCACAAAACAATCAGGCTCAAAACCAGGTTGTAACTCAGGTCTCTCTCTCCACTCTTCACAAGACCATTTTCTTTGAAGATGCAGCTCAGATTCTAGCATTTCCCTCAGCCTTTCTCTGATCACCTCAGAGTGTTTATTCTGGCCTCCAGAGTTTGGTGCTATTTATCGTATCGTAGCAGCATTGGTGCTTCTGTTGTACTAATGATGGACAATGACATTGTTGGCCTTTGAGTGCTTACTTTGCACTGGTCATTGTGCTAATAAGCACATTGCTCCTTTCATTTTTACCTCACAACTACACAGCAGGGTAGGTGTTCTCCACCTTATAGAAACAGGGGAACTGAGGTTAGAGAGGTAAAGTCTTCAGAGGTCAAGGCTTGGGGTTGAACTCTGGGTGGGCTCACCCTGGCCAAACCCATCTGTGCCCTTTGTAGTTTTTTACATGTGAGCGTCTTTTGTTTTCCTCTGGGTTACAGGGCTCTTGATAGCATTGAACAGGTCACTAATGTCTTTGTATTTCCTGTAGCATCTGTCATAGAAGAGCTCAGTCAATACTTGTTGATTTTGGTTGAAAGGATCATAACTTGGTGACCATGTTTTGAAGGTCAAGCCATTGGTGTCCAGTGGGGAAGGAAGCAGAAGGTGACATGTGAAGCTCTTCTCAAGTTTAGGCACTAGATCTAGGAAGGGGACAAAGGTGTGGGGTTGATTGAAGTGTCTGTGGAATGTTGTGGGCAGGAGAGTTCTGGAACTTTCCTTGTTCCATGGCTGTAATGAGATCTTACACATTTGTTTACCTGTGGGAGTTTGCAGTGGCATCTCGGTTGCACATTGTCTTCTGGCTTTGTTCATTGTTGTATTGGGTGTTGCCTTCTTTAAGTAGTCCTGGATCTATACCTTTCCGTATAAGATTGATCTTTTTAACCAAGAGAGTTCTTGGATGCTTTTCTCAAACAGGATCTTGGACGTGTCTTCTTAACTGAGGGCTTCCGGACTGGTAGGATGCTTAAGCTGGGCAGGTACATTTGATCATGGAAGTGGGTTCCGTGAGTGATTGTCGCTTTGTAGGCAGGCAGTTAGGTGTGAAGAATCTTTTGTCCTTTCTGCCTCTTAGCAAAGTGAAACCCTTGAGCCGTTTAGGCATATTGATTTTCCATTTTTCTAGGATGTGAGTTTGGTCTTCTTTGTTCTTTTGAAATAACCCCTGTTGGATATTGTGCCAGCTTAATTCTTTTGTGATCAGGAGTATGAGAATGAGCCCTCCCACCCCCACTCCGAGTTAAGGAGGTAGATTTAATAGTTATAGGGTGACCTTTGAAGTATAATTTTCAGGACATTTGAATAACCTTTTTTAAAATGAATGCTATCTATATCTTGAGAGGGAGGTGAAGTGACATGGTCAAGCTAAACTGAGTGTAGGAAGAGCATTAGCTTAGGAGACGAGACGTGAGTAGTTCTAGTCCTTATTTTATGATTAACCAGTTCTGTGGTCTTGGAAACGTACCTGTGAGCTTCATTTTCTTTATTTCTAACTTTTAATGAGTTGGAGTTATATTATCCGCCCCCACCCACCACATGTTTGTTGGTCTCCAATATCAGCCTCACAGTTTGTTCTGGTAGATCTGAAACCATAAGTAGTGTTTTCATTTGGTTGGGAAAATAGGTCTCTAGTGTCAATTTGCAACAGTATTAAACCTGACTTGTATTCAGAAGCTGCCATGTTGACTTATGGTTTGCCGTATTCATTAGGGGATGTTTTAACAGTCATAGTACTTTCTGTGCTTATGTTCAAGTAATTCTTGGTGACTGTAGATTTAGTCCTTGAGTTTTATTTTTATTGTGGTAAAATATACATAAAATTTACCCTTTTCACCATTTTTTAGTGTACAATTCAGTGGCACTAAGTATATTCACAATGCTGTGCAACCATTACTACTGTCTATTTCCAGAACTTTTTCATCATCCCAAACATAGACTCCATGCCCATTAAACAATAACTTCTCCTTCTCCTCTTTTCCTCAGCCCCAGGTAACCTTTATTCTACTTTGTCTCTGGATTTGCCTATTCTAGGTACTTCATGTAAGTGGAATCATACAATATTTGTCCTTTTGTGTCTGACTTATTTCACTAAACCTAATATTTTCAAGGTTCATCCATGTTGTAGCATGTGACAGAATTTCATTCCTTTTTAAGGCTGAATAATATTCCATTGTATGTTATACCCCATTTTGTTTATCCATTCATCTGTTGATGGACATTTGTGTTGTTTCTACCTCTTGGCTGTTGTGAATGATACTGCTGTGAGTATTGGAGTACAAGTGTTTGTTTGGTTCCTGCTTTCAGTTCTTTTGAGTATATGCCTAGGAGAGGAATTTCTGGGTCATATGGTAATTCTTAAATTTTTGAGAACCCATCAAACATTTTTCCACATGTACCATTTTATATTCCCACCAGCAATTCACGAGGGTTCCAGTTTCTGCACATCTTTGTCTGTACTATTTTCCTTTTTTTAAAAAAAATTATAACAGCCATCCTAGTCGGTGTGAAGTGGTTGCGTGTGGTTTTGATTTGCATTTTGCTAATGACTTACTGATGTTGAGCATCTTTTCATGGACTTATTGGCTGTTTGTATATCTTCTTAGGAGAAATGTCTATTCGAGGCCTTTCCCTATTTTTGAATTGGGTTGTTTGTTTTTTTGTTGGGTTGTTAGCTCTTGATTTTTAAATGAGACATGAATAAGGAGGTACTATTATGGGGTAAGTATACTTACCTCAACCTTGGTGTATATATAAGGTTATCTTACAGTTATTATTTTGGCAGGACTGGTGGATAAGAAAACATCCTCTTTCATACAGTTTCTCACAAATACAGATTCCTCTGTGACTTGGGATATTAAGTGATCTAGTAAACAGGATTTGGGGTTTAAAGTCCAAGATTTGAGTCCATGCTTTGGGCAAGTTAACCTGGCAGGTGAGCCTCCCCTGTGATATCCTGAGGTGAGGGTCTCCCTGCCCCACTGCTGGTTCTTTAGATTGAAGTATGGATCTTTAAGCACTTTGTATAGTGGTTAGTACCATTTATGATTTTTTAGTTTGGCTCATTGAGACGTATGACCTGTGCAAGCCAGTTTTTGAATTGTGAGAAAAAATGAAGATTTATATAAGCAACTTTCTTCAAAGGAAACACAATTGTTATTTCCTTTATTCCCGACATTCTCAGGATTTGAAAGGAGATAAGTGCTATTGTGTTTTATGGATGAAAGAAAATGAAGAAAGGATGAAACCCTTGTACTGGCCTGTTACCTTGTCTGCGCTTCTCGATATGATGCACAGGAAACTACTGCCATGTACACTTGGTCAAGAGTTTATCTGTAAGCATTTCTTTGAGTGATTTTCTCTTCAGATCTGTTTTTAGGGATATCTTTCTCAGAACTGGAGCTGTTTTGAGATTTGCTGTCTCGTTTAAACAGACGCTGTTTCCTCTTCCCTTTTACACTTTATTCCCTTTAGAGTAAGTGTTCTGTGTCATGTGGCTTCACCTTCTTCTTCCTCAAGAAATCATTTCATGGCATTTAAAGAGGGAGATTTATCTTCTGCTAATGTGAATATTAAAATAGAAATTTTTTCTAATTCTCATTTGTGTACTTTATTAAATGCTGCCTTCAGAATTGGCAAGAGGTTGAGATAGAAGACATATTAGAGGGCCGGCTCCGTGGCTTAGCGGTTAAGTGCGCGCGCTCTGATGCTGGCGGCCCGGGTTCGGATCTCGGGCGCGCCCCGAGGCACCACTTCTCCGTCCAACGCGAGACCGAGTCCCACGTACAGCAACTAGAAGGATGTGAACCTATGACATACAACTATCTACTGGGGCTTTGGGGGGAAAAAAAATGAATAAGTAAAATCTTTAGAAGACATATTAGAGCTTCACAGTCAAAATCCTGGAAAACACATCCGTAATTTCCATGCTTCATTTTAGAGTGAATGTAATTAATAGCTCATGTGTTGGATTACTTATTTATTGTTTGGTTATAAATGTTTATAATTCTGCTGAGTTTTCAGTTAGCGTGTTTATAATTCTCCCATATAATGGGAGAATTGAATGAGGAAATCAGGAAGTTTTGAACTGTAGCATTGGCCAAGAGTTGGATTTAATTTATAGTTAGTAAAATTTCCAGTTAGTTAAATCAGATAATTCTAATCTTAGAATTTAGCATGTATTCTCTCAACCCGCTTATTGGCAGAAACCTATTGAATTTGTTCCCTGTATGTTTGATTCTTTCGGAGCTGTTTGGGTACCTGGTCAGCCCTTTCTTTGGCATTTTTTTTGGTCCGTTGCTATTACCTAAGTAGCTTACTCTAGTATGCCACTTTTGCTTAGTCTTTGTATGTTTTCTCATTCTTACCTGTTTGATTACTTTTCTACCCATTAGTCTAAACGGACATTTAGGTAAATCCACTGTTTGAGTTAAATACTTAAATCAACAGTGCAATCATTTTGTCTTTTTGGGAGGTGCCTACTGGTTTTTAGCACTGTGTTGCATTTTAATATTCTCTATAAACTTTTTTTTTTTAAAGATTTTATTTATTTATTTTTTCCCCCCAAAGCCCCAGTAGATAGTTGTATGTCATAGCTGCACATCCTTCTAGTTACTGTATGTGGGACTCAGCCTCAGGATGGACGGAGAAGTGTTGCCTCGGTGCGCGCCCGGGATCCGAACCCGGGCCACCAGCATTGGAGCGCGTGCACTTAACCACCAAGCCACGGGGCTGGCCCTATTCTCTATAAACTTTTAAATCGGTGAGAGCCTTTGGTACCTCTAGGCAGAGGATGTCATTTACTTTATTAGCAGCTGTTGCTGTATACATGTAATTATGTTTGACTACAAGTGCGTTTTTACAAGATGAGTCTGGTGGAGTCATTATATAAATGATTCTGGTTAAGGAAATTATTTAATACTGAGGTAGGTGCTTGAGAAATTGCCTATTTAGAAATGCAGTGCATTTTAAAGAGATGCTAGTTGAGGATCTAAAATATGCAGAGGAGGCTGCATGTTTTATTTTGATCTTATTAACCATACAAAGGGAAGCTTACATAAAAATGACTTGCCACTAGCTTTCTGAAGATATAGCAGACTGTTATGCAGGTGTGGACACGAATAATTTGTAGTCAATCTGTAAGTCAAAATTGGGGTGAGCTTATTATATAAGCCAGATCTTAGGACTGTAGCCTGGGAGCTTCCTTCCCCAAGAAAGAAAGCACACCAAAGAAGTGGCGTGTACAGAGTGGTTATATACTGTCTTGGAACAAAGCGTACATCACATATGACAGGAATGTCTCTTTTACTACTGTCACGAGGTGCTTAGCTAGCACAGCAGATCAGTGGTCACAAGGTGAGCACAGCAGGTTGGTGGTCAACAGGTCAGTAATGAATCCTTAATTTCTGGGAAGAGATGCTTATTCTTAAAGAAATGCTGATATGAGGGGAAGCTACATCGCTATCTTTAAGGGCATGATTCTTGGCTTTGGGACATTGTAAATGTTTAAAGCAAATGTACAATGCATGCTCAACAGGCCATGTCAGGCCTTTCTGGAAAAACAAGGTCAGGTCGAATTAGTTTTAAACCAAATGGCTTCCTTGTATACTCCAATATATCCTGTTGCTTCTCATTTATTCATTACAGCTAAGTCCTGGCTATTTAGTCAATGGAGAAATACTTTCAGCAGAAGCCTCTTGATACAGTTTTGGCAATTTCTGGAGCACGTGCTCCAATAGTTGCTTTTAGATACTTTAAAACCAAGGGCTGGGGCCACCCCGTGGCTTAGCGGTTAAGTGCGCTGCTCCACTACTGGCGGCCCGGGTTCGGATCCCGGGCGCACCGATGCACCGCTTCTCTGGCCATGCTGAGGCCGCGTCCCACATACAGCAACTAGCAGGATGTGCAACTACGACATACAACTAACTACTGGGGCTTTGGGGCAAAAAAGGAGGATTGGCAATAGATGTTAGCTCAGAGCCGGTCTTCCTCAGCAAAAAGAGGAGGATTAGCATGGATGTTAGCTCAGGGCTGATCTTCCTCACAAAAAAAAAGAAAAAAAACAGCCAAGGGCCGGAGAGGCAGTGGTGGGAGCAGGAGGTGCAGGCAGCAGGGAGGGCCTCTGGGCCCAGCTGTGCTGTGAGAGGCCACTGCCCGGGGTTGAGGAAGAGGGCAGGCCCTGCGGTGGGATCTGCCTTCGCCTCTTGCTGGCTTTGCCCTTTGTGACTTCTCTGAGCCTCTGCTTTCCCGTAGGGTTGTTGTAAGTGTATGGCTCAGGCCCTGGTCTGGAGCAGCTAACAGTCGAGTCGTTACTCGTCCTGGTAAACCCCTGGACCTCTTGTTAAAGTAATTGAAGAACCGCGGACAATGGTTCTGAATAGTTTTTCGTGTGCGTGTGACTGTGAGTGTACGTGTGTTTGTGGATGGCCGCCATCCACATGTTATCCTCATTGGGTTGGGGTGCTGCGTGCAAAAACAAAACAAAACAAAACAAATCCTCCCCGGAGGATTCCATTGTTGGAGAAAGGGCTCAGAACAATCCAGTCTTGGTTCCGACTTTTAGGTGATGTGGCACCGACAGCTGTGGCCTATTAAAGCTCAGCTTTCAGCAGTTTGGTAGCAGTGAAATGTTACTGGAATGTTTGTGCAATTGTTTTGTAGTTTGACAAGCATCTCGAAGTTTCCCAAGTAAATGTATAAAACCTAAGTCATTTTTTGACCTGTGAATCATATTCAGAATTCCATGGAGGGAAATGGACTTTTTATTTCTGGAATTAACTTGGAAATTTAAAAATAGAGCTGTGATAGTTCCAATCCTTTCTACATGTTTTTAAAAATTTATTTCCATAGAATGAAATTGTTGAATGTAAATTTAGCTTTTGAAAGGACAGTGATTAATTTACTATTTACCCAGGTGATTCTTTAGAATTTGACTAGTGGAATTTACTAAAAACGCCTTTTCATAAATGCTCAAGTGGGGAGGGGGTGCAGTGATATTTTCAGGTTTTTGCAAAATAAACACTAAACTGTTAAGCTTTTCAGTCCTACACAAACAGAGAAGGCCTCAGCATTCACTTGATGCTTTCCCAAGTACAGCCCACCAAAGGGGGAGGAAGTCATGAGGAGATAAGGCCTTGTGTTTCCTTGCCAGAATTTTGGGAAGGAGAGAGATACTAGGAGGAAAATACCCATGGACATATGGAATGTCTAGGATACTCTTTTTCCCTTTAGTCTTCCCTCTGTAGTGTTATCATGAATGAGTTATACCGATTGCAAGATGGGAAGATTGAAATGTTTGCTCTTTGATAAAAGCTTTGATCATCAAGACTCCCAGCGAGAATTGCCCTCCCTTAAGGGTAGATCCTTTTTCCCTTTGCAGCCCTCTCCAGCTGAGCTGAGCGGTCATCACGGTGTGCCCTCAGTATTCTGGCCATTCACAAGTGCAACAAGACTTTTTAGGATGTGCGGAGAATTGGGGACACGAGGAATAAAGACGTGACAAGTTCAGAGTATTTCAGATGAGAAACATTGCTTTAAGTAATTATTATTTATAACAGTTGTCTGATTACTCAAGTTTGACTTGAGAGCAATAATGAAGAGAAAAATGTAAATGTAAATATGTATTTATCTGTAATAGGTAATGTGCCCTGAAGAACTTTCCATGAAACTGGTATAATTTAGTGTATGGTTTGGATAATTTGGTGTATGATTTAGAGACTGCATGACCTTCTTTACTCAGGAGACATAAAAAGTTCTGTAGTCTGAGGGCTTAGTCAGTGAGGGACGTGCACTTAGACAGTGTCGTGTTTTAGTGTTCAGAGTACTGGATCAGATTTAACGATTCCACCATACAGTGATAGTTAATACTTTCCCTTTTAAAATAATAAACCAGTTGCCTCAGCTTCTTGTATAGTCTGGTATGTCCTGAGCATTAGACAGTGGGATTTTTTTACTTCATTGCTTTATTCCGAGGAGAGCAAAATTGTCACAGTGAGGGATGACCGAATCCATTAGCGACAAATGGCACATGACTAGGTATTCTCAGAGGGGAAAACGCATTCTTTACACAGAACAGAAAGCTGCTTTGTGCCCATGTCACGAAGGACTTGTTTGGCTTAAACTTTTCTAAGGGGCCTAATAACTGCTCATCCCTCTCTGGAGATAGTCTTTAAAGTGGGTATTAATTTTTAGAAGGTGTCAATAGTTCTGATGTTCTGGAGTGAGTGGTGATGTGAGCTGGTGATTTGAAATCATCTTTCTGTTCATAGCAGTGATGAAGGACAAATCTACATCATCAATTATAACTGCTAACTTTTTTATTTTTATTTTTTTTGCTGAGGAAGATTCACCCTGAGCTAACATCTGTTGTGAGTCTTCCTCTTTTTTTGCTTGAGGAAGATTAGCCCTGAGCTAACATCTATGCCAGTCCTCCTCTATTCTGTATGTGGGTCGCTGCCTCAGCATGGCTGCTGTTGAGTGCTGTAGTTCTTTGCCCAGGATCTGAACCCACGAACCTGGGCCACCGAAGCAAAGCGTGCCGAACTTAACCACTACGCTATGGGGCAGGTCCCCTTGCTTAGGCTCTTACAGAAGTTATGATGCAGAATTTTCACTTTGCTTCTCAAGTCCTGGCAGTTTTAAGTAAGCTTTTTTTTTTGTGAGGAGGATCAGCCCCTGAGGTAACATCCATTGCCAATCCTCCTCTTTTCGCTGAGGAAAATTGGCCCTGGACTGACATCTTTGCCCATCTTCCTCTACTTTATATTGGACGCTGCCACAGCATGGCTTGACAGGCGATGCATCGGTGCGCGCCCGGGATCCGACCCTGTGAACCCTGGGCCACCGCAGCGGAGCGCACACACTTAACCGCTACGCCACCGGGCTCGCCCTCTTGAGTAAGCTTTTTAAAATTGAGTATCAGCAGAAAGTTGAATTGACCTTGGAATATTCTGAGACTCTTGGAAACATGAATAAATACTTTTTAGACAATCCTTTTAAAATTGTTTTGGGAAATCAAACTCATGTTTATCATTAAATCTCTAAATGCCTACTTCATGAACTCAAATTTTTGTGGAATGAAGGAATGATTTTCTGGGAGATGGGCTTAATAAGTTAAAGTTTTCCCAATTTGGGGACTATCTTAAGGCAGTGCTGGTTTTAAATGCTTACTTACCTAGGAAATTGCACTCACACACAGCTTTTGTAAATGATTATAATGAAAAGTCATCACACTTGCTTTAAGTATTTTCCTGATGTGATGCAGAAACAGTTGATCACCATAGGGTGTGAAAACTGAATAAGGATTAAAGATCCGCGCAGATTATCCTTCATTTCTGTAAAAAAGGTGAAGAAGCTGCTCTCCTTCAGTGAAGTGTTGTCTTGTGATAAACACTGGGACGAGAACTTAAACCACAAGAGCATTTCATTTTTGCTGATGTCATGTGCATATAAACTTCTCGAAGTGATGCCAGTCCTGTTGCTGTGACGTTTGGCTCATGGAGCTGCTATTAATCATTGGCTGCATTCATCATTGGCCCTGTATCTTTCTGGCAAACATTTGCATCCCTGTAGGCTTGTGAGGTGTAATGGGTAGTAATTGTTTGACTTCCTAGGCAACAGCCCGCAGAGACCCAATCTGCTGTATTCCAAGGGGAGCTATCACAGTTATGCTGGGGCCTGGCCCGGTGGAAAGGAAGCTTATTTGCCTTATTTGTCAGCTTTTGTTGTATTAAAATACCTACTTGGATGTGAATGATAGACACTTAAATGGGAGTCTACATTATAGGCCTTGCTGTTAGGGCTAAGTGTATTTCAGATTTAAAAAAATCAGTTACACCTAATGGTTCTGGATTGCAGAAAGAAAAGAAAAAGTTTCAAACCCAATCCTGATAGAGACAGGAAATTTACCTTTTTCGTATTTGGTTATCATCAAGTACTTTTCATGCGTTAGGAAAACACGTATTTTTCCTATGTATTTTATCTGGTCCTGTACATGGTATGCACTTGAAATGAAGGCTATATAAGTGGTAAGAATTCTTGTACTTGAGCTTATACAATGTTAGACAATGAGCTAACTAGATAAGATAGTGACAGAGTAATTTTAAGACCAGTAATATGTATTATTGAGATGCCTAAAGGAATTTATAGTAAGGGAAGAAGTTTGGGAAGAACCAATGAATTTGATTAGAAAAAGGGGATGAGACCAGAGAATGGAGGTGGACTGAGTGCAGTCTGTGCTGAGACGGGTTGAATGTGGAGGGGCCAGACTGTGGCTGGAGGAGAGTAGACAGGGCCTTCCTACAAACTAGAGGAGTTAGGTGTGATCTGAAAGTCAGTAGGATCCTTTGTAGCTGCTAAGTTGTGACAAGATGAAAATAACATTTAAAAAGATGGATAGGATTTCGCAGAGATGTGCAGAGTGGTTTGTGTGAAGGCCTGAATTGGTGTCGTACACCAGGACAGACAGGTGTATTGGTACACAGTGGCTTCCCTCACGGCGTGACGTTCACGTTTTTCAACTCACGTTAGCCCAGAGTTCGAGCTCTGCCTTAGAGACACAAATTCAGTCTTGTTAGTCAGTATCTTGTTAATTATGGGGCGTGGAAAGCTGAATCATGCCCTTCCTCTTCCCCTGCCAACCAAGAAAAACAAAACCCCAAAACCCATCTCCTGCAAATGAATAAATAATGAACCTTTATGAGATGGAAGGGTCTAAATAACTAGAATGCCAGTTTATTAACCTGTGGTGGGAAATATAATGGGTAAGAGGAGTAGAAATGCCCATCATCCTGTCTAGCGCTTGTTCTGTTTGTTGACCACGTGTCACGTGGAGAGTTGTGAGTGTGGAATCAGACCTGGGAGGTTGGTTAGAATGGTAAGAGGAGGCTCAGGAGTAATTCACTGCTGTTTTTGTATCTGTTCTCTGCCTGTTCTGGGCCAGGTGCTTTGTCTTGTTCATGCAGCATCAGCACAAGGCACCTAGTCCCTGTCCTCGTCCATCCTCACAATAGGACTGTTCTTGTTAGAAGAGACTAAGGATGTGGGTCAGTCTGACCACATACTCTCTCCCTCTCAATTTCTTTTCTCTGTCTCCTCATTGCTTGCCACTCTTAAGATGGACAAACTTTTCTTCAGTCATTTTCATGATTTCAGTCATAGTGCCTCAAGTCTTAGTGACCCGAGGCCATTTGGTGTCTTTTAGGTGATTTTGCACGGCTTTGCTCTGATCCACTTTGTGCGGATTTTTCTGTGCTATTAAAGGATAATCTTATATCTAGGTTTCCTTTTGCGCCTATGAACTACATTGAGTTTGAGGTAGACCAAGACTGCTGGTGGGGAAGGAACTAACCCAGGAGGCCAGTTCCGGGCCTCAGCTTCTCCTCATGATATTCTGCTCTGAGCTCGCCGTGCTGCTTGTGCAGTGTTTCCATACCTCGGGGGGCTTGGAGTAGAGGGTTTGCTGTGGGAATGAAGACCAAGAGATGCATCTACCAACCTTTGCAAAGAACAGGTGACAGATGCTAGTTACAACAAACGTGGGTGGAGGAGAGGATGGGGTTAGAGGCATCTAGGAAGTTAGAACTTAAGGGGGAGTTGATTTTGTGGGAAGATGATTGATTTTTGACAAAGCCACAGTTGATCATCCAAGTGGAGATGAATATGGGCCAGTGGTTTGCTCTTGTGACTTTGGTGATTCATTAAGGCCAGAAATGTACATTTGGGCAGTCTACATTAGAAATAATGGCTGTCTGATCTTGAACAAGTCTGTTAAAAAAGGTAATAATGTGTGCCTTAAGTTCTTTAGGATGTTGGTTTAGTGATTAACAATAAAAGAGCTAACATCATGGTGTTATGCTAAGTACTTTTGTCTGCAGTATCCCATTTAACCCTCAAAACAAGGCAGAAATTGGATACCCTTATCCTTGTCATCTGGGAGGGAACCAGGCTTAGAGAGGTACCCAAGATCCCACACAGCCCCAGGGTGGAGGTGGGACTTGTAGGGGTTTGACCACTGAGCTTACACTTTTAACCCCTACACTGCATTGCCTCTTAACTAGGTAATTTATATGAAAGCAATCGAAAAAGCCTACGGCTTAAAAAAACACCAAAGCAAGCTTGAATAAGCAGAGTGGAAAGAGGCCTTCAGTTTTGGAGTGATGCCCGTAGGGAATGAGGAATAGAGAGGAAGTGGACTAAGAAACAGGAGAATTCAGAGAAGGATGGCTTTGAGTCCAAATAGAAGTGTATTAAGGAAGAGGTTATTTATTGTTAAACAGCAGCCAAGGAGACAAGTAGAAGATAGGAACTGAAAATCCTACAGCCTGGCTTTTTCTTGTCTTCATGTGTCACCTTAAATATCACTTCCTTGTAGAGGCCCTGAGATTAGTTGGGATGGGACAGTATGAGATCCATGAGTACCCAGCGCTTGGTATAATTTCCAGTGCGTCGTAGGCCTTTGACATCTGTTAAGTAAAGGAATTGCGGCTGTAGCCCTTTGGGATGTAAGCTGTGATAAGGCCTGGTGGTTCCTGCCCTCAGGGAGCTCCCTGTCTCGTGGGGAACTTGACTCTTAAAGCGTTAAGTGAGCTGTGTGTGCTGGCGGTTAGCTGTCACTGTTGACTGAGCGCTTTGGCCTGTGATCCTGCTTGCTCACCATCTGTCGTGTGCCGCTCTGACAGACACGGGGACTTCTTGAGCAGGGGAGCTTCAGTAGTGCCTTAGCCTCCTCCTCGGCTTGGATATAAGCCCCTTTTTAATGAGCACCCCTCCTTCCCCACAGCTGTGCACCCTCATTTCCCAACAGTCTCCACCACAAACCCTAGTCTTTGTGATGGCAAATTACAGATGACTCATTTTCCTCACGAACATGCCGTATTGTCCATGACTTGGGCTTTTGTGTCTGTTACTCCCTCTGCGTGTTTTTCCTTTTCCTCACCTGTCAGACTTCTACCCACCTTGCAAGTTCAGTTAAACAGGTGGTCATCCAGGGACGTTTGCTCGCCATGCCCTGGCCCCGGTAGCTGTTGGTCTCTCCTTTCTCTGTGATTCGGCCTCTCTTCTAGACCTTTCATGCTGCTTTATAATTATGTGTTTAGGTCTCTCTCTGACAGGACTGGGAGTGTCTTGAGAACATGGGTCATGTTTTACCTCCCTCCTTTTTTCTCAGAGTTTATCCCAATTCCTGAGTCATAGGGAGTGTTCAATAAATAGATCCTGAATGAGTGAAATAATAATGGCTTTCTGCCACTTATACACTGGCAGGTTTCTCCAATATTTGTTTTTAAAAAGGTTTATTTATTTGATATGAAAAGAAAGTTAAATAGTCCTGTAGACAGAGAGTTCTTTTCAGGAAAGGGAAGTTTGTATTTGTATCCCCTGAAATCTTTGGCTCACTAAAGATTAGATGGAACTAATTCTGGAGGGAAAATGAAGCACAACAGGAAAAGAAATGCATAGTAAAGCTGTTTACATCCTTCAAATGATTTTTAGGTCATCGTAATTGTGTAAACTTTTAGGGTAGTAGATGAAATAATAAAATTTTTTGTGTTTGATTTACCACTTAGTAATTACGATATATATTAAATAGCAGAATATTGTTTATTAATATAGAAGAATTCCTTTTGCCATTCTTTCATTTTATGAAACTTTTGGTTAAAACTTTTTCTCTAACATAGTTTTCCAGGACATAACATCTTCATTTCCTTCGAAATTGTATGACGTTAAGCACTTTTTGACTCATTTATTCAGCAAACATGCATTGGTGCCAAGCAGTGTGGTAGGTAATGGGAATAGACTGATTTACAAAACAGAAATTCCTGTCTTCTGTCCTGTCTTCGTGGAAATCATGTTCTAGAGTTGAATCAGTTATGGTAATGACACAAGAATCTTGTCCAGAGACATATTTTATTACTTAATATCTGTGATATCCACAAGAGGTTGGTCTTACAGACTTGGATTTTTAAAAGGCTTATATCTGATGATATTATTTATAATTGGAAGGAAATACCCCCAGGAACAATGGATGATAATGGTGATTACAGCTGTTCTTACAGTGACAGCTAACACGATTGCTTATGTGTACCAGGTACTGTAATTGAACTAGAATGTTTTCATTCATTTAAACCCCACACTCAATTTTTGAGATAAGTGCTATCAGTACTGTTCATTTTGCAGATGAGGACACTGAGGAAAGGGGGTGGAATCACTTGCGCGGAAGCTAATTGGTTGAGCCCAGATTTGAACTCAAGCATATTAGTAATTTATTATTCAAAATAAAGCAATTAAGAGAGTGTTCCCTTTGATGAGCGACTTGATGAAGATCTGAATATAAAGCTGATGGAGAATTATCTACAGGAGATGGTATAGAGCATGCGTGTTGGGTGGCATACAGTGTAGTAACTGGGATCACTGCTGGAGCCGGAATGCCTGGGTTTGTCACTGCACAGCTGTGTGCCTTAGTTTCATCGTTTACGAAATGGAAACAAGAAGAGTGCCTACTTCGTGGGGTTTTTGTGAGGATTGAACTAGTTAGATTACGAGACAGCTGTTAGCAGAAAGCTGGCTCGTGGGAAGCGTTTAGGAGGAGTTAGCTGATGCTCTTGCTATTATTGTTACTGTTACTATTTTTAAAGAGGCTTTCCTCTTTCCCAAGGGTTTTTTTTTTTTTTTAGAAAAGTTGCCGTGTATTTATTTGGGTGTGTACCTTCTTTACTTTCTTGATTGATTTTTCTGTTTTGTATCAGTTTGGTGTTTTTGGCCAGGGTTTTGCTCGAGACAGTACTGGAATGCATTCTTTGAATCTGTGTAGGACTTTTTATGTTTTCCATTAAATCCTGTAGGTTATACGTCCTAACAGATAAGTTAGAACCACCAGTGTATAACATAGGAGGTCCTCCATCTTGAGATGATGCTTGCTGAAATGATGTTTTTCTGGGTGACCTGCTTCCGTGGCAGGATCACAGTAGTCACTAAGCCACTTGAAGTGATGAGGAGGGAGGGGGCACAGTGAGCTGAGAAGTGGTCTGAGAGCATGCGCAACACAGCGAGTGTGATTGTAACCATCAGTGATGGGCTGGTTGATTCCACTAAAGAGGGAGCCTAAATTATTGATTGGCATCTCTCACCAAACATACTGTAGATGTGTATCCTGGAAAATCAATTCATTGGTCTTTTTGCTGTCATTTCATTCAGCTGTGGAAAACGCCAATGTTGGTAGCATCTTGGAATGTGTGTAAGCAGTGGAGAAGGAGAGGAAACCACTTTGGTTCAAGGAGAAAATAAAAGCTAGAATTACAGATTATTTAGAACGTAGTAAGAAGGAGAACACTACATAGCACAACTTGAAGAGGCAAGAAAAAGCTGTAACCAGACATTCATAGCTTTAAATTACTGTCATTATAAACGAGAAAAGTTGAAATGAATTAAGCATCACATTTAAGACAATAGAAAGAACCAAGAATAAGCCCCAGTAAATAAGGAAGAGGGAGTTAATGATGTGAACAAAAATTGGAAGAGAAAAAAAATGGAAATGATCCCTAAGAGCTAATCCTGTGAGCCGGGAAGTATGGGAAGTCACCCTATAAAGGGGAAACCCTTAGCTATTTTAGCTAGGAAAAAAAAGAATGAGAAAAAATTACAACCTTAGACTAGAAGACATTATTAAGATATACCTCTGGTAATAATAACCAACAAAATGGAAACATTTCTAGGGAAATATATTTTCCTCCAGAATAAACAGAAAGTCTTGCAAATTAATAATCATAGGAAACATTGAAAAACATGAGTTGCTGGGCCTAGACTATGGGAAAATGTTTTCATACTACCATGGAACAGAAAGCTCCTGTACTGTTCCAGAAAACAGAACTGTAGTGAAGCATTCTCCTTCAAATTTCAAGGCCAACATAACTCTGATAACAAATACTGACCAGAGTAGTGGAAAAAGAGAAAATCACAGGCTAATGTCACTCATAAATATATGTAAGGACCCAGTAAAACGGGAAAAGAAAGTCTGTTATAACTAAGTAGAATTCATTTCAAGAATGTAGGAATAATATACCATTTCATATTTCTTTAATAGATTTTATCATATTGCCAACTGAAAGGAAAACATGTAATTATTTTGCTAGATAAGGCATTTTATGAAATTCCAATATTCATGAAAATGCTAACTAAATTAGGAATGCAGTATAATTCTCTAATATGCTAAATAATGTTTTTCAAAATAATATCTATTGTTATGCTTAACAGTATGATAATAATAGCATAATATTCTTAAGGTCAAAATAAAAAATTATGACTTTTAGTCATTTATGTGGTTCTTGAAATTTGTCAATACAATATGACAAGAAAAGAAATGAGCCTAAGTATTTGAAAGGAGGAATCAAAATTATTTTTTGCAGTTTATGTAATATTCTGTATGTACAATTAAGAAACGCTATGTAAAGAAGATCTTATTTCTCATTCCTAATAATGCAAAAATTCTATTTCCTAGGGACAGATCTAGCAATATGTAAAACTTTTATGGATAAATTATGGAACATTGAGGGATGTAAAAGAAGGGCTGAGTAAATGGAGAGCTATTATTGTCCATGGATGAGAATGCCTGATATTGTAAAGATACTCGTTTTTCCCAAACACATCTGTAATTTCAGTGAAAATCCACTCAAAATCCAAACAGGGTTTTTATGAAACAGTTGATCCTAAAATTCATGTGGAAATGAGTATGTGTTCAAGAATAGCCAAAATAATTCTGAAGAAGTTGAGAGGACTTTCCCTAACACACATTTCAAAGCTATTAAAACTATTGTGGCAAGGATAGATAATTAGACTAGTGAACTGATATAAACCAGTTTAAGCCCAGAAACTCAATATAAGGAAACTTGTCATATTACAGAGGTGGTGGTTTAATTTTATTTATTTTTCCCTCAAAGCCCCAGTAGATAGTTATATGTTGTAGTTGCACATCCTTCTAATTGCTGTATGTGGGACGCGGCCTCAGCATGGCCGGACAAGCAGTGCGTCGGTGCGTGCCCAGGATGCGAACCCGGCCCGCCGGCAGCAGAGTGCCCGCACTTAACCGCTAAGCCACGGGGCCGGCCCAGAGGTGGTGGTTTAAATCAGTAGGAAAAGGTGGACTATTAAAGAAGTGGGGCTGGTATATCCATTGATTGTTCATATGGGGAAAAAATGAAGTCCAGCCCCGATGGTTAAGTTTGGCTCGTTCCCCTTTGGCAACCTGGGTTTGGTTCCTGGGTGCAGACCCACACCACTTGTCTATCGGTGGCCATGCTGTGATGGCAGCTCACATATGAAATAGAGGAAGATTGGCAACAGGTGTTAGCTTAGGGCGAATCTTCCTCAGCAGAAAGAGGAAGATTGGCAACAGATGTTAGCTCAAAAAAAAAAAAAAAAAAAAAATTTCGTTCCCTACTTCATACCATACACAAAAATTTATTGTAATGCATTATAGAATAGAGTTAAAGGCTGAAAGCCAATCTGTAAAAATTTTTGGAAGAAAATATAAGCATCGTTGGCAAGTTGGGATCATAGAAAACACAAATAATAAAAAAGATTGAGAAATTTGACTCCATTAAAATAAACTTGCATACAAGAAAATATACTCCAGTGGAAAGACAAGGCTCAAAATTGGTGAAATATGTTTGTAATGCATGTTTGAAAGACATTGCTAGTTGCCTACCTAGCCCATTCTCCTTTCTTTACTAACACAACCCTAATTTTATGCCCATTTAACAATGGCTATCTCCATTGATGTCCTTTGAAAGTCATCCATTGTGGGCAATGAAATATAAGCTAAGAATTTCTGGGAAAGCTTTGCTCTCTAAATATGGGGTCTGGTCTCTATCATTTTTTTCCCTCCTGCCTGGAATGTGGATATAGTGTCTAGCTGCAGCAGCTGTCTTGCAATGGAGAGGTTGAAGCTATGTGTTAAAGACGGCAGAGCAAGAGCATAGAAGGCTAGTTCCTTGGTGACATTCTTGACTAAATGTGTCAGCCATGGATCACCTACTCCCATCCTTGTAGTCATACAAGAAAAGTGACTTTGGTCTATTCTAGCCATTGTAGTTGGGCTTTCAGGGAGGGTTCTTGAAGATTGCCTTTATCTTACAAGGATTAAAATTTAGTTTATATGAACAACTCCAATAAATCAATAAGAAAAAGAAAGACAACCTAATAGAAAAATAGAGGATAATTGTAGGCAGTTCACAGAACTGGAAACCCAAATGGCCAGTAAGCATATGAATCTCACTAATAGTTAGGAAATGCAAGTTCAAACGGAGATTTTTCCTTAACCATCATAATATGAGTCTAAAAATATCAAGTGTTGGGGAAGACGTTATTTATTATTATAAATAATGATGTTATCATTTACTGTTGGTGAGAATATAAATTGGTACAACCATCCTGGAGAACATTTTGGCAATGTCAAGTAAAAGTGGTCATACCACGCTAGCCAGCATTCCACTAGGTATGTACCCTGGAGATTCCTGTACCTCTGCGCGGAGACATGGAAGAAGTGGACATTGAGATGTTTATAATGGCAAAATAGTGGAAACTTGTCCTTGAATTGGGAAAAAGAAAGTGTATTTTATTTTATGATGGAGTACTATATAGGAGTTAAAAAGAATAGCTTACGTATATGAACGACATAGAGCTACGTATATGAGCATAGATAAATCTGAAAAATTTAATCTTGAACTAAAAATGTGAAAGACTATGAATGTGGTGATAATATTTATATAAAATATGAAAGCAATATTGGGGTCGGCCTGGTGGCGTAGTGGTTAAGTTCGTATGCTCTGCTTTGGCGGCCCGGGATTCGCAGGTTTGGATCCCGGGCATGGACCTATGCACTGCTTATCAAGCCGTGCTGTGGCAGGCATCCCACATATAAAGTAGACCAAGATGGGCATGGATGTTAGCCCAGGGCCAATCTTCCTCAGCAAAAAGAGGAGGATTGGCTACAGATGTTAGCTCAGGGCTAATCTTCCTCACTGAAGAAAAAAAAAAGCCATATTGAAACTATGCAAAATAATGTCACCCCTTTAAACACTGAGAGAGATGCAAACTTTGACAAATATTTTCTACCCATCAGTGAATTTTCTGGAAGCCTTAAAAATTGATTTTTAAAATCCAGCCAGTGTTACTTCATTGCCTGTTTTATTCCTGACAGGGTCTTTTTTTTTTTTTTTTTTATAATTTTATTTATTTATTTTTTTCCCCCAAAGCCCCAGTAGATAGTTGTATGTCACAGCTGCACATCCTTCTAGTTCCTGTATGTGGGACACGGCCTCAGCATGGCCGGAGAAGCGGTGCGTCAGTGCGCGCCCGGGATCCGAACCCGGGCCGCCAGCAGCAGAGCGAGGGCACCCAACCGCTAAGCCACGGGGCCGGCCCTGACAGGGTCTTATTTACTGGGGATATTAAAACCACAGCTGCTCCTGGACCAGTGGTATAATGTTAAATTTTTAAAGCATTTTGCAAAACATATTCATATATATTTTCACTTAATTATTCTAATTTCTGAAATAATAGGCAGGCCAGATTTTTATTCTTATTCAAATTAAGTGGCAGTAGTTGGGATTTACCTTTCTGATTTTTTATAGTAGTTTTATAATTTTTTTTCCAACACAATTTCATATCTAGGTGTACTTTATTTATGCAGCAGAACAAGTGATATTTTAGATATAAGTATAGTGGCTGGCTGAATTGAGTGATTCACTGGGGAGTTTTTTTTTAAGTAAATAATGACTTACTGTCTTATTGTCTTTCTGTGTGTGTGTGTGTGTGTGTGTGAATACAGTTCTTAAACCTTAAACCTTAGTTCTTAAACCTTAGTATGCACAAGAATCATCTAGTGAATTTACAAAAAGCACATACAGATTCTCTGACCCCTCCAGCCTCAAAATTCTGCTTTTTCTCTCTCCATTACTAGATTGGTTTCTTAGGGGGTGTCAGCTTTTCTCATTGATATCGGTATTGTATTCTCCACAGTGAACAAGCAGCCTGGTGGGGTGTGTGTGTGTGTGTTGTGTTTCCCTATTAAAGGCTTAAAAAATGTTTGCAGGACAAATTCAGGAAGAACTTTCCAGAAATGAATACCTGAACAAAATTAGTACTATATTGATTGTGGATGGAGAAGACTAGAAAGGATTTTAATGTCCAGAATTTAGATGTGTGCTGAAATTGGTTTTCAGTTGACCTGTTAAGCATTATTTTCACTAACAATATCATTTAAAAACATGATTATAAAATTCCAGGGAAGGATTTTACTGGAAAAGGTGTAACAGAAAATAAGAGTAAATGGAGAAAAATCACATTATTTCACACAAGTCTGCCAAGCCAGCTTGGAAGTTAAGAGTTTTCTTCTTAGAGAGGTTGTTCTCTAGCACAGGCTACTGCGAATTGTTCAGCCCATTGGCAGCAACACAGAAAACTGCCCTTTTCACCCTTTCCAGCACACAAAGGTGGACGATTCATAGCTGGAATCTGTCTTCAAGAAACTCCTGGCTTGATTGAAGCCAAATGTGTAGAGTTTTTCATTTAGACACATGAAGGGCCTTTGGTGCTCTTGCCATATATAAAATAAACCACAGAGGCATGCTTAAAACACGGAAACACACCGGCAAACAAAACACCCTCAACTGATTGTGCGTAGGTAAAGATGCAGAGTTAACCTGCTGGCAGTGAACACCTCTCTGACTTGTGACTGTTGACCCCCTCAGTGTCAGCTGTGTGCTTTTTCGTATAGTACCTGCGCAGTAAATCCTAGCTGAACACGGTGGGAGCGGGGTGAGTGGTGACCGAGTCTACATTTTTCATCTCTTTTGCTATTTAGAAAAGTCCAATTATATTTTATGATGGGTTTTCTAATGGCGTGAGAAATGTAAAACATGTAACCGTAGTAAAGAGATTCCTTAGTTTTCATTTACCTCAGATGTGAAGTAAACTTTCCCAGGCTGAACTTCTCTAATATGGGCCAGAAAACCCGTGTGTGTGAGCGGTGAGCTTGAGTGCTTTGACTTCTCGCGCCAGACCTCTGGATAACCTTGGGGCAGCTATTCTTCTGTTGTTGTTTACTTATTCGAAAGTAAATTGTGTGAAGATGTGGACAGTAAACTCAATAAATGCTTTTTCTGTTTCTTTGGTGATTGTCTCACAGGCTGTCTCACGCTGGTGTTGAGCGGCACTCAAGGCCACCACAGACCCACCGAGGAAACAGATCCAACAAGAAGGCTGTTTCTTCCTGCTGCTTCCATAGCCACTTTCTCATAAATAGTAACAATTAGATGTGCTTTGAAGATGCTAAGTGATAAACAATAATGTGAAATCTCTTTGATACTGTTTTGTTTATGGAGATGAAAGATGGTCTGGCTTATTATCGGTTAAAACAGCAGTGAATGGAAGCTTGTTTGCAATTAGCGCTTGCTCCCGGTGCATTTTATCTATTTAAATTGGAAAGATTACCTAAAATAACAAGGTGTGCCTTTTGTACTTAGATACAGGCAAGCGAGGTCTCTTTACCTACTAGACATGTAGGAGTTTTCCTTTGAATTTTTAATTTGGATTCCTTGGTTTCTCTTCGAGGTTTCTTCCCAGTATAATCTATAGGAATTATTTTGCTGGAATAATTTACTATACCTTTGAAAAGGAGTTCTGAACTTGAACATATTTTAAATTAGTGTTGATGTTGGGCTCTATTCTTGAGATTATTTTTTGTTAAATCAATGTAGTGGTGTGTATGGTTGAATCGAGGTTCCTTTGCTTATCATTTTTGTCTGTGTGGTTGTTAGACAGTGTCTGATATCGTACCCTGTGGAGAAGTGGCCTTTGTGTCATTATTGGAACTTGTTTGAGGTTGCAAGTCATTTTTGGAGACAGAAAATGTTCCCTGGAAAATACTGGGCTGGTTTTCCTTTTCAGTCTGTGCGTTGGGAGCTTGGTTCACCAGATTGAATTCTGGCGTTTGCCTCCCGGGCAGGGCCCAGTCCAGCTTCATTTTGCGAGTAACTGCAGATGCTCTCTGCCATTTGGGCTTCTTTATTTGTTGTTTTTTTTTTTAAATAAATGACCCGTCTGAAATTATAAGCCAAATGGCAAACAAAGGAATTCCTGGTTTTCAAGTTTCTTCTAACTTTGCATTCAAAAGGCAATTTCAGCTTTATTTTTAGAAATTAAATATGTTACAGCTGTTGAGTCATTTACTAGCTCCTGCCCTCACCTCTGCTTCAGTAATTGAAGGAGAAAAATATAGATTGGTTTTGTATGCTTGAATTTGAAAAGCGGAGAGGAACTTCAACTTCATCTTTGTGGGTTGCCAGAATACCTTTATGTGATCCTTAAGACTGTAGAAAAATCCCGGATTCAAAGGGAAGATTTGAGGTTTTTTTTTAAATCAAGAGGCAGAGGTACCTTTTGAAACCTGACAGGTTGAGAATAGTGGGAAGCCAGGGACAGCGAAGCGGCAGGAAGTCGCTTCATGTGCTGCCTATTGCATCCTGGACTATTGGGATAAAACAGAAACAGCTGTGATGCCCAAGGCCCTATAAATTTCAAATGCGGGTGTGAAGTGCCGGGTAGCTGCTTTAATGCAGAGCTTTGTCCGCGGTTCTTTAGTGACTTGCTTTCAGTTTTCTTCACAAAAATGCAAAATATTTGGGGCCCTTTCATATTGCTAAATGAAAAATTGCATGCGTTTGGCTCCATGAAGCAAATAGCCTTGAGAGATGGGCCTGCCTAGAAATTGACTACATTTTTGTGGGAGAACGGGTGAAAAGGGCAGTTTCCTGTGTTGCTGCCAAAAGGTCTGAACAATTTGTAGTAGCTTGTGGTTAGAAAACAACTTCTGTGAGGCAAAAACAGCACTTGCAAACTGGCTCTGGTATGTGTGAGAAAATGTTCTTCTTTGCTACTCGATTGTGAGGCTTTGTAGAAAGTTTAGGTGGTGAATTTTTAAATTTAGCCGCTTTAGAGGGTGTTTTGGTTGATTTGGACAAAACCCTGGGGAAATAGTTGGAGTTAGCACAAGTAGTGTATAACCTGGTACTTGAAAAGAGCAGCGTTTTTATTTTGCTTTTGTTGTAACCATGGACTTGGGTGGTGATCCATTTTCTCCTGCCTTAGAAAAGTGCAGGTAAATCTTGGCATCTAAGGTGTGTGTTTTTACAGGAATGGGTTGTTTCAGTTAACTTGTTAGAAGGGTGTTTTCTTAGTTCATTTGGGCATTGTGTTCCATTTTGTATTAGAAGTATGTTTATAAAATATATATATGTGAAACGACTGGTAGATCCCACTCAATGGTACTTCCAGCGGGCAGGCACCATGCTGACGTCCCTGTACCGTTATGTCGTCCCCTTCTCTGGATGAGGGAAACAGCTTAGAGAGGGTCCGTGTCACGGACCTAGAAAATGGTTGGCGCTTGCTGGCTTTTGTAGTCTGGTCTCTGTGTTTCTAATTATTTCAAAATAATTACTGTGTGGGCCGGCCCCGTGGCTTGGTGGTTGAGCGAGCGCGCTCCACTGCTGGCGACTCGGGTTCGGATCCCGGGCTCGGACCGACGCGCTGCTTCTCCGGCCATGCTGAGGCCGCGTCCCACATACAGCAACTAGAAGGATGTGCAGCTATGACACACAACTATCTACTGGGGCTTTGGGGGGAAAAAATAAATAAATAAAATCTTAAAAAAAAAAAATAATTACTGTGTTAGATATTCATTTTGTAGAATTAAAATCTGTTAAAGATTTTTGGTAGAATGGGCTTGGATATGTGGAATGAAGATAGACTTGGTTTGATTTAATTTTAGCATTTTTAAAAATAGCGTTAGGCTGTTTTTCAGTGGCAGCTTCCACCACACCTGAGCATCTGTGTGCTGTACTTGTTACTTAAGTGTTCCAGACTTTGCTCGACCTTTTTGGCATTAATTTTGAGCACTCTCTTCTGTCGGGGATATCTGTTAGCTTTTCATTAAAATGCAGAAAATAGCTGGTTAAGACATAATCTTTTTCTTAATATTTTGTCCAGTTCATCAACATCAGTTTCTTCTTTATTGTATGTTTAATAAATAGCATGATGCTCACAGTCTGGCACAGTGGTTCTCAACTGGGGCGGGGGCGGGTGGGTGATTTTTGTCCCCCAGGGTACATTTGGCAATGTCTGCAGACATTTTTGATTGCCACGACGTGAGGGCGAGCTACTGGCATCCAGTGTGCAGAGGCCAGGGATGCTGCTGAACATCGTACAATGCACCGGACAGCTCCTCACCACAAAGAGTTATCTGGCCAGAATGTCAATAGTGCAGAGGTTGAAAAACCCTCTTCTAGCTAACATAGGGCACAGACCAAATCTAATTAACTAGAAACTGTTTGTCTTCGTGAGATTTTTTTTTAACAACAAAAGAACTCAGTGGTAACTAGGCGAGTTTTTCTTCTCTATTCTAGAGGTGGAGGAAGAGGCTATCCATCTGTCTGCTCACCAGCCCTAAGCCAAATAACACAAGTTGACCTTACGCTAGATTCTTTCAGCTGCCTCCTGCTTTCATCCCCTATCCTGACTTAGAAGAGATCACATCTTAAACTGTTACCTGCCATTATCTTAGCCACGATTAATTGACTGCCTATTAAGAATGGTACATGAGGGGGCTGGCCCCGTAGCTTAGCGGTTAAGTGCGCGCGCTCAGCTACTGGCGGCCCAGGTTCGGATCCCGGGCGCGCACCGACGCACCGCTTGTCCGGTCATGCTGAGGCGAGTCCCACATACAGCAACTAGAAGGATGTGCAACTGTGACATACAACTATCTACTGGGGCTTTGGGGAGAAAAAGGGGGAAAAAACAAAGGAGGAGGATTGGCAATAGATGTTAGCCCAGGGCCCGTCTTCCTCAGCAAAAAGAGGAGGATTGGCATGGATGTTAGCTCAGGGCTGATCTTCCTCACAAAAACAAAAAACAATGGTACATGAACTACCTTGCCTTGGAGTGGGAGAGAAGCAAAAGAATGAAAGAGACCCACCCAAGTTTTGACTGGGTTGAAGGTTGGTCCTAGTGTGCCTCTCATAATTATATTGAGTACCAGAGGAGGTGGTGTGAATGATACATGTAGGTCCACACATATCTAGAGTCAAGTGTTGATTAGCTTTGTAAAGTGAAAACTGAAATACAATGGATAAATGGAATTTTTAGATAATCTTGAAGAAATCTCTGGGTCCAGTATCTATCAAATAGCTACCGTGTTAGTAGAGAAATTGACTGACTTTTGCATTTTATTACTCTGAGGTCTTGGGCCTGACCCTTGTGATTTTTGATTAAATGTTGAAAGTTGAAAGGAGCAGCTTGTGGTGGTGTCTTGACACCTTTGCACGTCCTTGGCTTCTGCACCTCCTTTCTCTGCTCCCTCCTCCCCCAGAGATGGCTCCAGCTTTATCTCTCTTCGTTCTCTGCTCTTATCCTCTTTTGCAGATTGCTTTATGAATTATCCTTTAATTCAGAGTGAATTGTAATCATCGGCTTCTCCCCCGTGTCCTTTACTAGGTTATGGTGTCCCAGCACAGTGCTGGGTACACAGTGGCCATTCCCTAAGTGTTGAGGGAATGAATGGTGGAGGAGGAGAAGCAGATATCTTAGCGATCTTAAAACTAAATAACAGAAAATGTTTGTTAGGGCATTTGAAAGTCAGGGTGCTGAGAAAGGAGCCCAAGTAAGTGAAGGTAGGAATTGTCACGTTAGCATGACCATGTTGGTGTGGTTTGTGCACATTTTTTTTTATCTTGGCAGTCTGGGTGAGTGAGGCTGGTAGGCTGGCTCGTGGCGTTGGCCAGATCCGCCCAAGTGGTGCTCGTGTCTTCTACCCGAGGTTCCTCCAAGCTAATTTAACTTCTTGCTCTGAAGGGCTTGCAGCCTTTGCATATTCTGGAATATAATCTGCCTATTTGCTGGCATATGTAATTTCAGTCTGGATTTTCAACTGCATTAGTCGTGTGTTCCCCCCTCCAGGAAGAGCTGAGTTTTAATAAAAGGGATAGAAACGACCCGAGAAGTCCTGCAGGATTTCCTGTGGCCCCCTCGTGTAGCACATTGACCATTATTGCCTCCTGGGATAGATATGCTTCTTTAGCCTTCACTTCTGCTGGCCCTTGAATTTCAAGAGACGTAACTTCATTTTACTCTGCGGTTTATTCTTTGCATTAATGTCACCATTAGTGTCCTGGGTTAGAGTAATAGCAACTCTATAATGCCTGTGTTTTATTTTTCTGTTGAATTAGATGAAAGCATTTATTAGACATTTTGATTCAAAATAGAGATTATCATGGGAAAAGCTGTTTCTTTCAGCAAAAGGCCCACCAGCAGGGCACCAGTGCTTATCACTGTGGCCGTGTCACTGGACTTGTCCCTTGCAAATTGAACATGCCTGATTGCACAGGTGTTTGCATGGTTGAACAAATTATATTTGGACAATAAACCCTTATGCCCGACAGTGATTAGAGAGGCAGGGCAGAGTTGCACATGGACTACTTTGGTAAGAGAATTAAAGAGAGACTATTACCAAACATTTTCATAAAAGAAGAGAAAACAAGAGTACATTTTGAGAGTAAATACACTTTTTCTTTTGCTCTTTAATGGTTAAGTGACCTTAAACTTATCAGTATTGGAAGTCAGCCTTGTACTGTGCAGATTGTTTTTATGAATGGCTCATAACTTTTGTTTATTTGTAACATTGAGTTTGTTAAACAATACCAGGTTTTCCTTACTGGAGGACAGCTGTAGCTAGATTGTGGCTGAGACCATAGGAAGATCTAATTTCCAGTGTCATAGATTTTTTGTGTGTAGTTGTTTTGCTTTATGTACAGGCGTGAAATCTATGTCCAGGAGAGTGGGAGTGTGGGGTTGACAAGGGAACTGTTGTAGGATTTCTGGAGATCTCTAAGAGTCTGGTTCAAGTTTGTGAATTTAAATTGAGAAAAGTGATCATAGTTATTTTTACTTGGCTGCCTGGGTGCGAGTCTGCAGTAAGGCCCGAGTTAGCTGGAACTTGAGCAGGCGAATGTGCTGGAGACTGGAGTGGCTGGGAGTTAGGGTGTAATGGTGGCCCCTGGACACCATGCCCCTGAAGGAGGGTGATGAAGACAGGGCAGTGGGAAGGTGGTGGGGCACAGGCTGCTCACGGTCGAAGAATTGTTCGAGTTGGGGTTCAAGAGGGATTGAGCTGGAAAGACAGAAGATAACAGGGGTTCTGTTTTACATGAAATTGAGGTAATGGTAGGATTGTAGGTCTAGGGCAGGATTTTTCAAGAAATCTTTTAGGAAGGCCATGACTGGCATTTAGAAAACAGAATAAACAATAGGAGATTCAGGCCTTTCTCGCCTAGACAGAACCTTTACGTGAATTAAGAAAAGAAGACTTGCCCTTTGGGAAAAGCTTTCCATTAGCAATAATCGTGCCTTGGGTAGACCTCATTGCTGCGATCCTGTGCTGTGCAGAGCTTCCCCTTCGGGAGGGGAGAGAACAAGAGCATGAGAGGAGAGGGGCTTCTTCTGGCTGAGGTGGTCTGCAGGCATGGGGCAGGCACCCTGGTTGGGGCAGCGCTGGGTTTTGCACTAACTGCCTAAGCTTAGGCTTTCGTCCTGGTCAGAGTGGATCACACAGAGTCATTTGAAAACTTTGTTTCCATTAAAACTGAGTGTGTTTACTGTGTATTTGTGAACTGGGTTGGGATGTAAATATTTTACTCTGGGTCACAGTTGGAAAAATTTGAAAGCCAGTGCTTGGGATGTGACTGTGGGAATGGGTAACTGAGAGGGTGAGGAGGGCGGGATCTTCGGGATTTTCTTTTTAAGTAGACACACACACACAGACACACACACACTTGTCTGCTCTGGGCCTTAGAGAAAGGAGTAGGGGTGTGGGTAATACAACTGTTTAGGTTTGGAATGATTATACATATGAAGGCTCGGGATTCAGCTCCTCACCCCCAGTGAAGACTTTTAGACGTTGGGTGGTGGGGAAAAGTGTCGCCCAGATATTGGTTGTGCTTCTGGCTCATCACTGGGTGTCTGCAGCTTCGCTGTCAGACTGAGGGAAATCGATGGGAAAAATGCTGGTCTGGGTCGTCTAAGATCCTGTGATTCTGTAAAAGCTGGGTGGGGAGAGGGGACTTTTGATGTGCTTTGGGTCATAGGGAGAGCTTTCTGCGACTTAGACAATTATGGGTTGACCACAAAGCACATAATCAGCATTAGATAATTGAAAATTAAGTTTTAGAGGATTATGACGGTAACAAAGCTCTGTAAAAGATCAAATAGGCACAGTTTTGGGAGTTGTGAGATATAAAAGTTCTAGCTTCTTCCTCCTTCTGTGGTCTTGATGGTATAAAAAAAATTAGCATCAGCATTGAGTGTAATTTTGGCCTTGCCTTTAGAACGTTAGTAAAAGCAGACGTGTACTAGGACTTTCCTCCTCCATCTCCCATGGTGATGAGTGGTAAAGGCACGAGAGGAGGTTGTTAGGCCTTGTGTTGCTCCCTAGACTGAACTTGGGCGGTGGGGAGTCTGGGTTCCCTCACACTGGACCGTATTGGTCAGGTGTTGGCATTGGTCAGGTGTTGGCAGCAGGAGGCAGGAGGCTCCATTCTGTGGCTCTTAAAAAGAAGGGGCGGTGACCAGGGCGTTGTGGAGGGAGGAGTGGGGAGTTGGGGTCTGGGCGGAGGCCGGCGTCCCGGAGCCCTCAGTGCAGGCTCCCAGAGTTCCCGCCTCGGCCCCTTTTCAGGGGCCCGTCTCGGGGCTGCGGGAGTGGTGGGGCAGGGAGTCTTCACTGACTGTCCAGTACCAATGGAGGGTGGCAGACAGGGTCATCTCCCACTGCTCTTCCTGGGAGCAACTGCTTTAGTTCAAACTCCTGCTTATTGTGTGTTTTCCTTAGAAGTGTTGTTAAAATGTAGAAGTAAGTGTTCAGTACCTTCAGCTGCGTTATAGATTAATTAGACCTTCTTAAGTAGGCTTAGGGAGTTAGTACTCGCCCTAATGACTGTTTCTGTGGGGAAAAATAATAATAATAGCTAACATTCATTGAGTGTTACTTTGTGTCAGAGACCGTCATTCTACATTAATTTATCTGTATGCTTAGCCGGTGTTACATTTCCTTCCCCTCATCCCCCAGAATGAGGATCGACTTCACTTTTGTAGTCCCCATCTCACTCCCCCGTGTGCCCACCCCTTTCCCAACCAGGCCCTTGCTTCCGCTGGGGTTGGGCTTTATGGATGGTTCTTTTTTTCAAACCAGTGACTCCAAATCAGGCTTTTGGAACACAGATATCAGAGTCGGGGTCTGCCAACAAAACAGGCAGGCCTGCAGAATTGGTCCTTCAGGCTGCCAGATAGTAAATAAAGGTTTCCAGCAGCTGAAGTCGGGTCTGCCAAGGATGGTTCTGACGTATGTGATGCTGTGCTCTATAAAGAGTTTAAAGGTGAAAAGTTGCACGTACAGGGCTTCCCAAGCAGAGCACAGTTAGGGGTGACTGAGGTTTTCTGGGGCCAGGAAGGACTGGGTTTTTATGTTCAATAGCATTGAGTGGGCTCAGAGACTCCAGCCGCAGCTGCATTCCAGAGCCCGTCCAGAGCCATGGCTGGTAATGACATCACCGCCATAGGTGCCAAATGGTTCGATTTTTCCGATATAGCCTGTCTGTGCTTTTTTTTTTAATAGGACGTTTAAGTACTGCGTTGAGATTATGTTCGAAAGTAAGTGTGAAATCCAACTCTGGGTGTGTGTGTGGAGGTGGGGAGATGAAAATACAGTGCTTTTTGAAAACCACACAGCCCCCAAAATTCCAGTTTTAGGTTACTTGCGTTCAGTCACTCCCAGGAGATTTTTGTGGGGAGGGGTGGGGACGGAAGAGGGGATTCAGACTAGATGAGAAAAGGAGCTGTGGAAAAACAGAGTTGAGGGGTGTCCCCCTCTCCCTCCCCCTAATTGAAGACCCGACTGTTGTGTTTCTAAGGGAACTTTTATTTCCTAGAGGCTGAAGAGCTGTGATTCCAAATATCAAGCTTGGATTCAAGGGATTGGATCTTTTTATGATAAATTTATATGTTTGTTGAATAAAATTTGGAATACAGAGAAACCTGAATAATAAAAGCCAGCCTTATGTCCACTTATAGATGTAATTATTATTAATATTTTGTTTTTATCCTTGTACCCTGCATTCGTAACTTATAGAATGAGTACTTCAGTAAATGCATATTTGCATACATTTCACAAAGTAGGGCTCCTACTGTATGTTTTTTTTTTTTTATGTGTGTGTGAGGAAGATTAGCCCTGAGCTAACATCCGTTGCCAATCTTCCTCTTTTTGCTGCGGAAGACTGGCCCTGGGCTGACATCTGTGTGCATCTTCCTCTGCTTTACATGGGACGCTGCCACAGCATGGCCTGACAAGTGGTGTGTCGGTTCATGCCCAGGCTGCAGAAGCAGAGCGTGCACTTAACCACTATGCCGTCAGGCCTGCCCCTGTATGTTTGGTTTTGATGTCTATTTTCATTCGACTTTATTTTGCCTACAGTTTGCCATGCCAAGTAATTTTTTTAAAAATGTAGAGTTTTAGAACTATGAGGCGCTTTAAGAGATAATTGGTCTTCCCTCTCTTTATTTTATAGATGAGGAAATTTAATAAAGTGAAGGTAAATGACTTGCTCAAAATGACTGGTACTTTTGGAGCTGGAATTAGAACTGGAGACTTTTCACTCTGCTGTTCTGCCCATGTCACTATTTACTGGGGAGAATTTGTGAAGTTTTATCCTCTGGGATAAATTAGACATCATTGCCCCAAAGAGTTAAATCCGTCCAACTATAACTTAGAGTAAGAAAAAAAGTGAAACACTGAGCCTACCCAGACACACCTGTGCAGTTAAATTAATTTGCGTCAAGTGATTTGGAGACGTTTGAAAACCATTATGATATGGTTAGATTTCTGCTATTTTAGGATTGATGTGAACCTGAAAGGAGTGGAGGTTAAAAATGTATGTTTTACATTTAGCATAAGCCGAAGCATATTTGAAGTTTTTCTTTTCCGCCACGTTAAAACCAATAAATCTCTTAAAACTTTTTAGCGGTTTTCCAAACTGTTAATTACCATCTCATATGCCAAATTTCTTTTACTCTGGAATATACTTGCCTTATTTTGCTGAGTGCCTGTAGGAATTCTGAGCTGTGTAATTCCTTTGGCAGTTGCTCGCAGCCCCATGGTATTTCTTCCACCGTTGTCTTGAAATTTGAGCGTTTTGTGCATGTCAGCTTTCCACAGGGTTGTGTGTGTTAGTCTAGGAGATGAGCTCCTCAAGGACGAGGATGTTGTCTGTCCTCCCCTTCCTTCCTTCCTTCCTGCCTCTCTCTCCCCTCCGCTTTGCTTGTCTCCGTAGTACTAGCAGAGCACCGTGTAGGGTCTCATGTTATTACTCTGACTTGTTGAAAAGGTTCTGAGCACATCAGGGCGAACTAGGGAACATGGCCTCTTCCCTTCTCTCTGTGAGTTGATGGTCGCGCTGGTGCCACATCTCAGGAATATCTCTGGAGAAAAAGCAAGTCTAGCGTGATTTGCACATTTTTTTGTTTTGGTGAACAGGTAATTAGATGTCCTTTTTGAGGCAGTTGTTATGGATTCACATAACTTACGGGCACACGCAGCCTCAGACTCACCCTCACCCGTTTGACCTCTGTCAATCTGGAAGAAACTATGTAAAACAGCTGAAGTGACTTTGGTGCGATAGGAGGAATGTCTGAAAAATAGGTGATGCGGAATCCTAGCTTTTGTTTTTCTTGGAAAAATCCCTCCACAGGAAGTCTTCAGCATATTAAATTTTGCATTTGAAGGCTCACTGACTGTTTTGTTCATTTCTTGGCTTTCTGTATCTTGAGGGAAAACTGAAGGTGGAATGAGGGGAATGAAGAAATTTAGTGTTGAAAATCTGAGGGTAGGGAGTGGGGAAGAAAGGAAATAACTTAATTGCTAGGATATATTTGTGGGTGGGGGAAGAAGGAAAGGGAGGAAGAATGGAAAGAGATCGAGAAATAAGGACAAATAGCCAAATATTAGGGTGGGGACAAAAATCTAAATGGCTTTTGGCAAAGATGGTTATACTTTTGGTTCTTTTGCAGAAGTTTTTCAAATGACTGGGTGGGTAGGGCACCTCCACTAGAGACGACAGCAGCGTAAGTGTTGGAGAAATATGATGGAAATAGCCTGAGTGGCTAAAGTAGGAAGAAACAGAATTAAGAAAAATTTTTTTTTCCTGGCAGTGCTCTGCGTTTCTTATAATGTCATACTTAACTTGTTCTCTAGTGTTGTATGAAAAAGTTCAGAATAATGTAAAAAAATCTCCTTTTTGATCAACTGCTTGCTTTTTATCTCTATAAGCTGCTTGCCTTAAAATAGGCATTGAACACCTCCCCATCTCCCAACTTGTTCACTGTGGAAAAGTGTCAGGACGTAGAAGATGTGATGCAGGAGACTGATTCCAGGAGCTGCAAGGAAAGCAGCCACACCACGGTATGGACCAAGCACATGTGTGATGTGTGTGCACACACGTATGTTCTTTTCCCTTAAAAAAGTGCATAGGGCCTGGCTCCGGTGGCAGAGTGGTTAAGTTCATGTGCTCTGCTTTGGCAGCCCAGAGTTCACGGGTTTCGATCCTGGGTGTGGACCTACACACGGCTCATCAAGCTGTACTGTGGCAGTGACCCACGTACAAAGTAGAGGAAGATTGGCACAGATGTTAACACAGGGCCAATCTTCCTCACCAAAAAAAAAAGAGGAATATTGGCAACAGATGTTAGCTCAGAGCCAGTCTTCCTCACCAAAAAAAAAAAAAAGTGCATAGTTGTGATGTACTTGTGCAGAAAGTTTCATGTGTTGCTAGAGTGTGATCTTATTTCTCTCGAAATCTTTTTTAATTCATTGTATTTAAGTAATAATGGATCTGCATACTCTCTAGGCCTTCTGGAATTATTTTCCACCTATTTCTGTTTGGTTCTGGGAAAAGAGTAAAATAATTCAGGAATTAATTTTAGGGTTGGAAAAGGAACTCCACTTCCCAAAGATATTTATGTTTACTGTTGGGGTCTAGTATCAGTGTTATTTCCTGACCCAGGGCTGGGCCACCTCTGACATAAGCGTTAGGAACTGAATTGTGTCAGCACTGCTCCTTAAGGCCTTTATCCTAATCCATGCGTCCTTGGCATGTGTGGTGCCAGTGAGCCAGGTGATAGCAGTGCTGGCAGACCGGGCTGCAGGTGTGAGTTCTGAGGAGGTCTGTGGTCACCCGGGGATCCATCACTGGTAAATGTGAGTTGGTTCTTGGGATGCTCTGTTTTGACAGCATGGGGGGTAGTGGTATTTATGTGATTTACAACGTCATTCTCCTAGAATGCAACGAATATTTGTGAATTCTGTCTCACAGGAGGCCGTTATGTAGGCAAAGTCACGAGTGGGTGATGGCCAGTGAGCAACCAGCTGCAGAGCTGCTTGAGATGTGATCCAGATTTGGGTTGGCCAGGTTTCCTAGGAAGACAAGGAAATTGTATTTATACAGATATATCCTAAAAGTTCCGTGTAGCTGTTACACAGTTATATTTGAGTGTTCCAGAAGAATAAAATAGTGATTTCCTGTTTTATGCCTCAGTTCTGACAGCCACAGCTACTGCTTTCCTGGACGGGCACCCCTTCACTTTTCCAGCCAGTCCTCGTCCCTGCTTTCTGCTGTGATTTCCGTACCATCTAAAGCCGTGAAAGGAAGAAGATCCTCCGCACCTTCCTCTGATAAATGCTCTGCGTGAAGGAGAGATTATAGTAATGCCTGTAGTTAAAAAAAAACAAAACAGCCCCACTATTGTACATTTTCATACTCGGTTTACACCTATAGGGAGTGAGAAACTCAGCAGTGTGAGGTGCACTGGGAAAAGGAGATATCAAGAGGAAAGTGTGTTTAGAGAAATGAGCTCCATTTGAGAAACTGCTGAGGGGCAAATTCATTCAGAAACATGAGCTCATCACCTGGTTGATTTTAAACTTTTTTTTTTTTATAATTTTTTATTTATTTATTTTTCCCCAAAAGCCCCAGTAGTTAGTTGTATGTCATAGCTGCACATCCTTCTACTTGCTGTATGTGGGACGCGGCCTCAGCATGGCCGGAGAAGCGGTGCGTCGGTGCGCGCCCGGGATCCGAACCCGGGCCGCCAGTAGCGGAGCGCGTGCACTTAACCGCTAAGTCACGGGGCCGGCCCCACCTGGTTGATTTTAACAAGTTAATGCAAATGAGAAATACTGGCAGATGTCCTTTGCCAGGAGGTTGGGTTTCTGCCTTTTCTCAGGATATTCTAAAAAATATCTCAGTCACTTAGCTCAGTTTAAAATTGCTTTGATTTTATAGTATCTGTAATATAAAGGATTGGCTAAATTATTTTTTCAGGTGCCTCCCAGATCTAAAATTATGTGATTCAGGAGGACTGTGTATCCCAAAATATATTATTGTAGGACTTATTTCAGAGCCAGTTCTATTTTCTTCTTGCTTTTCTTAGAACTTAATTCCTTTTGGAAGATAATGACCCTTTAGGTCAGGCTTAACCTTATGAGAACCAGTCATGCAGGGTGAAGCTAGTAAATTCCACAGTCCTCATATTTTCCTAATGTGAATCTTGACGGCATGCGATCTCTCATTATAAATGTGCCAAAATGATATTTGTTCCATTAGAGTGCTGTTTAATTTAATATTAGTCTGACTTTATTGAATTGTTATGGTGATTATCTTGGATAATAGAAAAATAAGATTATGATGCCTGGAATTGTTTGAAAAAATAGGTGCACTGAGTTTCTTTTCTTAAAGGTGTTTTGTAATCTCATTTCTTTCTCCCCAAATATATAGTAAGCATCACTTTGTGCAGGGGGTGTGTTTTGTTGTGGAGGATACAGAGATGAGTAAGACAGACTTGTATAGTAGGGTGGGTGAGATGCAGACAAGGGGCCTATGCGGTAGAAAAGGGCTGCGCTCTGGAAGAGAGAGGAGGGGAGGTGGCATGGAGCCGGGAGAGGCAGGCAAGTCTTCACAAGGTCATAGCATGGGAGCTGGAATTTGCCCGATGGTGGAGGTGATGGTGGACATGTACTTGGCTGGCTGACTTGAGAAGGGGCTGGACGAGTGAGCCTGGAGACTTGAGCGGCCTTTTCTCCCTTCAGTGGTAGAATTCATCATGGACAGTAGTGAGCAGAAAGGCCGGAAAGGAGAGTCCAGCCAGAGCCTGGAGGACTCTGCATTTCGGCTGGAAGAGTTTGGTTTCTTTCCTGCAGTTACTGAGGTTTTCCCAACAGATGAATGATGTGATCAGAACTGGAGTTTAGGGGGATTAGTTGGGTGGAGAGTCAAAGCAGGGCTAATAAATAATTTATGAGAAACAAATAGTTATAAGGAAAATTTACCTGTTGGTAACTTATTTACTGGTTTTACTTTAATGAGTGTCTACTGTTTGTAATTATAACTGAAGTTTTATTCACAATACAGAAGTCATCAAATTGTTTTTTAGGGTACTATCTACTGAAGATAATTAAGTACATATGCTTCATAAAAGTGAGGCACAATCAGCTTAAGATCCTGATTATGATCTTTCTCCATCCAATGTATGCAGACATTTACTTTATTTTGTGCTTAATCGTGGCTCTTGGTATCCTCTGCTTCAGTTTTTTTCCTGAAGGCATGTACTTAAGCCCTTCTCTCAGCAGTGTTGTGAAAATGTTACAATGGTTGATTAAGAGTGGGTATATCTCGATTTCCCCTCCTCCCCCCAGTTTATTAAGCTTCTAGTTCCATTTCAGTATGCTGTTTTAGTTCTTGTCCCATTTTTGACAGTAGTTTGTCTTTAATCCTTCTGAACGTTATTTGGTGTTGATAGTCTTGAAATTCAGAGTAAAAATACCTTGGAAAGAAAGTCAAAGTCTCATAGCTAGTAGTAAGTGAAGGAGTTGGAATTGAAACTCAGATCTGCCTGATATTGAGTCATTTTATATCTCTCAGCCTCAGTTTCCTTATCTGTAAAATGGAGGCATTGATAGTACATTTCTCATAGAGTGGTCACGAGAAACTAGATGAAATGATAACGTGCCGATTGCTCAGCGTAATGCTGGCATAGTTTGTTTATATGCTTTTAAACAACATGAATTATAGAAGCACAGTGTTCATGAATCTAAAAAAGTTAGTTGATTCTATTGACGAGGTAAGTAATTTCGTTTTGAAATTTTTAGTTATAATTTTTCTTTTCAAATTTAATATTCAAAGTTACCCAATTTTTAAAACATGAAGCGCTCTTTGACTTTTGTGTATTATAGTGAGTGAAACTTGTATCCTCAATAGTTTCTTTTAATTCTTCGTTACAGACTCGTTCTCTACGTTCAGTTCTGTTCTGTGTTAGTTTTTACTGCCTCTCCCCTCCTGAAATGCAGTAGTCCTGTCATCCTAGTGGAAACATTGTTCCCTTTGTTAGGGCCAGAGAAGTTCCTTAGTCGTTCCTTTGAGACATTCTGCAGATGCCATTTTGCGGTTCTGAAAAATATGTCCCTGTCCTCCTTGTGCTGTGTTAAGTTGTGCGTGTGTATGGCTTGGTATTTTAATGAAGTTGTAGTGAAAACTTGACAGTGACACTTCTCGTGATAACAAAACAAAGAAAGGCTCTCTGGATCGAATGTGGATGTGTGTCCTCGTCTCTCCGTAGAGCTGTGTGGTCCAAAAGCAGATCCCTCCTGCACTTAGATATGACCTCAGTGTTTGATGCTTTTTGACTGACTTCATAGGAAACTGTTAAAACAACGTCTTCTGAGCAGGAACTGTAAGCCTTTTGTGGACGTGTATTGCTTTTTGAAGCTCTCTTAATTTATATGTTCTTAATAGCATTTTAAGTGGCAAGTATACATTCTAATTGGCTAAGTGGCTTTAATCCTTGTATTAAGAAGTGGGGGCAAAAATCTCTTGGGAAATTGCCCTGATAAAATCCAGGAAATTCCTTTCATTCTTTTAAATCCAGTTAAAATCTGACTTTAATGCCCCTGATGTAACAGTGTCTGAAGCTTGTGCTTCTTAGAGTCCAGTAATTTCTTGCCATCTAGTGCCAAGCTCAAAGAGGAAGAGTCTGAATGTACCTCTCTGTTTTAGGAAAATCTGTACCACATGGCCTGGTAGCAGTTTATTATAACTTTGCTGGACTTAGTCATCCTGTTTTGTACTGCCTTTAAAACTGCTGAAGAAGGAGTATAGAAATAAAGGGAGAAAATGTCATATTTTTTGTCTTAATGGACTTTAAGAAATTTGAATAGGTTAATTACAATAATAACATTCAGTGAAGAAAACTTGGTAATATAGAAAAATACAAATCAATAAAGCAAAATTTTCCATTGTTAACGAACAACCATTGTTACCATTTTGGCTGAGCGTTTCCAGTCTTTTATCTGTGAATTATGTACACATGGGTTAAAACAACAACATTATCCTTTTAAACCCGTTTATTTTCTCTTGGCAAAATAAAGCAAACGTGTCTGTAAATTCTTAAAATAGTAGTACTTAATTTGGGAAATGTTAATCCACGGGGCATTCATTCATTAGACGGACTCACTGGAAAATTCTCAATTAGTAGAAAGTGTGTACATTTGTTGCCTGAAGACATATGTGTGAGAAAGGGATAGGCTAATCATTTTGGATGTTTTCCAGGGTCATAAAAGCATAACAAGTCTATATTAGAATTGTTAAGAAGCCTTGTGAAAGAAATAAAGATCTGATCACATAAGCCCTGGCTCGTCCTGGACAGCTGGCTAACTGATTTCCCACAAGCGCTGATTCTGCTGTGGCCTGACCCCTGTCATCTGGGGCAGAGGTACACAGGGATTACAGTGTTTGTATATGTCTAGCCATCAGCTGGGCTTGTTTTATAGGAGGATACCAAGCGCTGTGTCATGCCATTCCATCTGTTTCTTTTCAAGATAAATGTACAATTGGTACAGGACAGATCCTGTTACAATAAACTCCATGGCAGAAATAAACTTTTTCTTTCTGTGGATATTCCTATATAATTATGGGTCAAAGTGGGAGGAAACCCTCCCCAGGGGATTGGTGGATACTGGGACCAGTCCTTCTCCAGGAGAGAAGAAGTAGCTCAAGCCCCATTCTCGTTACTCTGGGGTCCAAGAGGAAGAATATTTACTTTTGATATAGAGATAGTAAGACAGCAAAAACAAATTTCCTTGTTATAACTATGTTGTTTTGTTGGTTCATTCAACATTTATTGAATTTAGATGTTCTAGTATGGTTAACGTGGAATTTTAGGGGATAGTGAGGGGAGATAAAAAGAGATTGAGGAGGAGGATGTGAGATATCCAAATTATGGCTGAACCCAAAGGGCTTGAATAGAACTAGTCAAAATCATAAGACTACGGTGGGAGGAAAAGATCAGGGAGATGGGGACAGAGGGGAAGTTAGGTATGGCAGCTAAGTTGATTGTTATGAGTGCTACCTTTCACCCCTTTTGCCTGATATATATGTATGTACACACACGTTTCTATACATTTAAGTATAGTGTATAAATGTGTGTATCCTTTCAGTTCAGCTTTCATAGGTACAGCCACAGATCCAGCCCTTCCCTCACCCAGGGCAGACCATGCCAAGTCCTGTTGACCTACTGCATCTGGAGGCAATTCTCGTCTCATAGAACCCGGTCTACTGGTGATGTTCCTTCCTCTGGTTCCGTTTTCATCCAGCCTGTATTCAGTGGTCAGCTCCATTGTTCAGGTTTCCCCCAGGACGGTGCCCTGCTCTGTCTTGTCCTGTTATGTAGCCATAAATCACCTTCTGTAGGTTATCAGTTGTGTGGTTCTGTTACCGGACCAAGTGGGCTCGCCTCCTGGTGAGTGAAATAAGACTCGACACCAGTGGAAGTTGTCTCACAAAGTAAAGTCTGTTTGTAGCTAATAGGAGGCCATGAGGAATCATTTCCTAAGTCATGGCATCCCTGAACAAAGGGAAGCAGGAACTTTTATTTGGGTTTTGGGGAATGAATATTCAAAAGGGAGAGGGGGGTGTTCATTTGCACAGGCTCAGTTGGAGAACATGCTTCCACATAATGAGGCCTAAGCTCCTCCTGGAGAGATCTTTGCATTAAAAATAAGGCAAAGGTCATAGGCGTAGCTCTTGTGGTGAGGCTTGGTCAGTTTCAGGATGGCTGGTGGTTACATCTCCCCTGAGTTTCACACTTGGTCAGTTTCAGGATGGTTGGTGGTTACATATCCTTAACATACAAAGGAAAAGAAACTACTTGGAAAAAAACAGTTAATTGCCTCCAAACGTACCTTTGCGTTTCCCGAGGCACCTAGTGCGTGAGGGTTCATGGGATACACTATTAGGTAAGTAAGAGCAGTGATTGCTCTGGGCGTAGCTTGTGCTTGAAGTGTGATTCCTGGTCGGATCTTACTGCCCCTGGTTCTGTCCACCAGCAGGGTTGCCTTCACCCACCACGTCTGTCGCAGGACCGCCTCAGACAAAGGGCTGTGTTACTCTCAGCCCATGTTAGTCTGACTCCCTTGGCATCCTGCTCACTCTGCCAGTGGGTATTGCTGGAGTGGTAGGGACTCCCTGCTGGCTTGGTTTGCCGTCTACCAGACTTCTCTTCACAGCCTTGTGATTTGGGAGTATGTGTGTGTACCATAAACTCACAAATAACTTGATTGGGCTCCCTCTAACCTCACGTTTTATTCTGGATATCTTGTGGCTTAAAAGTCAGTAACGGAGCTATTGTTAGATTTGGTCATAAACTGCCTATTTTTAACCTTATACCTGGAAGCTTGGGTTGGATTTTTTTCCCCCAGTTTAGACACGGGAAGTAGAGAGTCTAGACAGAGAAGAGTCAGCATTAATGGGGACCCGGAAGCATGAAGATTCATTTTGTGTTGAGGAGGCTGGCATGGCTGGAGTTCAGGGTGTGTGAGGGAGAAGATGGGTAGCAGAAGGTAAGCTGCAAATCTGGGTTGGAGCCGCTAGTGCTGAACCAGGAGGTTATACTCAGGAGTTGGCCTCTGTTCTCCCTGCAGAGCCACTGGAAGACTTTTAAAAATTAGTTTTTTGAAAGAAGAGACATAATTACAAATATCTGTGTTTTAGAAATATTACATGCCAGATTTTATGGAGAATTACCTGATTTCCCTGAGTATCTGTTCTGGTGAATTTTTTTTTAATTGTCAGTTAAAGGAGTCTGCCCCAGGAAGCCGATTTTGTATTTCTTTTATTTGTAGCTTCTAGGTGACATTTCCAACTCCAATAGCACTTTTTGTATTTCTCTCTGTGCAGTAAAATCTAGCGCTATGAATTCTCCTTTTTGTGTGGTATTTATTATAAAGTTGACTAGGATCAAATATTTATTTAACTTAATTATAATAGTAAATCTTATTGTTAGCAATTAAGTACATTGTGTTTACTATGGAATAATAATCTGAAGTTTGGGAATACCGATTTGAGGAGGTATCCTTAGTATTTGTTGCTCTTTATTATGAGACAGATTTGTGCCCAGTTATGCTGTATGCCAGGCTGGGGATTCACAGATGAGTAAGAAGACCGAGCTGCTGATTAGTTCACAGTAGGACACATTGATACTAAGAATTTAAAAATGGTCATTTCAGCAGTAGAAATACTCACAGAGAAAGGACAACAGAGTGAGTCTGGATGGAGAGAGGAAAGGATTGGGAGTGCTGCCTGTATTGAGTCTGTTTTTTTGTTACTGGGATTTTGTTTGTAGCTGCATACTACTTAATGAATATGATCGAATCATTCATTCATTCGTCAGATGTTCCTGTGACTGCCTACTGTGTGCCAACTCCTTTATTAGGCCATGGGGGATGCAGATGTAAGGTTGCAGTCTTTGCCCCAGGAATGTGTTTGTTCACATGGAGACGCAGCCACTCAATAGCAAAGAGATGCTTTCTGGGGACTGGGAATTGCCTCGCAAAACTGTGGATAAATAAATTTTACTGAATCATTTTGCTTAACATTTTTTGGAATCTTACCCTGTACCAAGTGTGAGAGAGGGAGAATCCTTTTGTAAATTACCTTTCTATTGTTCAAGAAATACTTGTTGAATGAATGTACCTTTTGTGTAGGAATAGCTTTTTATAAATTGGTATTAGTTCAAAAGAATATTTGCATTGTTTGCTGCTGGCTATCCCTTCATGGAAAGGATACTTTTCTTTCTTTCTTTTTTAATTGCAATTTCCAGGAAGTATCACTGTCCTAGAGTTTCTGTCCAAGCACTTTTCTGAAGCCAATGGGTGGGTGTATGTTTAGATCCAAGAGAAACAAATTATAACCATGGATGTGAACTTTTCACGGTCTTCTCAAAATAAAAGCTTGAAAAAATATTTTTTATGCTTCTCTTTTGCAAAGACTAAATATCTTTTTCTAAAGAAGAATGAAACAAAGATAACATGTTAAGCATATTGGATTTTCATATTATTTCCACTTTCCCTAGTAATTAGCACAACTCAAAATGTTCATTGAGAATTTTTGGCCATCATTTCAAATCTTAAAAATTGGTAGGAAGAAGTATATATGTGGTGAAGTTCAAATAACATCGGACGTTGCTGTTTTAAGGAATATAGGCATTTTCGGAGTCAAGGAGCAAAAGTATTATAACATTAGATTTAGGAAGGCAAGCAAAATAAAATATGGACACCCAATAATAAGAGCTTTCTATTGTATGAAACAGAAATTAGACATGTTGAAAGTCTCTTAGCTTAAATTTATAGAATATGAATGCAGTTGGGAAGAGGTAAAGGCTTTGTAAGCTGTAAAGCCCCTGTAAATACGTACTTTGTTTAGCACACAGATTTCTTAAGCACCCCACTCACCCATATGACTGTTGTGTTTTGTGTGGGTGTGGAAGAGGACACAGCCTTAGAGGTGCGCGTTACTAACCTGGTAGAAGGGCGAAGTGGAAATAAGGGTAGAAAGGAACACTACAGCCATAAAATTGACGTCTTTTAGGTTCAAAGCTGCTAGTGTTTCCAAGTCATGGACTTTGAACCAAGATTGTATGGTTTAGTAACTAAAATTTGTTTGTATAATTAGGTTGTAAGCACCTTTGGGGTGTTTACGTATATTACCTAAGCATAGTGTATGGACCACATTTATTTGTAATATGTGTCCTTTTTCTAGACTTTTTTCCCCTCCCTCTTGCACTAAGCAAAGCACCTCATTTCTGTTGTCTAGGGCCGTCTCTTTGCTTTGCCATCGCAATTCATTCTGTGCATCACAATTTGCTTCTTCATACCATTTCGCTTTTCTCAGTCCTTGTATTTAAAGTAGATTTCTTGTGCACAGCATGGAATTGGGTCTTGCTTTTAACCCAATCTGACAATCTGTCTTTTAATTGGTACATTTAGGCCGTTTACATTTAATGTAGTTACTGGTGGTGGTGGGTACCATATTGCTGTTTGTTTTTCTATTTGTCCCATCTCTCTCTGTTTCTTTTTTTGTCTTCCTCTGGATTAATTGAGTTTTTCTCTGATTCTGTTTTATCTCCACTATTGGGTTATTGGTTATACCTCTTTGTTTTGTTACCCGATTTAAATTGAACTCATTGACTTGTCTCCAAACCCCCCTAACTGCTCCTTTGTTAACTATTTCAGTGAGTGGCTTTGCTGTTGGATTAATTGCTCTCTCTTTATCTTTTCTTTCTGTCTCTCTCCTTTAACTCTCATTGTCATTGGATTCTTACTATTCTACTAATTAAATGTTTTTTGAATTTATCCACTTCATTCCTCTGACACCTTCCACATTCAGGTATTGTATCCTGCATAAAGCTGAGCTCTCTTGGTCTAGTTTTAACTTTGGGAGCCAAAGAAACACAAGTCTCAACATTGACAAAGAATTGACAGACCATTTGTGTTTTTACTCTGGTCTTTTGAAAAACAAAATAAGTGGTTTCATTATAAGAGCAAAACTTAAAAAGAATTCTTTTCATCAGTTTATGAATTTTTCTGATTCTTTCTCATCACAGAGTAGAGCAGCCCTCAGACTCTCTCCTTAAATCAATCTCCTCCCAAACAGTGAACACCAGCTCTCTCAAGTTTCAGCTTGAGTCTCTCCTGTATGTTCTTTATGGGTCTATTCTTTTCTCTAGTAACTCAGCCCATTCCACAATGGCTCAGTCAAGCTGCTTTCAAAATTGAAATTTCAATGGCAGAATTCTCTTTGGAGGAGAGGGAGCAGAGGCTACCCGTTAACATTTTATTTTGTTTTGTTTTACACGTTAGTACAGCTATCATTTCTTGTCTGGATAAATGTCATGTTCTGTCTGGTTTTCCTGCTTTTCTCTACTTTGTCTTTAATCTTGTCTTCATATTTACTCAGAGTAGTAAAGTTTTTTAGTTCTGTGCTTAAAATTCTTTCCTGTCACCACTTTGCTTTTCAGGAGAGCCCCAAACTTTTTAACTAGCTTTCACCTTATAACATTCTTGATGTTCTAGATTTTAACTTACTAGTCGGGTTTCCCTGCTCATCTGTCAGGTTTTCTCTCATCTCTAGACTCTGGTACGTGTTGCCGGGCATATTCTACTCTCAGGTCTCAATGTAGATACAACTTCTCTGGATAGCCTTCCTTCTATGGTTCTTTCTGCCACTGGCCCCCTCCTCTTTGTTAGCTGTATCTTCTCTGTGCTCTTCTGAATAACCTCCACTCTCGCCGGTTGACTCTTTACTTGCCTTTTGCCCCTGTCAGGTTATAAGCTCCACAGAGGCAGTTGTCATATCTGTGTTCACAATTGTCTGGCACTTAATGGGCTCTCAATAATTGTTTGCTGAATGAACAGACCATTACCGAGTGGTCTTCTGTTGGGCCTCCTGTCCTTCCTTCTCAGCACTTATCCTGCCCTCTGAGCTGGTGTGTAGCCAGTGTTCCTTTGGTGGATTAGCCTGATACGGAGACTTCCTTCTGAATATTTTCTCATTTAAACACACATAGGTGACTCTGTACCTGCTTGAGTAGGTAGATTCCATCTACCGTGTTTAATTTTTATATTGCCTTGAACTCTATTCTTGTTATGCAGAGTTTTATCTAGTTCTAGCCCCTTTGGATGCCCTGCCAGTCAAATAGTCCTCTTTTTTTTTTTGAGGAAATCCTGGCTTTTAAGATGCTGTTTCTCTATTATTGTATTACCAAAGCTTTCAAGAATAGTCACTTGTTTGGAAATAAGGTAAAAGATTAATAATAGTAACAAATGCTAGAATTAGGATCATTCTCTCTGACTTCTGGGGTGACTTCCAAATCATCATCTCTTTCTTTGATTTCTATAATCCTCTCCAAGAACTTAGATGTCACATCATCACTTCAAACTCAGTGTACCTAAAAGTTCCAAAGTCTTGCAGCTTCTCCCACTCTTCTGGGCTTGAAACCTTGGCATTATTTTTTAGTTATGCCTCTTCTTTATGCACTGTCTATTTAGACATCAACTTCTATGGATTTTTTTTCTCTGAAATTTATTTAGTATCAGTCCCTTATTCATCATTACTACTGCTCCTTCCACATGAGCCTATTTTTTTCCCCAGCTTTATTGAGCTGTGATTGACAAAACTGTAATATATTTGAAGTGTACAGCATGATGATTTGATAGATATATACATTGTGAAATGGTTCCCACAATCAAGGTAACACATCTGTAACCTCATATAGTTACATTTTTGGGGAGTGGAGGGAACGCTTAAGATCTACTCTCTCAGCAAATTTCAAGTATACAGTACTGTATTATTAACTATAGTCACCATGCTATACATTAGATCCTCAGAACTTACTCATCTCATAACTGAAGGTTTGTACCTTTTCACCAACATCTCCCCATTTCCCCCATTCACATGAGCCTTTTATATAGCCTTCCATTCAGACTGTCCCTGCTTCTACTGTCTCTCCTTTCCAATTCAGGGTCCCCAAATTTATCCTGGAGTAGCATTTAGCGCTCATCCTGCTTGGCCACAGTCAGATGTTCAGGGGATTGGAACTAGTGTATGCTGCTGATTGGAACACCAAATAGTGCAGCCACTTTGGAAAACAGTGTGGTACTTCCTCACAAACCTTAACGTAGAGTTATCATTTGACCTAGCTATTCCATTGCTAGGTATATATATGCCCAAGAGAAATGAAAACATACATCCACACTAAAAGTTGTACATGAATGTTCACAGTGACATTATTTATTCATAATAGCCAAAAAAGTAGAAACAACACAAATGCCCATCAGTGGGTGAACGGATAAACAAAATATGGTATAGCCGTAGAATGTAATATTATTTGGGCATACAAAGGAATGAAGTACTGATACATGCTACAACATAAATGAAACTTGAAAATATTATGCTAAGTGAAAGAAGCCAGACAGAAAAGGCCATATATGATATGATTCTATTTAGGTAAAATGTCCAGAATAGTGACATCTAGAGAGACAGAAAGTAGATTAGTGGTTGCCTAAGGCTGGGAGTTTTGGGGAGTGATAGCTGAAGAGTACGAAGTTTCTTTCTTTAAAAAAGAAACGTGATAAAATTCACATAACGTGAAAGTCACTATTTTAAAGTGTACAATTGGTGGTTTTTATTATATTCAAAATGGTGTGCAACCACCACCACCATCTCAGAACGTTTTCATCTCTCCAAAAGAAATCCTGTATCCCTTAAGCAGTCACTCCCCATTTCCCCTCCCCTCAGCACCTTCTGAACCTGCTGCACCATTTTACGTTCCCTCTAGCAGCAATGTGTGAAGGTTCTAATTTCTGCAAATCCTTGCCAACACTTGTTGTTTTCTTTCTTTCGCTTTTTACAATAGCCATCCTAGTGGATTTGAAGACAGATCTCTATGTGGTCTTATTTCCATTTTCTAATGACTAATGACATTGAGCATCTTTTCCTGTGATGATTGGCCATTTGTATATCTTCTTTGGAGAAATGTTTGTTGTTGAGGTGTAAGAGTACATAGTATGTGTTCTGCATACTACGTAACCTATTGGATATATGGTTTACAAATACTTTCTCCCATTCTGTGGTTTGTCTTTTCATTTTCTGGGTAGTGTCTTTAGATTCACAAATATTTTTAATTTTGATGAAGCGCAGTTCATCTATTTTTTCTTTTGTTGCTTATGTTTTATGTGTCATATTTAAGAATGTGTTGTCAAATCCAGAGTCATGGAGATTTACACCTCTTCCCTTCAAAGAGTTTTATAGTTTTAGCTCCTACATTTTAGGTCTTTGATCCATTTTGAGTTAATTTTTGTATATGGTGTGAGGTGGTAGAGTTTTGGAGTCATTCTTTTGCATGTCGATATCCAGTTGTCCCAGGACCGTTTGTTGAAAAGAGTATTCTTTCCTTGTTGAATGGACTTGGCACTCTTGTTGAAATCAGTTGGCTATAGATGTATGGGTTTATTACTGAATTCTCAATTCTATTCCACTGATCTATATATCTGTCTTTATGCTAGTACCACACTGTTTTGAATACTCAAGCTTTGTAGTAAGTTTTGAAATCAGGAAATGTAAATCCTTCCACTTTGTTCTTCTGTTTCGGGATTAGTTTGGCTATCTAGGGTCCCTTGAAATTCCATATGAATTTTAGGATTAGCCTGTTCATTTCTGCAAAAAAGGCAGTTGGAATTTTGATAGGGATTACATAGGGGTTACATTGAATTTGTCAATCAATTTGGGGATTATTGCTATTTTAACAATATTAAGTCTTTGAATCCATGATCATGGATTCATTTAGGTCTTCTTTGATTTCTTTGAACAATGTTTTATAACTTTAAGTGTACAAGTCTTGTGCTTCCTTGGTTAAATTTACTCCTATGTATTTTATTCCTTTTGATGCTAAGTGGAATTATTGTTTTTTGGGGTTGTTTATTGTTTATGTATAGAAATACAACTTGAGTTTGTATGTTGACCTGATATCCTGCAACTTTGCCAAACTCTTTCATTAGCTTTTTTTCTGGATTCTTTTAAGATTTTGAATATACGTGATCATGTCATCTGCAAGTAGAAATAGTTCTTCCTTTCTTATATGGATGCTTTTTATTTATTTTTCTCCCCTAATTGCCCTGGCTTGAGCTTTAAGTACAAATAGAAGTGGTGAGAGAGGACTTCCTGTCTTGTTCCTGATCTTAGGGAGGAAGCTTTCAGTCTTTCGCTGTTAAGTATGATGTTACCTCTGGGTTTTTGTAGATGCCCTTTATCACATTGAGGAGGTTCCCTTCTATTTCTAGTTTGTTGAGCATTTTTATCGTGAAAAGATATTGGATTTTTATCAAATGCTTTTTGTGTCTATTGAGATGATCATGTTTTTTTTTTTTCTATTAATATGATTTATTATATTGATTGAATTTCTTATGTTGAATCACACTTGTATTCCTGGAATAAATTCCACCTAGTCATGGCGTAAGATCCTTTTAGTATCTTGCTGGATTTGGTTTGCCAATATTTTGTTGAGGACTTTTGCCTGTATATTCATTAGGGATATCAATCTGTAGTTTTGTTTTTTTGTGATGTCTTTGATATCAGACTTCGTAGAATGAGTTAGGATGTTTGGGGTTTCTTTTTGGGTTGATGAAAATGTTCTAAAATTGCTTGTGGTATGGCTCCACAATTGGCAATACTAAAAACCATTGAATTGTACACTTAAAGTGTATGCCTTGTATAGTATCTCAATAAAGCTGTTACCAACAGAAGAAAAGAAAATCTTTAGGAGAGCTAGCCTATCTTCTTTAGCCCAAAGTCCTTATCCTGGCCTTTAAAGCCCTCAGCAATCTCTCCAGCTACCATATTTCAGCATTGCCTCTGGCTTATCTTTGTATGTGACTGATGCAGCGACAGTGGTCAACCCCCTGCCCCGCTCACCACTTCCTACTCCCCCAGGTCTCCCAGAACATCTTGTGCATCTTGCTGCTTCACCCTGCGCAAGGAAGGTTCCAGTCTTTGAATGTTCCTGTTCCTCTTTCCCACCAACGATAATCCACCCTCTCTTGCAAAGTTCTCTTCAAGCTTCTTCTATTTACCACTGTAGCCTGCAGTTATCTCTTAGTCCTAAACCCCTAAGTCTGATAATTATGTTATCTCACTTAAAAGAAAAAATTGTGTGGGATCTGGAATGTGGGAGTTTTCTCAAGAGGACAATGTAACAGAATATTTGAAATCAGAACTGTTGTAAGAAATCTAGTGTATGTATTATAGTACCCATAGGCATATACTTTTTTAATGCATTTATAGTTAACTCACAAATTTATAGGGATGACTTTTCATTTGCACTTCTCTGGTCTCCCCAAGTGGTTCTCAGTGCTTTGAAGAAAGGCATGATGTGCTATATCTAGCTATTAACATTATATGCCAGGTGTGTATCTGTTGATGTATGTGTATGTTTGGAAGACAGAAAGATCCACAATTTTCTGTTGTGTTTCACAGTTTTCCTTATGTATTTATAAAAAACATTTTCAGGAAACTTTATTTTACTGGAGTAGAGACAGTTGAGTAAAGTCCTAATGTATAAAGTCCGCGTGCAAATGTGAGGCCTTGGGGAGGTGAGCCTGATGGTGTAAAGCTGTGTTTTGCCGTCTGGTGACGTATAACTGGCAAGTTGCATAAGCATCATGGTGTAACATTAAGGACGTGTTTCAAATAAAACGGAACTGGATTCACATTGCAGGTATCTATCTCAGACATAGTTGTTAGAGGGTTAAGCCAGCGTCCAAATTTGGGTTTGTCTAACTCCAGGACTGAGTATAAATCACTATACTATTTTGCATTCCATGCTTATTAAGGAAAGTTATTTTATTTCTCTGAGCCTCATTTTATTCACGTCTAAAATGAACTTCGTAATACTTGCTGTGCAGAGATGTTTTGAGGCATAAAGATGTTTGCAAAGTATTCAGCAGAGAGCTTGCTCACAAAATAGACAGGCTTATTACTATTAGTAAAATATTTTATTTACTTCAAAACAATAGCACTAACAAAAGAGATTTTGAAAAGCATGTCTGAAACTTAGGCCGAGAAACGTGCTTATCTCTTGGCTTTAGAATATTGAATTCTTTGCTTTACACTTGGGCACAAAGTTTTCAGTGTTCTATTTCTCTAGAATTTAGATAATTTTCCAAGTAAGTCATTTGTTAGTAATTACTTTCTTTTGCTGTCTTGTCCCTTTTTGTTGTTCAGAATAAGTTATTGTCAAAGAAGTCACAATTATACCTTCTCTGTCATTATCTTCCCCTCTGAAGAATTTGAGAGCATCTGACAGCTGTGGCTAACTGCAACTTAGGTTTTGAAGTTTCTGGAATGAAGTTTAGGAAGGCTGATTTTTTTGTGTTTTGTTTTTGGAAGCTATAGTAGAAAGGAACTAGAGAAGTGATTATTGGTTTTCATCGTGGTTGCAGAAGGATCTGTATGTGTATTTGTTGGTGTTGCTATAGAAACGTAGTCAAAACTGCAACAGGGAAAGTGTCACAAATAAAGCATTGATTTGGTTACCTGAATTGTTTTTCTTACTTATGTTGGAGTTATTCCTAGTTGATTTCAGAATGTCTTTGACTTTAGAATTAAGAATAAAATTCTTAGCTGCCAAAAATATCCAGATATCATGAGTTTAAAATACGTCAATATTGAGAATACTAATACGAATCATCAGAATTTTTTTGGTCACCGTTACTACTTAGAGGTTTGGGGGGAAAATTCTGCTAAGGCTAATCCAAATTTCCTGTTTGTGATGGTGATGGGTTGTAATTTAAAAAATGTTTTTCTCCATGTATTTTAGGATAGTGTGGTTCAGTTGGGGATTTTTCCTAATGAAAACCATATATAGGTACTTTTTTCACATTTTATTTATATTTTCTTTTATAAATTTATTGTGAAGTTATACTGGCCATGCTGTCCGTTTTAGCTTTTTAATAAAGCTATGATTTGGATCTGGAGACAGTGGTTCCACTGAACATTTGTAGTGGAAAATGGCTCTGCTTCTGGCTTTTATAGACTCTCTTGCTCAAAGGAAGGGCTACTATTGAGTCAGTTACAACCTCAGGCGAAGATGTCTTGCAGCTGGGCCTTTTTGGGTTTGTTCCAGAGATGGTATTTGTGTGCACTGTCAGAATGTCTTACAGGCCCACCCTGGAAAGGGTTCAACTCTATAAAAGGAGTTTTGTTTTATAATCTCTCACATATTCTTGTGGGGTTCTGGTGGTGACGGTGGTCTTTATTGTCTTGTCTTTCAAAGTGGCATTTTATTGAGACACAGGCCTTCACAGTTTGAGAATAGGAATTACAGTTATAGTTATTGTATCTTATAAAATACATTTAGCCTAGCCCTTGGCACACACTACCATTAAGAGAAAACAAAACACCCCTCTCCAAACCTTGCGATTTCTGTGAATTATTTTTTAACTTCTTTTCTGCCTCCATACTGATATGAAGATGGCACTCATTTGATTATGTTTTTCTGGGTAGTTTAATAGATACTGATTTACAAATAAAGTTAATATATTAGAAGAAAGAAGATAATGCAGGAATCCCAAACAGTTTAAAAGTTTAAAATACCAGTAACTTTTCACGTTGAAAATTGTTCAGTTTAACCTGTTTTGAATCATATGTTGACATGAATGCTAGGAGAGTTATCATTGGCTATATTCTAGGAGATTGGTCATATTTTCTCCAAAATTTTCCCTTTTCTCCTCAATTTTTTTTTCCTGCTTTAAGTGCTCCAAAGTTATCAGATCTATTTGGGGGTGGAGAACAGGGCTGCAGATGGTCTCCTGTCTTTCTAGCTTCCTGAACCCCTTCCTCTCCCAGCGCATGTGTATTTCCAATTACCTTCTCTTTGGTCTCTGGGGTAGAGGTGTCCCTCCTGCTGTCCAGGATTAAACTCTTGTGCTTTTGATCCTTACTCTTCTGTCCCTTCTGAACTACCTGCCGTCCATTGTCCTTTTTCTCCTTTGTGTCTTGAACCTCCTCCCACGTCGTCTCTCCCAGCAAAAGCCTGCACCAGACAAAACCACCAAAACGTCTCCTGTGCATAAACGTCTTCCCGCAGCCTTGTACTACTTCTAGTTACTTCTTCCCTTTTCTCTAGCCTTTTCTTCATTGCTAAACTTGAGATTAATTTACACTCATATCTTACCCTCCTCTCTTCAATATTTTTTCTTTAGCGAGTTGGCTCTGCCACCAGCCACTGAACTTGCTCTTTGAGGTTACCAGCAGTCTCTTCATGACACCTTTAAAACGTTTTTGGTGCCCGAAGCAATCTGCCCTTGGCCCTGTGCTCCCCTCCTCCCAGCCTGACTCTTCTCTCTCGGCAATACTGTCTTGGTGTGCTTTCTCTTCTTCTGGTTTTTCCCCGGCCTTCTTCCCAGTTCTTTGTTCTCTGCCTGGGGATTTATTATGAGCATTTTTCTTAGCTTCATATAACACTGGTTGACCAAGTGGTTCTAAGTCTTAGCATGGAGACCCACACTCTGTCGCTCAGACACGGACCTCCAGCCATCCCGATTTTCCCACTGGATGTCACACAGTCACTTCAGTCCAAATGCATTGAAAGTGGAAGCTGGTGCTTCTCTTGTCCCTGTTTCCTGCCCTTTTTGGAAACCCTTCTCTAGGTTGATGGCACCACTGTGACCTTTGACTGCCAGGAACCTGGGAACTTCATTCTCCGTTAACTCCCACAGTCCAGTCCATTAGCAAATTCTGTCCACTTTACCTACTAAGTAAGTATTTATTGACTCCATCTCTTCATTTGCATCTTTGTTGCCTCTGTTAGTTTAGATGCTGTTTCCTGGATCATGGGAGCATCATCTTCACCAGTTTTATTTCATGTATCACTTGTTCTCACATGACGGCCAAAAGAATCCTCCAGAAATACAAAATTAATATTATTCTCCACTGCCTGCAGGATCTGAGCTTAGTGTACTGATCACTTATTATTTTGCCCCTGCCTCCCTTGTCCTGTCTCCTCCACTCCCCACCCTGTGTTCCCAGCAGACGAGGTACTTAGCGTGCTCGACAGCACATTTATCTTTTGTGATTCCGTGCCCTTCACTTACTGTTCCCGTGGTGAGGAATATGTTAACCCACTGACAGTCGGCCCAACGAGCTCCTCCTTATCCTTCAAGGTCAGCTCAAATGTCACGGTAGGGAGCGTTCTTCCCTCAAGTCAGTTACTGTTGAATTGTTTATGCCTCTATTCTAGGTCGTATTCTCTTTGTAGTATAGTTATTTATTTAAATTCCCTTCTCTTGCACTGCTGAGGCCAAGTTTTACACAGGTCTGTATCCTCAGCAGCTATCAGTAAGCAGAGAGCAATTTCTCATTGGATACATGGTTCTTAGCAGAACCCAACAGTACAGAACTGAAATCCAGATCTCGTAGGCAGAGGTGATGGTGAGTACTCTGGCTTTGAGGCTGGATATTCTTCGCCTGTGGTTTTGGGTGGGTAAGGGCTGTGGATTGAGAACGTATTAGCATTTGTACTTCCATTTTCTTTCATCATTCAGGGTTGGAGAGTTAGGTTTTAAAGGTGAAGCCACAGAAAGAAATGATTGGAGCTACAGTTTCAAATTATGGCCCTAATCAAGTTGTGAAGGGTTGGAAGTACGCCGGGTTCTCACCAAGTGTCCCCACCACGCACATGGCATGTGTCAGGCAGGAGGAAGGCCATGATGGGTCGAGCGAGGAGAGGGCCCTAGATGGCGTTCTTCCTCCCGGGGCATGATGTGTGGCTGTGCACCGCTCATTACACACACCTTCACATTTCAACCTCATACAGCACGTTTTTGATAAGAGCCTTGTGTTGACGTGTTTGCTGTTTATATGGTTCTCAGAGGGCCTCTTGGGAATAGTGGTGGCCATTTTAAAGGAAAGGAGAGAAAACAAAGAAGGGCAGTTGTAGAGGGTGGATTAGGGTGAGGAAACAGCTTTCCTTCCACAAGCTGAGAAAAAAAAAATAGATAAATGGAATTGGTAGGAGATTACCGTATGTTAATGTTTGATTTTTAAAAATAAAATTTAATGATACATGCAACCATTTTTAGGGGGAAGCCTAGGTAAGTATTTTGACCATTGACATTCTATGTTTAATAGTAACTTGTATTCATCTAGCATTTTGCACTTTAGCAGTAGTATCATGATGGTTCTCCTGTGGTCCTCACAACCATCCCGTTATACAGGCAGATTATCTGCTGGTACCTTCATTTTGCAGAGTTAGTTCAGTTGCAACATGGGGATACATCTAGACTGTTTGAGTATGAATTCAGTGTTCCTTCAGATTGGGAAGAGTAGATAATTTCTTGGCAATGACCTCTTTATTTTTGGAAACGTGTAATTTTTTTGGGAGTGGGAGGGTGTAGGGTTTTTCTTGGGTCCAGAGGGTGGGGCAGAGCTGCTGGATGCCTGGTCTCAGGGCTCTCTGTTTCTTCTGACCCTTGGACAGCCGTAAAGGGCCTCTATTTCCTCATCTCTCCCTGACAGTGTCTCTCTCCTTTCCTTCTCATCCAGCCATGGCAAAGTCTGCTCTAGGGAAAGGCAATTATTAGTCAGAATCTGACATCATCCAGCCTGGGGTTTGCCACTGACTTGCTGTGTAACCTGGACAAGTAACGTAACTTCTGGGTTTCACGTTCCCCATCTGTGAAAGACAAGGGGTAGAGGGACATGAACCCTGAGATCTGTTTAGGCTATGAATTTCTTCATTCTGTAAAAACCCCATTTTGCTCAGTCATATGTAGAGTGTTACACAGGCACTAGCAAGATCTTTGTTTTTGCTTTGTGTGTAATATGCTTTGTGATAGGGGCTGTTATTTTATTTCTTTAATACCTAAGGAAAGGTGACTATCATTATTAACAGTAGCATCTGTTCATTTAAAATGAGAGACGATGAGCCTAAGAACTGTAAGCCTATAATGCCTTCCTTGACCTCCCCAAGGGAGTTGTCCTCTTGGCTGTGCCCTTCCTGTACCTCTGTTTTAGCCCTTATTGCATGTGGTGTAATGATTTAAGTATCTGTCTTCCTTGCTAGACTATGAATTCGCTGAGGGCTGGTATGAGGAAGAACCTTCTAGCCCTAAGGGCCTTAGATCAGTGTCTGGTGCAAAGTGGAATGAAAATAATACATTTTAAAGTAAATGCTGGATTATTGTACTGATCTAAATGTAATTCTAAAAGTGGTGCTTTTGAATTTTGTAGTAAAAAAAAAAAGGATTTGTTAAGAGCTTTGTCTTAACACTTTTTAGATGTTTTTAAAACATTAACTTTTTGATTGTAGATTTCCAACCACTGCCCCTTTATTCTTTCTCCTCCCGCTGTATCTGCTCCCACACTCTTTCTCCAAAACCCCTGTAAAAATCTGGGGTCATATAGTGTGTTTCTTTCCCAGGGTCCCGTAAATCTATAGTATGGGACTAATCTTACATTTTGAAAGATGTCGTAGGGAAGAAACTTTGCAAATGACTTATGCGGTTGTGCAAATTTTTCTGGATTTAGAGCCTGGGAGAAATTAAACGGTGGTGGTGTGTGGTCAGAAGAGAAGTTACTCGCAGAAGCCATGGAGCTAGTGCAGAGTTTTCTTTTTGCTGACGTCAGAAGTGGTGAGCCTATGAAAGGTGGGCTCTTAGAACATTTCATAGACCAACTGAAGCTCATCCAGATTGAAAGTCATGAAACTTTTCTCCATGTTTGTTCAGGGAGTCTGGTCCTGCATGATGATTGGTAGATGGAAGATTCTCTGTAAAATCAGTAGAATCAAAAACGGGTATTTTTGAGTACTTTTTAGCTTATTTTTGGGTTATGCCAGAAAATTGTGTTTCTTTTTTTTCTGGTGGGACAGGTGATGATTGCTAGTCAGTCGGAGGCTAGATGAGTAAAGATGGGAAGATGGAAAGGAACTGTCTTCCTCATTGTCTTTCTGCAACACTGACAGCTTTATTTTCTGCACGTAGTTTGTGTCCCTTAGGGTTTTGGAGCTATGAGTGGCCCATCAGGTAGCTGGGCCCTCTACATCTTACTCAGTTCCATTCTTTGTTACCGTAAAGGAGAGGTAGGGAATCTTTAAGAAGTCACGAAATTATGATACTGGGTTTAAGATAAAATTCTTTTTATACACAGACTCACATATACACATAGAGGAAAAATGTCCCCTACCCTAACCCCAACCAACTCGATTGAATATTTAAAAAATAGTATTCTGAGGATAATTTCCCTTTTTAATGGAATAATTGAGACAGTGTGAAAACATGGGTATTTAGGATCTTCCCAAGACAGATGTAATAGATACAAATTTGTAGTAAGAATTTTATATTAAGACATCTGTGGATGTTTCAATCTGTGTATTTTGTGCACTTTAATGTGTTTAAAATCTTACTGGAAATGCATAATGTAAATGACACTGGACCTGGTTTGTATCTTTCTTTGCCAATAACCCACTGAGTAACCTTATATAAGTTATTTCACTTCTTGGAGTTCAGTTTACCCATCTGGAAAACAAGGGTGCTAAAATAGAGGTATCTGAACGCTGGTGGAAAAGTGCGTTGGCCTTGGAGGGCAGCTGTGCTCACCGCTGTACCACCACCACCAGCGTGGCTTTGAAGTCAGACCAAATTGGTGTAAATGCTGGCTCTACCACTCCCTGGGTATATGAGTTTGGAAACACACTTAAATCTCTGGGTTCTCTTTATCCACTGTTTTAATGGTTTGTTCTGTTTCCAGATCATAGGACCACAGAACTCACTATCTTAATTCTCTTAACCTTTGTTTGAACGATGAGATTCAAATGTTTTATGAGCAGGATCTTTTATTTTGAAGCCAGGAGAGGAGCCTGAGCCAGTAGCTTTGGGTTCTATACTTAAGAAAGTAGGTGTCTTAGTCAGCGGGGACTGCCATAACAAAATACTATAGACTGGGGGGCTTAAACAACAGAAATTTTTTTATTTTATTTTATTTTTTGTGAGGAAGATCAGCCCTGAGCTAACATCCGATCTCAATCCTTCTCTTTTTTTTTTTTGCTGACGAAGATTGGCCCTAAGCTGACATCCATGCCCATCTTCCTCTACTCTTTTTGTGAGGAAGATCCGCCCTGAGCTAACATCCATGCCCATCCTCCTCTTTTTGCTGAGGAAGAGCAGCCCTGAGCTAACGTCTATTGCTAGTCCTCCTCCTCCTCTTTTTTTTTTTTTCTTCCCTTTTTCTCCCCAAAGCCCCAGTAGATAGTTGTATGTCGTAGTTGCACATCCTTCTAGTTGCTGTATGTGGGACGCAGCCTCAGCATGGCCGGAGAAGCGGTGCCTTGGCACGCGCCCGGGATCCAATCCCGGGCCGCCAGCAGCGGAGCACGCGCACTTAACCGCTAAGCCGGCCCCTCCTCTACTTTTTTATATGGGCCGCCGCCACAGCATGGCTTGACAAGCGGTGTGTTGGTGCATGCCTGGGATCCGAACCTGCGAACCCCAGGGCACGGAAGCAGAGAGAGGGTACTCAACCACCTGCGCCACTGGGCCGGGCCCTAAACAACAGAAATTTTTTCTCACAGTTCTGGAGGCTGGAAGTCCAAGATCAAGGTGCCACATGATCGGTTTCTGGTGAGGTCTCGCTTCGTGGTTTATAGATGGCCACTTTCTCCCTGTGTTCTCACATGGTGAGGTGAGAGAGAGAGAGATGAGCAAGCTCTCTGATGTTCTCTTCTCATAAGGACCCTAATTCCATCATGATGTCTCCACCCTCATGACCTCATCTAAATCTAATTATCTCCCAAAGGCCCTATCTGTAAATACCATCACGTTGGGGATTAGGGCTTCAACATAGGAATTGGGAGTACACGGTTCAGTCGATAGCAGTGGGAGAGTAGGAGACCAGAGGCACAGGGGTGATGAGAGGGGCCTGGAATAGAGTGTAGAGATCTACCAATGTCCGTTTCACTGGATCCAGTGCTGCATGTCAGTCCTTCTGAGACTTCTGGTTTCCACAGAACAATACGTTTCAGAAAAAGGTTTGGAGCCAATATTTTTCCAAGTAAGTATGTTAAAATAAATCTGCCGTTGTACTGTAGTATTTATTGAAAAATATATTTAACAAAGAAACGTAGGCAGAACATAATCTGAATAAAAGATGATGCTTTAAATTGTGTCAAGTTGGCTCTCTTAAAAAGTTCACCAGGGCTGCCCCGTGGCTTAGCGGTTAAGTGCGTGCGCTCCGCTACTGGCGGCCCGGGTTCGGATCCCGGGCGCTCACCGATGCTCTGCTTCTCTGGCCATGCTGAGGCCGCGTCCCACATACAGCAACTAGCAGGATGTGCAGCTATGACATACAACTATCTACTGGGGCTTTGGGGGAAAAAAAGGAGGATTGGCAATAGATGTTAGCTCAGAGCCGGTCTTCCTCAGCAAAAAGAGGAGTATTAGCGTGGATGTTAGCTCAGGGCTGATCTTCCTCACACACACAAAAAAAAGCTCACCAAATTGCCGTTTTGTGAACTAGTGAAAACTTTGTGGTGCATAGTGAAGTTTACTTAATGTTGTAGAGAATGACTTTTTAAAAAAGTTTTATATTTGTTCATTTTGACAGAGATTAATCTCTTCAGAGCTGCTACTGAAACATATTTTCACTAAGTTCCTGTAAAGCAAACTGTTCTCTCTTGCTAGTTGTTACAGGTGACATCTTGTTTATTTAGGTATCTGACGTGTTTTTTTTGGGGATTAAAAAAGACTCATTTTTTTTTTTCTTTTTTTGAAGGCTTTGCTTTAGGTAGGTTAACATGTATGTTAACATACATGTTAACTCTTTGACTTAGGAACTGCTTGATAGGAGAGCAATATGGTAGCAAGGTGAAGCTATAATAATGCATACCTGGAACCATAGTCTGACTGTCTTGGTCGTGCTTTGCTGCTGTAAATATCTACATTGGGAAAAAAACCAACCAGAATTTATTTATTATTATTATTTTTTTAATTGAGGCCACATTGGTTGATAACATTATATAAATTTCAGGTGTACATGATTATATTTCAGCTTCTGAATAGACTGCATTGTGTTCACCACCAGAAGTCTAGTTGCCATTTGTCCCTGTGTGCATGTGCCCTTTACCCCTTTCATCCTCCCCCACCCCCTTCCTCTCTGGTAACTACCAGTTTGTTCTCTGTATCTGTGTGTGTGTGTGTGTTAGAACAATCAGAGTCTAAATTGTGGAAATGTAGTGGGGGTGGGGTTGGTACAGTCGAATTAAGGAAGATTAGTTGTTTCTCAGATCTCTCTGACCCGAATCTTAGAATTAATGCATTTTCCTTTATGACTTACATTTCCTTTGCTTCTATATGTATTTGTATTCATATGACAGGTGGTTATAGGATTACCTTTTGTATCAATCCTTTCTCAGTTTAGGTTTGACGATATAGTAATAAAACAGAATTTATCAGCTTTATAACTACATGATGGTACCTATAAATCTAAATTAAAATGAGCCTCCATTTGTATATACAGTGTGAATGAATAAGCAAGTTCTTTTACAAATGAATCAAAGTAGATACGTCATGTTTGTATATTGAAAACTGGACTGTGTATTTGCAAGGCTTTTCTATTTCTGGAAATGTATATGTCAGTTTATAAATAAGGATAATTAGACGCATGTTGTAAACATATACTTTTGGTGCCTGTTTGTGGGGTGGATTAAAATGACAAAAAGGAAAACAAAGTTGAGAGGCAGAGACTCAAAGCAAAGCAAAAATCATACTCAGAAAAACTGAGAAAAAATTCCCAGCAATAGTAGAATTATAAAAATTATCGTAGAAATACAGTTGTGTCACTAAAACTGTTCGTTATGTGAGCTTTCTTCCTGTAGCGGGTAGAACAGGCGGCAGAAAGATGACTTTTTCTGTGACCCGTGTGAATTTTCTAGCTGAGGAATGAAGTAACTTGGAACCAAGCTGGGCTTTTCTACTGAGCATGCCCTTCTCCAGCAGGGTCCAGCCTGGGTGGGGCCGGTCCTGCTCATTAGGCTTTTGGAGACTGGATCTCCATCAGCTTTCCACAGTCTTCCAATGACAGGGAACAGAAGACATCCGGCTCCATGTACTTAAAAGCTGCGTATGTATTTCAAGGGGGGAGATTTTTAGGAAATTTCTGTTGTGGCAGTGGGGTTTTGTGGTATATGCTCGATTGTTTTTGCTTTTGAAGGAATTTTGCCTTTGAGTGTGTCAGTGTCCAGGGGACTGAAAATTTGGAAAATATTCACATATAAGTAGAATCTGGGTGTGTACACTGTTTGGCAAGGGAATATGTTCAGTTATATTTGAATCAAGGCCTATGAAAAAAAATTTTTTTTTGTGGTCAGAATTTAGTTTTAGACCACTTGTTTGCATTTTTCTAGGAAAATGTTGAATTTTTTCAGGTTATCTTTAACATAATTGCCTTTTCAGGTTTGACCTATGAGAATAATGAAGCTTGTTGGGTTTTTTTTTTTTACATACTTGTCCTGCTGTTTCGCAAGTGATTTATTCAGTGGTACAATACACTGTATGAGAGTTAATTATTCCTAAATTACAGTGAGGACTATGAAAGTTAATAGTGTTCAGTCTTTTTTTTTTTTAACGTTAAAGGGCAACAGGTTTGAATTTAGTTAATTTATAAAATGTGTCTCGTTTTTTATTTTCATGCTAACTCATTTGATTACAAGAAGTTTGTATTTTGGCTAAGAGATTTGAATTATGTTTTTTAGCATCTACCGATTAGTGGTCGTTAATAGTTATCAAGAATTATGTATTGTTTTGATGTTGTCACGCTCTAAGTAAATACTGGTTGACTAGGATAGGTATCAGCATCTTCTCTTACTGAATATTGAATCTGGTGTCACATTGAAGAAATGTGAGTACTCACCAACTTGCCCAGATTTGGGCATCCAGAGTTAGAAAAATTGTCTTCGTGGTTTTTCTTGATATAATGTACCTGTCTAACAACCTTTGTCAAAAAGAACCTTGTTTCGATGCTACTTTCTAACAAAACGAAGAGCAGTACTGTGATTGCCAGGTGACAGCTGTGAGTCACTTCCTCATTGTTGACACTGCAGGGAATGCAGTAATGACTGAAGTCATTACCAGGTATTTCGGGGGGCGGGCAGACATGTGTACCTGAGACGCTTGTTTTCTATTTTTAGGCCCAACAAAGAATTTTCTTTTCAAATTATTGGCAGCTTGGGGGTGGGCGTAAATAACTGGAGGTGATGCTGACAGTCTGGACGGCCAGTCGTGGCTCCCCCACGTCCGTCTCCTCTCCAGTGTTCCTGTACACAGTATATGATGTATTGATGACCTGTAGTTACCACCATAGCTGGATCACAAAAGTGGAAAGGGAGATTGTAAACTTTGACATTCAGTTTGCTTGACTTTTTTGGTGAACTCTGAAGGTTGAGTGCCTGGCATATTCTCCAGCAGGATCCTCTACCAAATCATGTTTCCAAGTGTTGAATTTTAAGAATCTTACCTCCAAAGAAATATATTTAGTTGAAATAAAAACTTGTCCCAGCTAGCACCACCTGAGAAGTAGTTATTTGAACCTCTTACTAAGTAGTTTTGAAGTAAACTAATGCTCAGAGTAGAAATATTTAAAAAAAAAAAAAAAAAGGTCGTAAGCATTCCAAATGGCATGTCTGTAAATGTCTGTAATTCCATTGTAGTTACAGCTTTTCCCGCCTATGGGGAAAGTTGCATTTCTCACGCCAGGCTCGGAGGGTCCATATGCTAACAGTCTACGGCACCTTCCACTGACGGGCCGGGGCCTGGAGTCCACATTTGGATCTGCTTACCTAATCTAGAAAAATCATTCAGTTCATAGTCTCATATCTTAAGAATATGTGCTATGCATTGGCATAACTCTTTGGTAGTGCTGTAAATATTTAGAGTGACAGAAGAGCTAAATGACCAAAATTTAGAAAGGGAATTACATTTTTTGACAAGGCTTAGATATTTATGCCTGTCGACTGCAGCGTTCCAAAGCTTATGGAGAAGAGGATTTGAAAGTGCCAGATCAGTGTAGGCTCCAGCCTGGTGGCCTTGTCAGAGTGTGGGGAGTTGATTAACTCTGACAAGCTTTGTCTTATGACCTATTAAAATGCAGCGTCTGCAGCCTGTGCGTTTATCCTGTGCAGTTAACCTTGGTGGATTTGCCGTTAGCTTATTTGGGAAGAGCTTCCTGAACCACTGTTATTTTTCAGCTAAAGAATTTAGAGTTTGCTGCACACAGAAGTAGTATTAGACTGGTTGTTGATTGCCACCTGATACCAAGTGAGTTTTCCGGTGGGGCTGGGTAAGAATCCTGTGGGAAGGTAGCTGTGGGATGAGCTCAGACAGAGTGTACTCCCTGCTATCTGTTATGACCAGCAGAGGTTGTTGTTGTTGGCTTTGCTCTGTTTTCAGCCTGGTTGTGACGTCACTGGAAGAAACTGCGAGGTCTGTTTTTCTTTTCTATAGAGCATGATATGATGGTGGTCCAAATAAATGTTCCCAAAATAATAGGAACATCACAAAAGACATTTATCGAGAAGCCACCGGATGCATCACCCTGTGCTAGGAACATGCAGTTAACCATCTGCACAGCATTGCGCCCTCTTCATGGAGCACAGGAGCAGATGTGGGGCCGGGCAGAGGTGTGGACAGGAAACACGACATCCTTGTGCTTGTCAGGCCAACTGTGTTCCTGCCTCTGCCTACAAATGGGGAGGAGGCTGCGGACAGAGAGGGGGATGTTTACGTATGACCAGCTTAGAAATTTAATAAGAATCTTCCCATTCTGTTTCACTCTCCTTTTAAAAAGTTCCTCAACTTTCAGAGAAATCTGTTTCCCAGTGCCCTGTTCCCACTTCTCCAGCAGAAAATAGGAATAATCTTTTTGGCCTAGCTGCATATGCACCAATATTATTGTTAGCAAAAGACACCTTTTTGTTTCAGCATCATACTGAAGGAAAAAGAATAAAAAACTAGCAAAGTTTTCTGAGGAACTATACATGTTTTTTTAAAATGAAGAATTGATATACTTCTTAAAAAAAAGATGTCAGCTGCTCTAAAAGCTTGGGGTTGGAGCTTTTCCTGCTCAGGAGAGCAGTCTGCATAGGGTAAGGGGTGGGTTATGACGTGTGCTGAATTGGAGGCTAGCAGAAATCAGCTTCTGTGAGGAGGTAGAGACAGTCTTAAACTTCATATGCCAGGAAATCAGTTTTATTTCAGGCTATTTTAATGCTGCTGCTGAGCTAGAAGAGACTGGAAGATCTTTGCACCCATACTGATCGTTTTGTGGCCAGAGCTGTGACAGTGCTCGTGGCAGTTTCTCCGAGGAAGCAGATCAGCCCAGTTGGGGTCACTTAGTGCACTGGATTTCTTAATGCATAAACACTGCCTTCCTGATAAAGTATTTAAGTGCTTCAGTTTGTACAAACTTGTGCTCAGTGAAAACTTTGTCTCCCATGTCTGCACCTCGTCTACCCAATGCCATCCGTCATTCCCATAATCACTGTTGTCACTCTTCTCTATCCTTCCCTGTTTTCTTTGTGCATATACAGCCACGTGTTGCTTAATGACGGGGACACGTTCTGAGAAATGCGTCGTTAGGCTATTTCGTTGTTGTGTAAACATCATAGAGAGTACTTACACAAACCTAGATGGTATAGCCTACTACACACCTAGGCGCTATGGTACTAATCTCATGGGAGCACCATCATATATGCAGTCTGTTGTTGAAACATTGTTATGCGGCCATGACTGCACAGGCAAATGTGCCTGTGTGTTCACGTGTTGATACCTGCCACTCACTTGCTTTCAGCCCGTAAGATAGCATATCATATGTGCTGTAAGAATCTTGCCTTTTGTACGTTAACAGTGTAACTTGGAGATATTTCTGTAAGTGGGATGGAAACCTTCCTCATGTTTTCTTTATAGCTGCATAGTATTCTGTTGGATGAATGTAGTGTAATGTCTCCTATTAGGTGGCATTGATCCTTTGCTATTACAATGTTCCACTGAATCATCTGTACATAGTTATTTTATGTATGTGCAAACGCGTCTGTAGGATACATTCTCACAGCAGGATTACTGGTTCAGAGTGTGGACACATCTGGAGTGTTGATAGCTGTTGGCAAATGGACTCCCACTGGGTCTGTACCAGTCTACTTTTCTACCCGTAATTACATGAGAATGCCTTTGATTAAGCTTTTGGATTTTTCCATTCTGCATTTTTAGCTTCATTTCTTTTACCACGAGTGTGGTGAGCATCTTTTCGTAGGTTTGTGCCCCCTCGTGTTTGTTTTACTGTTAACTCTATACTCATCCTCACGTCACTTTTTTCCCCATGGGGGTTGGTCAGCCGAGCCAGTTTAGAAAGGAAATTTGTTTTGAATTTTTGATGTTGAGGAAATTGATAACCAGGACTGTTTTATTTGGCTTTCTGTTCAAGTTACTTGAATTCAGCTAGAGAGCAAATATGTCTCTAGCAAAGACAACTGAGAATGAGAATTAAGTGCTCTTTAAAAAGCATGATGCCTGTTTGTATTTGATGAGAGTTTAACCAACATTTCCCGTGAAGGACCATTGTGTGACTTCCTGAAGAGATGACAATGGTAGTTTTTAAAAAAACTGTGTCAGCTTTTCAAACTAGTAGTAATTTCTGAATCTAAAGTACCAAAATTTCTGAATTAGTGACACATTGTTAGAATATATATTAATACTAATCTTGTTACTTCTGTCCCCCACTAGACTGAGAGCAGGTTTCTTTCCTCTATATCTCTGGTGTCTGGTACGTATGCTATGAAAGCACTCAAGGAACATTTGTTTTGAAGGAAGGGGCTAAGATCCTGACACAGCCCACATCCTGAAGGTCGGTGAAGTTTATCAGGGGCTCTGAACTTATTAATGATTGTAAAGCCCCAAACAGTAGTAATGGTTTATTGATTTTTACCTTTTCAGCAAATAATGAGCTCTCAGGCATTGTGCTAGGTGCTGGTTATACAGTAGTGAAGTGGTTTGGTTTTGGTGGCAGTATTGCATAAGCTCTAGAGCTTGAGAACCTGGGTTCGAATCCTGGCTCTTCCATTGACTGGTTGTGTGGCTTTGTGCAAGTGATTTATCCTCTTTTTACCATCTCCGTCTCTAACATGGGGATAATTTTACTTCCTCCATCGAAGAGTTGTGAAGATTAAAGAAATTGCTACGTGCAAATACAGTGCTCAACAAATAGCTGTTACTATCATTATTATTTCTGTTCTTACTATTACTATTATTATTTTTAGTGAACCAACAGACATAGTCCCTTTTTTCACAGATTCCCTATTGACATAACAGTGGCCCACCATTTATTATGAATTTATTGTGTGCCAGGCACTTTACGTATGGCATCTAATTAATCCTTAGAGCCACCTAATGAGTACTGTATCCCCGTTTTGCTTATGAGGAAAGTGAAACTCAGCAGGGCTAACTAGCTTGTCCATGGTTACATGGCTAGTGAGAGGTAGAGCTGGGATTCTAATCCTGGTCTGTTTAGTTCCCAGGCTTGATTTCCAACCACCATGTTATTTTGTCCATAGACTAGTTAGCTTCGCACAGAAAGAATGTAACTCCAGCTCTGGCCCTTACAAAAATTGGGGTCCTATGCCCAGTAGGACAAGGTTTATGTGCATTTTGATTATGAGAATCATGATGTCCTGTATTGGGATCCTTCATGGTTTCTGAGCTCGCACTCCAGGAAAGGGTATCTGTTTCTGGGATGACCCTGGTTGCTTGTGGAGAGGACTTTGCCTGGCACAGATCTCTTCCTTGACTTGATTCTTCCATGAGAGCAGCAGGGATTTGCTTTAACATCTTACGTTGTTAGCACTTATCTTGGGTGTTATTGGAATGTTGGACATTATTGAAATTGTATCTTGATTTTCGTATACCCCCCACCCCCCAAATGTATGAAGAAAGGGAATCTTACACTTTGATGAACTCTGATTTTTTTTATTTGTTTCCTTCTTATTTAGAGTTGTTAGAATAAAGAATTAATGGGTTATGTCACTAATATTAGCTCACTAATAGTAGGTTTTTAAATATTGAGCATCTGGAAAAACGGACCATTTTGACCACCATGGCTCTTAGGTATGAGGGCCATAAAACCCAGTGGGGAGTAATAGTTACCTGAGAGAGTTTGGTATGTGCTTCTGGTTTCTTAGGGCTTTTTTTCTAATGCTTGCCTCAGAATATGGAGGCTAATAGTGGCTACAAGTGACTGAAACCCCTGCTCCGTCATTTGAACGGGGTTCATGTTAGGGGAGCGTGTTACCTCACCCAACAAGAAGCTCAAGTGTAGGACCTGCTGTGTGCAGCACCCTTGGGAGAGGGGCTGGTCCTTTCCTGCCACTGGCCCCTACTATGTGTCAGTTTGTCCTCAGGCTTTCTCCCCGCATGGATGGTTCAAGATGGTGACAGCATTTCTAGGAGTATACAATGCTCAGAGGCAGAGGAGGGGCCTTCTCTTCCTGTGGCTCTTTTTAGAGGAAGGAATCTTTTCCCAGAAGGCCACCAACAGACTTTCTTCATGTCTCCTGGGCAGGGGGAGGGAGACTACCATGATTGCCCTAGACCCAGTAGACCACTGCCTTCTGGCCCAGTCTGGGTCCAGCCTCTCCTGGCACGCGTGTGGAAGAGAGAAAAGCTGAACACAATTTAGGTTCTGTTAAAAAGGAGAAAGCAGGGAGGAAATGCATGCTCTGAATGTAACCTGATCCTGCCTAGACTTGAACTAGCAAAGGGCCACAGTTCATATCTTTTGTGTATGTGGGTTTAATTTAAACCAGATGCTAGCCTATATCTTTATAGAAATAGTTCTCTCTCTCATAGGTCCTTTATCCCTTAAAAAAAAAAAAACAAAAAAACCCCCCACAACCAAACAAGCAATACTGTGGGTTATTAAGGTAACTAGAGTGGGCAGCCTTGGCATTTAAAAAATAACTTGCTTATCCTCACCATGTAGATAATTTAAACTAACAAATAGTCTCTTTGGAATGTGGTTGTGCCCTTATTTGAATATGGGATATAGTATTTTCTAGGCCTTCTGACACTTAAGAAAAATAAGCATACAAGGGAGAGAAATTCCTTGCAGTCTGCTCTGTCTGCCTGTTTTTGTTATTCCTTCTCCCTCTCCAGAGATTTCTTTTTCCTCTTTCCTCCCTTTGCTCCTCCTCATTCTTATCCCTTCTCCCCTCTATTTACCTGCTGGATATATTTGAGAGACATTGCTCTTAGTGTTTCCTCAGTACAGTTAGGTGCTGCTGGATCATTCCTATATCGGGGTTACTGTTTTGTTTTTCTTGCATTCGGTGCTTTAAGGGAAGGTAGTGAGTATTAAAAGACCTTCTCTTGGGCTACAGGCTGTTTGGGGAGATGAACATAAGCAGTGATGGGTATCAAAAGGTTGCTCTACATATCCTCGGGCCAGTCACAGTAGATGAAAACAAGTTTTGTCGGACCTAGAAAATGACCAAATTGGAGCTGTGCACACATTGCCAATATTATTTGTTTGTTTTTTGTTGCACGGTTTTGTTTCTGTCTTGCTCAAAGTTCAAAGGAAACCTTCTCTTCATCCCCTCTCCATTATTTTGAAGTTCAGAAATGCATACTTTCCCATTTTGAGTCCCCTCACTAATGGCCTGAGCTCTGTTGGTAGAAATCAGAGACCTGCTATTGCTGGTGGTCTCAGCAGAGGATGGGAGCCACGCCCCAGTTCCCTGCGTAGGGATTTTATTAAGAGTGAGGGCGCTTAGAGTTGCCCTGGTTCTCTCAAGGTTTTAAGGGAACATCTGGACCCAATAATGGGCATGAACTCCCCGCTGGAAGTCCTTTGTCTGAATGTCTGGGGTTGTGTGTCTGTCTGCTTGCTTGCTATAGAACTCGGCTTACAGGCCAGTATCTTCAGTAGTGTAATGTTATGTGATAGTTGGTTCAGGCTCGTGGTCGAGACAGCACCTTGGAGTTTACCTCCTTTTTTAAACATAAGAAAAAAGAATAGTTTCACATAGCACAGTTCCTTACCTAACCAGTGCTGAGCCTCTGGTGATGACGGTTTTCTGCTTGGTTGCGTGTTAAATGATGCATGTTTTTTTCTCATGGAGCTGTTACAATAATGAACACTTTTATCAACCCAAATGGAGCATGCCAGCATGGTAATTGTGTCAAAACCACATGCTTGTGTAACGGGCCAGCTCTTCACAGCAAGGTTCTTTTTGGTTGCTGATAAGTAGAACGATCTTTACTTAGTATATTATATGACTGTACTAATGAAGGATTTTAGGTATTTGTAATTAAAGCTTAGTGGAATGAGCATTGCTCGAGTTTGGGAAGCAATAGTTCTGGTTTTGGCTTTACCCATCTAGCTTTGTGATCTCGGGCAAATCTCCTAGTCTTGCTGACCGTCAGTTTCCTTGTTGATAAAATAAAATTGAGGGTATTAGACTAGATGATTTCACAACACTATTTAGTAAATATTTATCCGTGCCTCTTATGTGCCAGTCTAGATGCTGGGAACATAGCAGTGAAGCAAAGAAAGATGCCACCCCTCATGGGGCCTTCGGTTTAGTGGGAGAGCTGGTGAGCGCTCCACTGCGGGAGTTTCCATTTCAGTAGGCGATGGAGTTTAAAGGCTTATCCACCTTTGAAACTGAGAGTTACAGGCATGATAATTATGGTGAATGAATGTGCTATAATCATGTTTTCTTGATGGTGGTAATTTGTTCAAGAAACCATTTTATCAACAAAGAGGGTAGTGTTTACGTTTGAGCTTTGTTGGTCTCTTGAAACTATTTTAAGAATGTACTTATTTACATATAATTACATCCGCCCTTATTGTTGAGTATTTATAATCCAATTAGCCATTTCCATTAGCTAATTCCATGGGCAACACTGATGAACTCTGAGGTTCTTAAAATTCACAAGTGTTGTGGACACGGTAGTGATGAAGAGGACTACTTTGTGAGGCTCACTGTTATGGTTTATTGCTGCTCTTCGTCTCTGTATTTGCACCTTGTCCTTAGTTTCTGTCCGTCAGCTCAGTGGTGATCACATGACTAAGTAATAACCTTCAACTATAATTTTCTATGTGATGAGAACTCATCTGTAAATTTCTTATTTGGGGGAGAGGCCTGGCTAGTTACAGTAAATCACAGAATAGATTCATGTTGTTCTTTAGTCATTTTTACAAGCTAACATGTCCTCTTTGAGGACTAAGCCGAGGGCTCTGGTAGATTTGATCATTCATACCCAATGGAGTTGTGACTGCATTATGAAACACAGGTCAGGGCAGGTGTACAGAAATGGGGATAATACCTACCCTGCAGGATGTTTTGAGGAGCAGACGTGATGTGCCTGCTGTCTGACACAGTAAGCAGTGTGATAGCTCTTACGATTAAAATACAAATGTTATTGCTTTTAACATAATAGTGGAAACTTTTAGTTTTATATTTCATTGCTTCTAAAATATTTTGACGAAAAGTCAGCTTTAGTTGATTGGTCTCCAGATTATTTCTCACAGCCAAAGTAATTAGAGAGCTGCCAATTATTTTGGTTAGCTTGGACAAGTGTGAGGCATTTTTGTTTTAGTTTTTACCAGGACGTTGATTCAACACTCAAAATGTAATAAGAGAGTATATGCTAAAAATCAGTTTTGGTCATTTCATGATTAATGTCAATAACATACTCCACTTAAGTGGTACCTGGGAAATGGTACCTTGAAGAAGGAAAAAATGGTTTTCTGTACAGTATGGAGCCAATTCAAGTACTCATGTCAGCGTCTAACTGGAAGACGTAATTTTGAATTTTAAATGCCTAAGAGTGAGAAGTAAGATTGGCCCAGTAAATATTGTAGTTACCTAACTATTCCCTCTGTTGCAGCATTGCCCTCAAGGACGTTACTGTTCTCTCATCTCCCTGTCCCACTAAGTACTTCTTCCCGTCCTCATGCCTTTTCCCTCTGCCTGACCCTTAAATGTTGGTGGTGAGAAGAGTTCTTTTAAAGACTCTCTACACTCAAACTACACTCTTTCTCTAGGTGCTGTCAGCATCACTTGTGCTTTTAACTATCACCCACAAGATGACAACTCCCAGATCTTCCCCTCTAGTGCACACCTGGCCTGTTCAAGACCTGTGTGGCAAGTGGTCACCTAGACACCTCCACAAACGTCTCCATTGTGGTGAATTCAAAATCAAGTTTAGTTGTCTCAGCCAAACCTTCTTTCCCTCCTGTTCCTCATTTCCGTGGATGGTTCTACCATCACCCCATTCTCCCATGACCTGGGACTTTTCCTCAACTCTTTCCTCTCTCTGACTTGCTGTATTCAGTGTAGACATCACGTCATGTCTAGTCTTCCTCTTTGCCATTAGATTTGTGTCGTATCCTCTACCTCACGGCTTATGCTATAATATAGACCGTCATGTTCTCATGCCTGGGTTATTGCAACAGCCTCCTGGATGTCTTTATTTCCATCTTTTCTCTCGTCCTGTACTTGACAGCCAGGTTGTGCCATCTGAAATGTGAGTCTGGTTACAACATTACCCCTCTACCTACAGTGCTTGGATGACTTCTCATTGCCTTGATATCAACCTCCAGACCCTTCTTAGCAGGAACCACAAAACCTTTTATGTTCTGGCTTCTGCCTTCTTCTCCTACTTCATCTTTAGCAATTCACCTTCCCCCTTCCCTCCTGTCCCCACTCACACACCCGCACTTCACTTGTACAGTGTATTATTGTTCAGTACTTGTGGTTTTCCTACAGGAGGAATAGTCTCATGTTTCCACACACTGCCCTGTGCCTGGCACATGCCTCCCATCCTGACTCCCTTGCCTGAATAATGAGTACTCATCATTTTAAAGCAACTCAGATGTCAGCTTCTGCAAAAAGGCTTGCCTGATGACCGTCTTCTCCTAATCTGGGTTAAATGTCCATCCTGTACTTTTCAAGCAACATGCTCTTGATCTGTGCCCCCCACTCCCTCAGCTCCTTGAAGGCAGTCTTTATTCATGTCCCCAGTACTTGGCACATTGTGGGGCCCATTAAATATAGGCTGGCTGGCTGACTGAATGTTTTTCATGCTTTCATATTAAAAGTATATCGCAATTGTAAAATAATTTTTTATTATTGAGATAGCTCTTTTAAAGTTTACAATTCCCTGGTTTTAAGTATATTCACAAGGTTGTGCAAGCATGTCTAATTCCAGAACATTTTCATCACCCCAAAAAGAAACCCTGTACCCATTAGCAGTTGCTCCCTCGCCTTCCATTTTCCCCTCCTCCCAGCTCTTTGCAACCACTAATCTACTTCCTGTCTCTGTGGATTTGCCTATTCAGGAAATTTTATGTAAATGGAATCATACAGCATATGGCTTTTGTATCTGACTTCTTTGACTTAGCGTTATGTTTTCAAGGTTCTTACGTGGCAGCATGTATCAGTACTTCTTTCCTTTTCGTGACTTAATAATATTCTATTGTATGGACGTATCACATTTTGTTTATCCATTTATCAGTTGGTGGGCATTTGGATTGTTTCCATTTTTTGACTATTATGAATAATGCTGTTATAAACATTCATTTACAATTTTTTGGGTGAACAAATATTTTCATTACTCTTGGGTATATATACCTAGGAGTGGAATTGATGGGTCATATGGTAACTTTATGTTTAACTTTTTGAGGAACTGCCAGACTGTTTTTCCAAAGTGGCTGCACCGCCACATCCTCCCCAATGCTTGTTACTGTCTCTCTTTTTGATTATAGCCAACACTAGTGGATGTGAAGTGGTATCTCATGGTGTGTTTGCTTTGCGTTTTTCTAGTGACTAATGATGTTCAGCACAGTTTCAAGGGCTTATTGGCCATTTATGTATCTTCTTTAGAGAAATGTTTACTCAGATCCTTTGCCCATTAAAAAAATTTCTTTTATCTTTATTGTTGAGTTGTAAGAATTCTCTATTCTGGATACTAGACTCATCAGATATGTGATTTGCAAAAGATGGTGAATAATATTTTAAGAAACAAGTGTAGTACTGATACACGCCACAACATGGATGAACTTTGACAACATTCTGCTAAGTGAAAATGCTGCTTTTATGATTCTGTTTATTTGAAGTGTCCAGAATAGGCAAGTCCATACAAACTGAAAGTAGATTAGTGACTGCCCAGAGCTGGGGGGATGGGAGAATGGAGAGTAACTATTAATGGTACAGGGTTTCTTTTGGGGATGATGAAAATGTTCTAGAACTAGATAGTGGTGATGGTTGCACAACTTTATGAATATACTCAAAAACCATTAACTGTATAATTTAAAAGGGTGAATTTTGTGGTATGTGAATTATATCTTAGTAAAAAAAGAAAACTATTTTATTTTTTGAACTGTTCCAGTTTGTACCAATTTTGAAGATAGCTGGGACGCTTCCCGTTGGCCGGGGCGCCAGGCCCTTAAGTACTTTCATCGTTGGCAAGAGCCGGGGGTGTGGCGTGTCTCCCATCCCTGCCCCTTGTTTTTTATGTCAGTGGTGCTGCTATACTTTAAAAGTCCCTCTTTGCTTGTGTAAAATTTAGACAACCAGTTACTTTCAGATTTAATTTCAATTTTGTTTTCATTAGTTGTGATAGGATCAATTATTAGATGCCTTGTTTTTCCACCCCTATAATGTCTTCACTTGGTTTAGATTAGAGGCCTCTAGATTCTTTTCTTATAATCACATATACATTGTGGAAAACTCTGTTTGAGGTGAGGTGGGATGGAAGTTTCGAATTTTGATTATAGTTTGAGTACCTTTCCCAGCAGACTTAACTTTTGCATTGGAATAGTGATGGTGAATTATGGGATTTACTGTTGAAACAAAAAAGAATACATTTTTGTTTCAGATTTAATTTTCTCGCATTTAAAATTTATTTTTTTATAATACCTAACATTTTTGTAGATTTTGGTTTTAATGTGTGAAATTGCAGTGAAATACGTCTCAGTAGTTTCTCATGTTATCAATAACGTTTTTGTATTATAGAATAAGGGATATAAAGTATAGAGAAAAGTAATTTTCCTTAAAAATATTAGATTTTCTTGGTGAGTTATTGTTTATAGCTAGATGAAACCAAATAAAAGTAATCACTCTTTCTAGAGCTCTTGATTTTAAATTCTGTCTGTACAGAATCAGAGTTAATTATTGTGATGTGAGTTTTGGTTCTTTGCTTCTGAGAGAGAATTCTGAGAGTTAGAGCAACAATCCCCATTTCTCTTGTGCTGTGAACCTTCCTTCTCTACCTGTTTTCTCCCCATCATGTCTCTGCCAGTCCCCTTCCCACCCGTGCTTACCCTGTTCCCTGCCTCTAAGCTAAAACTGGGAGAGTTTGTAAAATCACATTTTGTGATTTTGTTTTGTTTACAGCGTAAGCTGTGACCATGACTACTGAAGTGGGCTCTGCGTCTGAAGTGAAGAAGGAGCCGGACCAGCTAGGAGCAGATGCAGCCGAGGAGAAACCTAAAGAAGTTGCAGAGCATCAGCAGCATCAGTCATCTGACGCAGAGGAGGACAAAGGGTCCCAGTCGTCTCCTACTGCTGAGAGCCAGAGTAGTCCACGCCGCCGGAAGAGAGAGAAGGATCCGTCTGAGAGCAGGGGCATTTCTCGATTCATACCCCCGTGGCTTAAGAAACAGAAGTCCTATACCTTAGTAGTGGCCAAAGATGGAGGAGAGAAGAAAGAGCCTACCCAAGCTGTTGTGCAAGAGCAGATTTTAGATAAAGAGGAGTCTCTTCCTGGAAAAGAAAGGCAGGCCAAGGGGGATGCTGAAGTAGCAGCTCAGAGGAGACAGCAGGAGGTGGAGGCTGACATCAAGGAAGAGACACCGTCGGTGCGAGGTCCCGAGACACAGGTGCGTGAGAGCAGCGGCTGTCTGGAAGTGAAAGCGTGATGCGTGACCACGTAACAAAAAGGATCTGATGGAGTCGTGCTGGATTTCTTGTGTTAAGATACCGCTTGGCCTACTGTATCTGGAATCTGGGTCTTGGAGTTGTCGACCACAGCATTCTCCTGACTCCTTGTCATGCTTTCCAAAATAATAAAGCAAAGCAAAAAACCCCACTATATATGCAAACCACAAAAAAATGCATCTCTCTTCTCTTTGAGGTTAAGCAGATACTCTCATGATCCTGCCACCTCTCCTTTTAAGTAGTCTGCACTTTTATACCTTTTTGATGTGACTCATTTAAGTGTTCAGGGAGTGGGAAGTAGGTCTGTATGTATGTGCATTTGGTTGCCTAATGAAGCTTGGGTTTTGCCATGGTATGAGACTAGAATTGGAAATTTTATTATTTGAAATGATATTTAAATTGTAGTTGCTGGGATATAGTTTCTTTTACTCATTTAATGCTGAAATGACCAAATTGGCAAAATGAGAAAATTGGCAGTGGATTTGGGGGAAGGAAGATGTGGGGAAGTATCCTTTTGAAATGTTAAAGTCTTTTATAACAATCACAGTTCTCACCCAAGATTTTCCTTTTAATATGTTGTCTTCTGCAAATTGGTTAACTTGAATGTGAATGTAATTTTTTTCATCAACAGCCTGCTGAAGAAGTAAGTAAGGGGAGAGAAGAGGAGAAAGTAAAGGAAATACAGGAAGACAAATCAGAAGAAGCCGCCAGAAGGGAGACAAAGGAAGTGCAGACTAATGAGCTGAAAGCAGAGAAGGCCTCTCAGAAAGCCACCAAGAAGACCAAAACTGTCCCATGTAAAGTGACCCTCCTGGATGGCAGCGAGTACAGCTGTGACCTGGAGGTGAGGCGGGGAGCTGGGCGGAGAGCTGGGCGGAGAGCTCTCCTGGTGTGTGGAAGGAAAGCGGAAGTGCAGTCTGCCTTCATTTGCGGCGTGGCACAGTGAATATATTTTTGTGTTCCTATAAGCTAGTTTGTCAATTTTGCATTAAAAAACAGGAAAACATAGAAGAGGATTTTCTATGAAAGGATTTTCATGAAAAACAGTATTTCCTGACCCTCAGGGGTGGGCAGGGCTGATGTTCTGCCGTCTGCACTGGTCACGTGTAATGGCTGGAGTCTGCTCCGAATGGGCATTACATAGTGAATATGACCTCTTCTATAGAGTGTTTGACTTGAGGAGAAACGATAGTGTGAGGTTGACATGTCAGAGTAATGAAATTTCAGCAGTTAACCCCAAGTGTTTTTATCCTGAGACAATGACTTAAAATCGAGCTCATTTATTTACTTTCATTTAATTAAAAAACACTTTTGATTTGCAAAAGGCTGGAATTCGTTAGCACCAATGCTGACCGAAGCCAATGTAATTTTTTTCAAGCATCTAGCACCTTATAATTTTGTGGCAATTGAAAGAGTTTGTGGGTTTTATAGCTAAATTGCTTTACTAAATTAGTATATGATGTATACTAATAGCTAATGTTCGCTGAAGAGCTGTGTGAAGAGCTTTGAATGGATTCTCTCATGTAATCCTTAGAAGAATCTGTGTGAGGTCGGTGGTCTCGTGGGTATTCCCAGTCTTACAGTGGGGAATGTACGGTTTAGAGAGGTGAAGTAACTAGCCTGCAGTTTCACAGCTAGTTAGTGGTTGAGCCAGAATTCCAGGCCTGGCAGTGTGACTCTGAGGTCACAGCCTGACCACTGAAGTACACTGTTTATCTGCTCATTTAAAATATGGTCTGTAAATAATAGTCTTTTCTTTGGTCTTCTAATCTATTAAATATTAAAACCACTTTTCCTAATTCCTTGCATTCTTGCTTATTAAAAATAGAAGTTATACTTGAACAACAATGGAAGTTTTCACCTTGGTAAGATAGACATCGTACGTCCGTCTAGTTGAACAATAGTTTATTACATATTTGAATATGTATAATAGTGCAAGGCGTGGAGGGTTCTAAGAGGAATGGTGTGTGGTCCTTGCCTCTCTCTTTGTATTAGTTATCTGGAACTGTATTTTACTTGTTTTAGTTATAATTGTTCTGGTATTTTAGTTATTTCAAGAAAAGGAGGAACAAAAGAGGATTAAAAATCCTTAAAGCTTTCAGAGAGGGGGTACTGAAACTGTGTCTCAGGGGTGGGGTAGGGGACAGTAACAAAAACTGACTCAGTTACATTGTGTGTGACCACATGTCTCTTGTTTTTCTACCTGTCCTAGAAGTGAGGGAGTCTAGATTTTGAGAACCAACTTGATGATAACTTATGTGACCCGAGGTCATTTATTCAACCTCTCTGGGCCAAACTGAGGCCCAAAAACCAACTTCATCTGTAGAATATAGGATTACTTAGATAATCTAGGAGGCCTCTTTCATCTCTGAAGTTCTTTATATCACCAGACCTCAAGAATGACCCCTGTGCTTTATGGTTTAAATATACTTTTGTTCTTTTTTTTTTTTTTTAAAGTTGTGATATATTTAAAAACTATAAAAATATAGAAAATAATAGAAGAGACAGTTGTGTATTCACCATAAAAATTTTATCGGATGTTATCATTTTGCCATATGTTTTAGACTTTATTTTTTAAGAAATACAACATTAAAGACATTGCTGAAGTCTCATTCCCATCTCTCCTCTCTTCCTCTGTATCCTTTTACAATGGTAAATCTACTTGGTTCATTTTAACTGCTGTGTAGTATTCCTTTGAACGACTAAACCAGTTTATCTGTTCCCCTACTGAGGCACGATTTCTTTATACAGTATAACAATCAGTGCTTCAGTGAACATTATTGTACACATTTCCTTGCTCACTTGTGCGAGAGTTTTGTGCGAGAGTTTCTTCAGGGTAGATACCTAGTAGTGGAATTGCTGGTTGACAGGTTGTGGTTTTACTTCTTCAGTTTCCCCAGATATTGCCAAAGTGAACTTAAAGGGATCGTGCCAATTTAAAGTCCAACCAGCAACCACTAAGTTTAATGTTTCCACCTTGTCATCAGCACTTCTTGTTATTAGACTTACTAATTTTGACTAATCCTATGGGTGTGAAATACCGTCTTAATATTTTAATTTACATTCATTTGATCACTGTCAGCTTTCACTAGGTTATGCTTAGTAACAAAAATCCTCTGCATCTTCTGGACTTCTAACAACAATGGTTTATTCCTTGCTCATGGTACATGCCCTTGGTGGGTTATGGCTGTGGCTCTGTGTCATGTCTTCTTGATTTTTGGACCAGGACTAACGGTGCACCCTCTACCTCGGACGTGCTGGTCTCATGATAGAGGGAAAAGAAAACGTGGAAGAACCTGCTGTGGCTCTTGAATCTTCTGCTTGGAAGTTGTATACATCACTTTCACTTATGTCTCATTGGCCAAGCAAGTCACCTGTTAAGGCTGATGACAGTCGGTAGGAAAGTATGATCTTCTCGTAGGAAGAGGGTGGTAAGTAATGGAAAACATGGAGACAGTACTACAATTTATAACTCATGAGGCTGAGCGTCTTTTTATGCGTTTTATTTAGGTTTCTACGTTGCTCTAGCATTTTACAAAATAGATATTCTTTCTCAGATTAAGGATATTCTTTTCCCATTCTAAGACTGAAACTAGGGACGTGTCATGGTTGGTGGTGAAGGACATGAATAGGTGGTGAATTTTATCAGATGTGTTTTCTGCATCAGCTGAGAATCATATGCTTTTCTAATCTGTTAATATTGTCGTTTACATTAATGCTTTCCAATGTTAAGCTGTCTTTGAATTACTCAGATACAACTCTACTTGTTCATGATGATCTGGCATTCATTTTGTATTTTTTAATCTAGGATTTTTGCATATATTAGCTTTAATTTTCTTCTGTCAACTTCATCAGATTTTGTTATCTGGGCTATATACTAGCCTCATAAAGTTGTTTCCCTCTTAATATTCTCTGGAAAGCTTGGGTAAATTAGGGATTAACTGTTCTTTGGCGTTCTGGTGGAACTTGCCTTCACAACTGCCCTGGCCTGGTGGCCTTTTTGTGGAAAGAGTAGGGCTGGAGAGGAGTTTTTTTTTTTAATCATTGATTCGATTTCCTTATACTTACCGTCTGTTTCTGTTTTTTCTTGAGTCAGTTTTAGTAATTCATGTTTTTAGTGGAAACTGTACATTTCATCTGATTTGACAAATCTATTGGCATGAAGTTTCTTGTAGTATTCTCATCTTGTGCATTTGATTTTGATCCCTTTTCCCTTGATCATTCTTGCTATAAAGTTATTTTAATTTTTTTCAAAGAAACAACTTGGTTTTGTTTGTTGTTTCTTTTCTGTTTTGTAACATTTTGTTCCCGTTTGCTTTTTTTTTTTTTTTTGGATCACTCTGTTCTTTTTCCAATTTCTTGAGTTGAATATTAAAATATGTATGTATTTTATGTGTGTATGTGTGTATATGTGTGTGTGTGTATATATATATACATATATGCTCTCATGGCTCTAGTTTTCCCTTCAAGTACCTCTTGTTGAGTTCACAAGCTGTTTTTTTGTTGTGTGTGTGTGTGAGGAAGACCAGCACTGAGCTAACATCCAATGCCAGTCCTCTTTTTTTTTTTTTTTTTTTTTTGCTGAGGAAGACTGGCCCTGGGCTAACATCCGTGTCCATCTTCCTCTACTTTATATGGGATGCCGCCACAGCATGGCTTAACAAGCAGTGTGTCAGTGCGCACCTGGGATCCGAACCGGTGAACCTCGGGCCGCTGCAGTGGAGCTCGCGCACTTAACCGCTTGCACCACCAGGCCGGCCGGCCCTGAGTGCACAAGTTTTGAGCATAGTGCTTTCCATTGCATTCAGTTCTTAATATTTTCTCATCCCATTGTGGATCGTTTTTGATCACTGAAGTTTTTATAAATGTGTTTTTAAATTTCCAAAGTGTGTATGTGTTTGTGAATATATGTGTGTGTGTCTTGTGGGAAGAAGGCTTTTTCTTTTGTTCAGATTTCCTGTTTTATTACATTGTGGTCAGAATGTGGTCTAAGTAAGAGATTCTGTTGTATTTGTTAAGACTTACTTTGCAGGCTAATGTATAGTCAATTTTTGTAATCGTTCTTTTTGAGTTTGGAAAAGCATATTATCCTTTTATTTTTAGCACAGGTTTCCAGATCTGTCCTCTTGATCAGACTTATTATGTAGGTTGTCTATATCTCTATTAATTAATGGCTTAGTTTATCAACTAATACGAGAGGTTGTTGAAATCTCTCCCTATAATTGTTCATTTGATAATTTCTCTTTGTATTTCTGTCAGTTTATGCCTTGTAAAATTTGAGGCTAGATTATTAGGTGCCCACGTGTGCAGAATTATATATTCTTGGATTTTTTTCCTCTTTTTAACTGTCATATAGAACCTTAAAATTTATTTACTTGTTATTAATATTACTGTACTGGCTTTATTTTGGTTAGAATTTGGACTGTCTTCTGTTTCTTTGCTTTTAAACATTGTGTCCTTATGTCTTTGAGGAGACGTGTTTTTTAATTCCATTTGAGAATTCTTTTAACTGGTGAATTTAGGCCGTTTATGTCATATGATTACTGATATATGTGGCTGTATTCTGTCATCTAATTTTGGGTTGTCTGTTTGTCTTTGTTTACTTGAATTTATTTCCGTTTTTCTCCTTTACTGTTACTCTTTTGGGAATGATCTCTAAGTGTTTTACAGATATACTTGACTTAATAAAATCTGATATTAATCACTATGCCTACCCTCTTCCTTCCCTATCTTGTTTGGCACTCATTTATTAGATGTCTGATCTCGTTTTGGAGTAGTACAAAATAAACCAATTGCTTATCTGTGTGACTAGTCCCTCTTCTGTGATTCTGTTGCTCATGGGGAATCAAGTGATCATGTTGCTCGAAGTAGAGCTGAGAAAGTATCCCATGTTAAAAGGAGCAACTTAGTCCTTTAATTCACTAAGACTTAAATTGATTGGGAAAGCAAAGTTGTTTTTATGACTGTATTAATTAACAGACAGATTGTCTTTTCTCAATAAATGATTACTTAATATACCTTTCAGAATGGACTTTCGAGGACAATAGATCAATTTGAAATAAGCATGTAGCATATAAATGTTGAGTAAAACTTTTTTTTTCTTTTCAGTACAAAGCAAAAGGGAATTTGAGTAGACTTCAGTGGTGTGACCCACAGCAGATTTTAGGTACCAACAGTTGACTGGAATTCTAGGCCGTGACTTTATGTCTGAATGTAGGCTGTACTTCATCAGTGTCATAACAGCTCTTATAACAATGCAGGTGTTATAAATTGTATTCCTTATTTTGATTAATTTCTCTTTTATCCAATTCCCCTTCCCCTTTTGGTTCTTGCGTGGCTTTCTTAGTGGGTCTGCTTCCCGCCCAGGAGCGGAACCCAGAGGAGAGCTGTCACGTGGTGTGAGTGCTCTCGTGTCCCACTTCCACCACTGAGCTTAGAGAGATTGGCTGATGTGCTGATGCTCCTCTTCTGTAGTTCTGTAGCTCTGTACCGGAAGTCAGTGTCTGAGGACTACTTGGGGAAGTGTGTTGTAGGAAGCTGTAGCTATTAATGAACTTGCAAGCACTCGAGGAAGATGAATACAATGTGGCAAATAAATACTTTTACTTTATTTGGTTTGGGAGATTTGTTTTCATCTGTTTATTGTCGTTAAAGATTATAAATTTGTCTGTCATGGCTTTTTAGATGCCTATAGTTATTGTGTGTTTCTTTTCTTTCTGTATGTACGTGTGTCTGATTTTCATTTAGACCTTTAGATGGTAGTATGCCCACTGAAGAGGGCCTAGTTGTCTTCACTTTAGGGTACCTACAGCATTCGAGGGAAGCATGGCCCGTGCAGGAAGTCTTGAGGGGTTGGAATGGCCTGACTTATAGAGACCTTAAAGAGTGGGATGAGGTTCTAGAAGGTCTCAACTGCCAGGATGAGAAGATCAGAACTGATCCATAGGGCAAAAAGGAGCTGGGGAGAAATGGAAGAGGTTGTAAAGTGATTGATGTACAAGACCTGGTAAGATCAAGAATGCTGTTTAGATTTTAGAACGTGGTAGGTCGCTATATGGCTACAGTAACTTAAGGGGCCTTTTTTATTCACTGCGTTGGTTAAGATGCACATCAGTGGTCTTTATAGACATGGTTTTATTAGTGTGATCAGAGCACTGGGAGAGTTAGGCAGTTTCCTGTTTGTGTTACCTGTCAGTACCTTTGGTCAACAGACGCACCACTTTTAAATCATTTAATGTAGATGTTACCGTATTAACTGAATGATTTTTTTTTAAATCAAGAGACATAATTCTTGGGGATATTTTTGTTGGTTTGGTGCCCTAACATTATCTCTGCTTCTCAGATTACTCCCTTCAAATAGATAGATCGATAGCTGGCTCTCCATGTGTCCGTCTGTTTCCCTTCTTCCTCCCCGACTGTGCTTTCCGTGGCTGCCCGTTTCCACGTGCTTTCTGCTGTGGGCTGTGTGAGCCTGCTCTTTCTGGGACCTCAGGAGTTAAATGAACAAGACTCCCCGGGAGCCAAGGCAGCATCGTTTTCAAAAATTAATTATTATCTTTGAAGTCTGCATTCTTTTGAGGAGAGAGAGTATGTGTTAATATTAAGTGGATAAAAATGCCTCACCACGATATTTATGAGCATAAATATTGGATAACAGTGCATTTTTAGAGAATGATTGTAGTTAAGTAAAAAAAAACAATATGGAAATAGCTCGACTTTAGTGTTATTTTTGGCTTGTGTAACAGTAGGCTTATTGCTAAACCATGCATGAATTTTGACCCAAGGCCTGGCCTTTGTGCATTTGTTCCAAATGTTTGTATGAAGTATTTTTTCATTGTAGTTAGTGAAAATGACAATTTACACTTTATACTAACGTATCAGCTATTGATAATAAACTGAGATCTCAAATACTTTTTGAAAAAAACTTTGAGGATTATTGTATTTTTTTAATGAAGAAACTTTATGATTTCTATTCTTTGATACCTCTATTTTTGTCTTACTGAGATATCTAATGGTACGTGACAAGCTCTTTTGTTACCAGAATTTAAACGTAAAGAATTTGGGGGAGTCTCCTGGGTTCTGCTTGCTCCCCCCAGAGACTCAGCCACGGGACTCTTGTGGCCTTGCCACTGGAGTCGTTTACACACTTGGCGTGTTCAGACAGTGGGGCTCTTTCCTCTAAGGAAAAATACCATCCGGTCTAGTTGAAGCCGTGGATATAAAGTCAGGAGATCGATGTTGACTTTCCTTTTGACTCCTCGGATGTGTTGGGGAAGTCACTTCCTCTTCTTTCTTCCATTCTCAGATTGCAAAGTAAGAATGAAAATGCTTGCTTCCTCTATTTCTAGGATTGAGCTGGTTTTACTACAGCCTATATATAAGTCTGTATTTTTTTTTAAAGTCTGCAAGACTTGGGAAGCATAAGAGAATGTGCCTTCTGAGGTGCTCACATTTCCCTCTGGCATCTGAAAGTTGTTCCCAGTGTTGATTTTGTCTGAGAATTGAGGGCATTGTTTCTGCCCACACATGAATGTCAGTACCGTTTTTTCTTAGTGCCGCGCGTAAGGCTATCAGAATGGAGGCACTCTTCGTCAGTGTTCTGATGTAAAAGTGTTTATCAGAAAGTGGAATGTGTCAAGGTCGTCTTGTCTTTCTTGTGAGGAGAGTACTGGTCTCAGAAATCCAATTTGATATCATTGGTTTGGAGTGTGTGTGATTTATTTACTTGATTGTTGTCTGCTTTCACCCTCCACAGTGGTTCTTTCAGACCTCTAGGAGTGACTCGTAATAGTTTTACTAGCTGAAATAGTTTTAAGTTCACACTTGTGGAGGATCTGAAAGTTGTGGGAATTTATAAACTCCCATAAAATAATGTTAGATTTAAATATGGTTTAGGAACCAGGAGCAATTTAATTGGTGTATATTGTGTGCAATTTGACATTCCAGTGACATAGACTCAGATGAAATGTCCCTGGCCAACTGCCTATCCATCTATCCCTTTAGCTTAAAAAAGGATATAAGGTGATAATTCTGTCCAATAACTTAATTTTGTTTACTAAGCAGGAAAAGGCTGCCATGCCAGGTGAGTGGTCAAATACTTTGGTCCAGCGTGAAGAACCCGAGGGCTTCACAGGGGCAGAGCATAGCTTCTGCATCAGGTCACTCGTTAGCTGGGCTTTTGGACTCTTGGTATGACCTTAGACTGTCTTTTCATCTCTCTATTACTACAGAGTTTTCTGACTCTTCCCCTGCAGCTAAATTGGTCTCATCAGGCACATCCTGAATTGTCTGTCTGTCCTCCAAGTTTCTGATCAGACCGTCTCTGTGTTTTGATTTCCCATGCATGTGATTCCTCTCTCTCTTTTAATGTCCAGCTTAGATCCAGCCTTCAAAATGTTTTTTTCCTTCCTCTGAACTTGTTTGCACCATTAATTTGGCAATTAATCATGATGTGCCTTGTGAAAGAATCTCTTGTATTGTGTTGAACACAGGCTAAACTCTTATGTTGTTGTTTGATTTTTCTCATGCTATTATTATTTCTTTACCTGGATTGTTAGTTCCTTGAGAAGAAGAACTTGATTCTCTCTCCCCATAGGGCACTAACATAGGACTTGGCCTGTAGCACTACTCATAGAAACTAATTGTTGATTTATTTCTATTTTCTTATGTATGTATAAAATTTTTATCCTCCTTATCTAAGCTATATGATTGAATTTGCTTATTTATGTCCTAGTTCTTCTCTCCATTCCTTCCAATTAGAAAAGAAAGATTTGGATATGTGTATGTGTGTGTATATATATCATCCACACCCCCATTCCTCGCCCCCCGTGGATGCTATTTCTATCTACCCCTGCCATGCTTTTTTTTTTTTTTCCCCTCATGAGGAAGATTGGCCCTGACCTAACATCTGTTGCCAATCCTCCTCGCTTTACTTGAGGAAGACTGACCCTGAGCTAACGTCTGTGCCCATCTTCCTCTATTTTGTTTGTGGGTCGTCACCACAGCATCGCTTGATGACTGGTGTAGGTCCACACCTGGGATCTGAACCCGTGAACCCCAGGCTGCGAAAGCGGAGTGAGCAAACTTAACCACTATGCCACCCAGCCGGCCCCCCTTGCCCTGCTTTTTAAATGCTTAGAAGCAGCAGGCTAACTTCTTGTAGAAACATTTCATGGCTTGAGTAAATGAAAACAATTTATTAAATTTCTACAAAAGGCTATGAAACTACTAGTCTTGAGAGTGCTGCAGAAGAGGGTAGGATGTGGGCTTGGCCTTTTGGGAGGGGGTAATCTGGAGGTCAATGCAGACTCCAGAAGCCTGAGTTCTTTACTTAAACGGGAGCTGCCACGGGTCAGATTGCTGGCTGGCTGAGTGTAGGCTGGGCTTGGAGGACCGTGTGATTAATCTTTATCCCTGCCTCTTTGTCTCTAATGTCTCCTCTCCTTTAGAGCAAACTAAATAATGATGTGGTTTTTATTTCTCAGCAGTCAAGAAATTCTACCATGTGCTTTCTCCTCTCTGTCTTCCCTACTCGTGGTTTCAGAATCTGGTGTTTGCCTTTTTTGCCCTTGCATCAAGGGTATTTTGAAAGCGTTAAACTTGACACTTGAGAGGAGCTCCTAATGATGAGTAACCATCTTGACATAATTTTGAAAGCAAGCCGACTCGTTGGTAATTTACCACTGAATAAGGTTCCGCTGTAACCAGAGGATGGTAGTGGAACAGGCAGCAGATCTTTGAATTATTTTTCTCTTTTGGAATGAAAATTATTTGAAGGTTGAGTAAGATTAGAAATGAGGGAAAGATCATTTTCAGAATAAAATTTGTACTTTAAAATCTGTTCAGACACATTTTTCTCACTCTCTAAAATATATAGATATTAAAATGTTTTAACTTCTTATCAGAGTTCATCAAATGAGAAATAATCTTATTTCTCTCTTTTCCAACAAAAAACATAAAATATCTCTTGTTAGAGGGATTCTGAGCAGAATGAGTTTGTTTCCGTTACTATTTTATTTCCAATCTCTTTTCCCTACTATTGTCTTCTCTTCTCCTGAGTAAGTTAAAGAAGATTTTACTGATGTAGTTTTCATTTCTCAACTGTTAGGAAATTTTGCCAAATACTCTCCTCCCTCACCCTCTCTTCCTATCCCTCTGGCCCCCCCTCCCCAAGATTCCTATGAAGATGTGTATAGGGGCTGGATGGGGGACAGGTTTGAGAATATTCTTTCCACCTGTGAGTGTTGTTTGTTTCACAAAAGCTGGAGCTGGGGCCCTTCTTTTCATCCATCCCTTCCACAGCGGGGGGCGTACCCTGTGGCCCAGTAGAAACATGGACAGAATTTATCATTCGTATTTATAGCACTGTAATATAATATACTAATATTTGGATCTTAAAGGGATTGGATGCAATAAAACATGATAAAATATGGTCTATAAAAAGCACTGGAATACTCAGAAAAAGAATTTCTTCATGCAAGGTGGCTAAATGATTAAATGATCTGTCAGATTGCTTTTTAATATTTGTTTAGTTCTACAACAGTTACACATCAACTCTGTTAGAAAAATTATGATTAGGCGTATGACTTTGAACTTTTTTTTAAACTCATATTCTGAGAGGTACCCCAAGATAAAAGCTCTGTTCTACCAATAGAATTACGTGAACTGCGTCTCACACCTGTTTGCTTCATTGCAGAGGATGCCATTTTAACCTGTTTGGGGGTTGTCTGATTTTGTGCATCGTCTAGTTATTCATATGGAGAGGAAACTTAATCTGGGTCTTACCGTGATCTGTTGCTTATAGTCATTGATCTCTTTTCATGTTTCTGACAGCAGCAATTTAAAGTGGCTCGAATAGGAATGCTCTGCTAAGCTATTCTATAGCACAGAAAGCCTGAATGAATCATGTCAAAATTCATTCTAGGCAGATAGTTTACAGAGAATGTGCTAGCCTCCAGAAGTTTGCTGCTTGTGGTTTTTGAAATAAGTCTTAATGGAAATGGTGCTTAGCAACTTTTTAAAAAGATACTTAAAAAAAACTTAGTGTGCTCATCTGGCTAGAAGTTTGATACCAGCCTCTATTTGTCTAACAGTTTCAGTCACTTCTCTATTTTTTTTAAAGAGATTATAGTTTTCATTGATTTATGCCAAGTCTTGCTGTTCAAAGTGAATAATAGAAAAAGTTGGACAAAAGAACTTGGATTTTCATTTCTAAAAAATTATTTTGGTGATTGGTTGCTGATCTCCTCTAGTGATGGTATATAATTTTTAAGAAAAATGGAAAGTTAAGGAAGTCATATTTGCACAGTATTTTACAAATTTGGTGTCAAAATGGTATTCATTTAAATGTATCTTGTGAGTTCAGAGATAATTTTTATCCCCAAATATTGATTTGGTTCCTACCTTTACTGAGAAGATAAAAAGAAAAGTATGAGGTGTTATTTGTCCTCTTAAGTTGCTTATCAATTCTACTTTCAGAGAGAAACTTTACATATGAAACAAGAATATGAATATAATTGGTAAAGTGCTGTTTACAGTTTAGGTAAATAAGTGTGGAAGTGCCAAGTTATGATGGGCTGGAGTTGGTAAGCACTTCTTCATTGAAGAGAAAGGAATTCCTGGACTTGGAAGGAGGATGTATTTAGGAAAACTCAGGAACACCTAGTCTAGTATGTTTTCATTTGAAAATCGTTAAATAGTAAAATCCAGAAATTTGAGGTTATAAGAAAAGGTTTTGACGCCTACTTCCTTCCGTGTCAAGGATGATGTAGTAACCTGGACCGTACCTTCTGTTAGGAGCAGGCCCCGCTGTCCTTGGCCAGTGCTGCCATTTTGGGCCCAGGCTTTCCTTGGCTTTAACTTAGAATCCTTCCATCTTGCAAAGCCAGAGTATCATTGGAGTTCAAATGAATTAATCTCTTCACTTCTGCTAAACATTAAGGAGAAGTGGGCTTCCATCCATAGGTGAGGTTGCAGAGAAAACGTAAAATGCACGGACTCTGTCAGGACTTTTTCAGTCTGCTTTCCAAAATTTTGTTAGCACTGATTCCATTCTCTTCTTTCCTTTGATGGGGAAAAAAATGAATATGTGTGTGTGCTCATGTGCATGCATATGCAACATCGTTTTAGAATAGCCTCCTTGGGGAACAGAGCTAAATGTGTGTGTTCAGTCTACCATCTTGAATTAGGAGTCCACTTTCCACTTTGGAAAATGTGAACAATGAGCATTTTTATCACTAGGATAAAGTGAACTGGGCCCTCCCCCTCAATATAGCACATATCAAAGTTGCCAGGAGGTTTTCTGGATATCTTGCTATAAAAAGTCTTTTAATTGGTTGTGGTAGCTTTAGTAACATCTGTTTTGACCTCGTTTGTTGTTTTCTTGCAGATGCTTTTCATTAGTTTTCATTTTCTTCATTATTTCCTACAGGTGTCTGGATAATCCATTTTATTTTGCATATGTGTTTAATTGGGCAGAGTGGAGGTGGGTCCTGGAGATGAAAGGATGGAAATGCTATTCTCCTTAAAATGTATTATTTTGTTTTTTGCAATTAATAGGTATAATTCAGTTCTTAGCCACTTGGTTTGGGTGCTTATCTATTATATAAAGTTTGTGGCTTTGTTCATCAAACATTTCTGGACCAAGCATTGGTAATACTGTTGAGAAATAATTAGTCTTCTCTGACCCTTGGTCAGAGCCCATGTGGCAAAGAGGGATGGTGCATTCCTATGTGCGGGGCTGGATCTCAGACTCCTTTCCCAACAAGAATCTGTTCTGGGCGTAGTGATTTGGGGAAGTATCAAATATTAACATTTCTGTAAAGCTTTTTAATTTGTAGAATGTTTGTGGAATATATTATCTTACTTAGTCTCACAGGAATTGATGGAGGGAGGGTGGGTGTTACAGTCAAAGCACTGTGTTGGCACGGTAGTTCTCAAATTTAAAATATACTTCATTTCACCTTTTTAATGTTTTGAAAATCTGTATGTATCTCAAAATATATGTCAAGAGAAACTTGATTCCTGTTTTTCCTACTCTCTTGTCAAAGTCTTTCATAACTTTGTGGAGATAATATTTGAAGTTTGCAGGGTAAGCGCACAGTGCTGATGGAGACCAGTAGGATGCCTGGGGGCTGGGGGTGGGGGCTTCTGGACAGGACTAGGAGAATCCCGCTGTGCAGGGTCTGGTCTGGTCCTCAGCACTGAGGCAGACATTAACTCTTTATGCACTGTGCCCGAGTCAGTCAGGTGGAGGAAAACTGTCCTTGCTTATCAGTCCTGTCACTGTAGACATAAGAATGCCAGGAAATGAAAGTACAGCGAGGGAGAACTGCCAGGAAGAATGAAACGTTCATGTTGGTTGGTCAACTAATTCTTTCCTTCATGATATAAAGTCATCAAATGATGCCAGGTGGTAATCAGAAGATATCTTGGTGAGCATGAAATTCAGAGCAAGGGATGTTATTAGATCAGCATGGTAACTGGTGTTTTCAGCCTACTGTAGCTTGATCCAGAGCCCCTGTGGAAGGTGAATACATCCGCCAGAAGGTCAAGAATAATTGTGCTTGTGGGATCTGTAGATTTGGATATGCCCACCCAGCCACCTACCCTTTCTTCCCCTAAAATTTTAGACATTCATTCTTATCAGATCATTTCATTCATCGCATGTGATGATTTTACTTAGGTAAAGGTCAGACTATCTCCAAATTCTAATGGAAACCTTATTATGGTATTAATGTTTAGTGTTTACATTTGGGTATTATATTGTTGACCTCATAGGCTTGGGGATGGGAGTTGAAGTTGGAAAGGAGAATGATTGGCCTGAAACCCATTTGCCATGTAAAAATATTATTTCTGTTGGAAAAGATTCTGAATTTCAAATAGATGTCACATGTCGCTTTGCCTTTTAGGGCAGAAATAGTATAAGAGGGCTTTGAGTTGACCATCTAGATACATGAATATACAGTGCAGAGAGACAGCCTTCTGCAAGTTTCCAGCTTATGAACAGGTTTTATGTACGTCATACGTCAGCAAATGACTTATTTGGAAAATCTGTTTTCCCATAGAAACAATGCACAAATGAAGATTAGATTTCCAGATCGATTTGTAAAAAGTCTATACAATAAGTTTTTAAACTGAGTTCTGGGTGCTAAGTCTCTGAGCAGGTGGATAAAGACAGAATTTCTACCCTACTTGCTTAATTTAAGCCAAAAATTTAAAATCCCCTTTTTTATATTATTTTCCTATTTCTTAGTGCTTTTCCCCTGTGATTTTCTTGTTTCTAGTTCCATGATGATATCCTACTACTCTTTTGTAGTATTATGATACAAAAAATATTCTGTGCTTCTTGCCTACTTTTTCTCCATCTATAATCAAAATTCCTAATTCCTCGAATGTAGTAGATCTCTCAGCTAGATAATGAGAGGATCAGCAATTTGAGTGAACAACTTCAACGTGTGATTGATGACCTATACTGCCTTCTAAGAGATACTTGCATTTTAACAGAAACCTCTTCACTCTAAAGAATCATAAGTGGTAGAATTTCACTCATGAAGCCAGGGGAGTGAAAAAATGAAAGCAGTTTATGAGGGGGTCAGAGGGCTGGATTTTGGGCATCTTTGGGTCAGGGGACACACTGCCGGTAACAGCCTTGTTGGGAAGCAAATCTCAGGGCCACATTCCGCCAAACACTTCCTAACCTGCCTGCTTCTGAATCCCCGTTTCTCTCTGATGCCTCATAGTTTTTCTCCTTATATAGTTGAATAAATTTGTGTGTATGTGTGTGTTAAGTTAAAGTCTTAAAGACTCACCTGGTCCCCACTCCCCCCAAGGGAACAAAGACCTTGTTGTCACTTTCTCTTTTGTTTTACATTAGTTTGTTGGTCATCCAACATGATTGAAAAACTTTTACTTGGGAAGAATGTCAAGCCAAATGGAAACATTGTTGCCTCAGATCAGTGCCTAAAAACTGAGATATCTCAAAATGAAATGTAGTTTTTTCTCAGATTGCCCAGAAGTCACTTGTCATTGATTTCATTGCAGCTAAGAATCAGAAATCCAGGTGATGAGATATAAGAAAATTATTGTTACTAAGAAGTTTCTCAAGACTTCTCCCTTTGTATCAGATCCTGTTTGCCTGTTTTACAGCTGTAATAAGTAAATATTTAAGTGATTAAGATTGTTCTCCATCACAGCTTGACTTCCACTTTGGTCAGTTGTTAAGATACTTTGAACACTCCTGGCCAGTAGAGGTAAGAATAGTTTCATTGAGCCTGGTTTGTGATAAGGTCAGATCTACGGTTAAACAGGTGTCTTGTGTTTTTCCACCTGGTGATTTCTTTGTCAAAGATAGTCTCAAACATAGTTGTCATTAAAGATTGTCAGGTAAATTTTATATTACTGGACTGTATGAACCAGTCATTTTTTAAAGGATATTAAGTGAAAAGTTGAGCAATCGATACATTGTCCAGTGGGTCCTGGCTTTTGTGTCCAGGTCTTTGAAAGGGATGAAAGGTGAGTGCTCTTCATTGGGTGTTGCTTGGCTAGATTGAAACCTGAAAGCCGACGGACTCGGAGTGTGAGGGCTGATGGTCTTACTCTGGGAGAAGGGTCTGTTGGCTGACCTTCATATCGGCTTTACCAAAGTCAGTATCCTTGGTTAGGCTTTTTAAAAATACTAAGAGCACAAAGGATTTTTAGAACAGCGAAACTACTCTGTGGGGTACTATAATGCTGGATACATGTCATTATGTATTTGTCCAGAGTCCTAGAATGTACAACACCAAGAGTGAACCCTAATGTAAACTATAGACTCTGGGTAATTATGATGTGTCAGTGTAGGTTCATCAGTTGTAACAAAGGTGCCACTCTGTGGGGGATGTTGATAATGGGGGAGGCTATGCATGTATGGGGGTAGAGGGTAAATGGGAAATCCCTACCTTTTGCTCAGTTTTTGTGAACCTAAAACTGCTCTAAAAAATAAAATGTAATACAAAAATAAAAAAAATACAGGTGCCCAGGTGCTACAAGATTCTGATTCACTGGGTCTGATGCTGGACTCGGGCATCTGTGCAGCCAGAGAGGCTCTCACATGCTGTCTGCCAAGGCGCTCCCTGGCAGAGCACCTGCTCCCCAGATGTAGGGTGAGTTCATCAATCAGCTCCTTGCTGAAATAGTAATATGGCTGACAGGGAATTTTCCCCTAGTGATAGTGAAGTGAGGGGAGTAGAGATCCCACATTAAGACTGTAGGAAGTCTTATTAAATGTCTGTCTGGCTGAATTTGTCTGGTTATGATTTGCTTTGAGCAATGCCCAACCATATAGTAAGGGTTTGATAAGGATTAGCTGTGATTATTATCATCATTATATTTTAAAATCCTGATTATATTTTTCTCAGGATCTTACCATTTTTCTTGAATGTTTGATGGAAATTCTAAGTCCTTTGCCTTGGATAAATTCCCAATATTTTTCTTATATTTTATCAATAACTTAGTGACTTGGAAGGCCCATAATGTAAACATATCCACTTATATATTCACGATGACTTTGTAATTTAAAGAACTTGCTTAGACTCAAAAATTAAACTTTAGTTAATACTTTTACAAGCAAGAAAAAAATACAAGATTTAAAAACAATACATTTTGTCTTAAAATTCTGAATAAACGAATCCCTAGTGTCCACAGACTTATCCTCTTCTTGGAGAGTCAGAAAAGAGATCTTGGCTATAACCCAGTTGGGTTAAAAAAAGAAGAATGTCCAAGATGAATTTATTTACTTTACCACTAAAATAAACTCTAGGAATAGAAATATAGTTGGATTTTGCATATGAGAAATTGCAGGCTATTTGGCAGCTGTTCACTTAGAGCAAATGAAGATTTAGATGGTTCTTCCTCATATGCTGCAATACTATTCCATTAAACTTTTATTACCAAAGGAAAACATTTAAGGGACCGCATTTTATGAACAGCTGAGCAACTGACACATATTAGAACTGATAGGGGTGTTTATTATTCCTTATCATGTAGTTAAAGCCAAAAAATAAGTATAATTCCTTGTGTAAAATTTGTGTGCGAATATTTACATTTCATCAACAAATATGGTTTGCTTAACAAGCTTCGAGATCCATCGCTCGGGGATTTTGTGAGGTTTTCTGCAGCTCCGTTGCAAAGCTTGGCTGTGGGATGGCCCTGGAGCTAGCATGTGAGTGGGAGGAGTAGGAATTCCTGGAACAGCCTCCTGTAGGCCTGTTCTGCAGCGTGGAGTGGAGATAGAAGTCCTCCTCTGAGGGGGCGCCCTCTGCTCAGCCAGTTGATGCTTCCATCCTGGAAACTGATGAAAACCTCTGGGTGGTGGGGAATAAAAACTAGAACCACCTTAGAAATAGAGGATGAAAGATTGAAAGTTTGATGTTTTATCTTTTAAAACTAAAAATTAGCATTTATTTGCTTTCATAAAAGAAAAACAAAGATCATGTCCATAGACTTCAATCTGTGGTTGACAGTACATTTTGTTTGTTTGTGAATAATATGGATAGCAAGATTTCTGTTTTTGCCATTTTCAGCATACCATAAAGATGAAACATATTTTTCTATCTTGTTTGCGATCTAAACTTACCTGTTTGCTTATGAGATGAATTGTGTGCTCAGTTAAGAGTTCTGGAACATTTCAAAACCCAGCAGACTAGGGTAGAAAAACATTCCATCTGAATACTGTGTTTAGACTTGGATGGACTTGGAAGCATTGTGCTCATGAAATAGGGTCTTACTTATAATGTGTAAGAAAGGCGAGCTCTTCTGTCCTTGAGTTAAAAGGTTTGTGTGTGATTTTATTAAAGCTAAGCCTATATACTTCTGGCTTCACTAGGGTTTCCTTTAAAATTATTGCAGGATACAGTTACTAGGGGTTATTGTGCAGTCTGTTCTGGTCTAGTGTTTGGGTTTTTTTTAGTAGCAGTCTTTTACTTTTTATTTCTAATACCTAAAACTATATTGAATAGTATTTTATGTCATTCATGTCAACAACACTGCAGAATTTCCCCAATGTTCAATCATAATCCCCTGAATCCTGTGGAATGGAAGGGAAACAGAGATTCTGTAATGAGCTATGAGAGGATTTTTCTTTTTTCTTCTTTCCGTTTGAGGCCTAGTCTTGAAGGAATACTATATAAGAAAAATTTCGTATCATTCTTTTTTTTTTTTTTTTACTTTGTAGTGAGGAAGATTAGCTCTGAGCTGACATCTGTGCCCATCTCCCTCTATTTTGTATGTGGGACGCCACCACAGCATGGCTTGATGAGTAGTGTGTGGGTCTGTGCCTGGGTTTGAACCTGTGTGAACCCCAGGCCGCTGAAGTGGAGCGTGCAAACTTAACCAGTACGCCACTGGGCCAGCCCCTCTTGTCATTCTTTATAGTGATTTAGAAGAAGCCTATGTGTGTACATAGCTTTGATAATGCACACGTGTCTGTGTTTGTCTGTTTATCGACATACATATATACAAGGTTCTCCTGATCATTAATGAAAATTTGAAAAATTTTTTCAACTGCTCAAAGAAATATACGTATGTATGTATATATACACATATAATTATATATCCACATGTATATATTTATATGTTTTATATATAATATATACACATATCTTTTTTTGAGTAGTTGGAAGAACTTTTTCAAACTTAATTCATATTAATGATCATGGAAACATTACTTAAAAATCTTTCTTTGCTGTAAGTGACTGCTTTACTTCTGGAATTATATTTTTAACGCACACACACAGAATCATTGGGTGTGGTTTCTTCCTTATTTTGCCAGGATTTGAATGAACTTTGGGAAAGAGCTGTGTCAACAGCTCATTCAGATTGGTAGGAAAAGAATGATCTGGTAAATGATAGCCTTAGACTGTGAGACTGTCTCTCCCCTCCTGTATGGTTTTCTTTGATTTCCTCCACCCCCCATGACAAAGTAGCGGTTGTTGTGTTGGCTCTGTGCATACCTTTCTTTGGCCTTTTATATTTGCATTGTGTTGTGTAGAGCTAGCGCAAAATGCATAGCTCAAGGGCTGCGATGTATGGATCGCATTGTGCGCTTCCCAGCACTGTCTCCTTGGTGCACAATAACCGCAGTGTGGAGGGCCTACACGGAGACAGTGATGGTGTTTTATGAAACACCAGTGGTGTATGGCGTCGACTGCAATCTGCCGGGTAAGCAGTTGCACAAATTCCTCCAAATTGAGAGGCCTCCAGAAATGTCATGTTTTGGCCTCAATAGTGAATGCCACAAATAACAGCCCAGGCACTGGGGACTTTGCTCAGCGTCTCAGATTCCAGGCTGCCTTTCTTCAGCTGGGTCTGCTGTAGATTGCTTTGCCTTTTTTTTTTTTTTAAAGAAAGTTCCCAAAAGCTAGTCTTCCAATCCTTGAATAATATATTTTAAACCCCTCTAAATTGTCTTGTTTTGTCTCTCTCTTTTGGATGTCTCTAATGTATTATGCAGTCTTTTAAAGAAAAATAAATCTAATACTCTTTGTTTAAGTTTTCAACCCATTGATTTTATAGGGCTGGTTCGTGATGTGAGTGGGGTTAGGGAGAAGCAGGCAGGGGAAAAATAGATTGTAAAGCTTGTTGACACTTAATATAGAAAATAGAATTGTTTTTTGAAGTGTACTTGGCAAGTTTATTAACAGTTGTATGGTTTTCGTTGTTTAGTTAACTGGTCGTCCATTATCAGAATGGAGGTTGACACAGTTTGTACTCTATGACAGTTCTACTGTAGGAAAGGATCCAACAATGCAAGGGTATGCTTCAGATAGCAAGGAGAGATAACAGTGACACGATGTCTCAGTGAAGGAATGTGTACAGACTCTGCAGAAGCCCACTGTCCCTGCTGCGTAAAGGTGGGCATGGCCTGCTCTCAAGAGAAAGGGGCAGATTGGCTTTTCTGCTTATGTCGGTCCTCTAGTTCCCAACAAGTATTTGGAAATGCTCTAATTACTAAGGAAGAGTTTAAGTACTATGTAGAATTGTGAAAATAAAATGTAGGTCTGTGGCTGTTCTTCTCCCAGAAGCTCATTGGCAGTGTGTGTTTCGTTTAGTTCCTTGGATATCTATGGGTTGGTAGTCCATGAGCTAGATCCAGGAGATTGCATAAGACCGCGAGCCAGAAGGCCTGAATTCTAGACTCAACTCTGCCAAGTTTTTGGCTGACATTATGGCACTGAGCCACTCCATCCAACAGATATCTTTTGGCCTCCTAGTGAGCTAGTTGCTCAATGAGGTGCTGCTGTAGGAGACATCAGGGGGAGTAAGACATACTTCTGCTTAAAGAACGCAGTCTTCAAAAGTGATAAATATCAAAAGAAGTGGAATACAAGGGTAAGTACCATAAATGTGAAACAAAGTGCTTGAAGGAGAAAGATGAATATTGGGAGATTGGAATAGGCTTAATAGGGAAGGAGAATTTGGAGATTTGTCTAGAAGTAGGGTTTCAACAGTTGGAAATAAATCAAGGGAAAAAGAAATTTTGAGTATACCTTGGCAAGTCAGTAGTCCTTTTTATCTGGGGCAGACTAATGAACCAGCAACATGTACTGGCATCTTAGGTACACGCCATAAAGCACATATCTGTGTGTTCTGCTTAGTTAAAAAATGTATATTTGTAGTATTTTCATGCACTAGAATTCAAGGTGTTTATAAAAATCAAAACAATGATGATAGGAGAAAATGGCCTTCCTGGATAGAAATATATAGAGTACTAGTGTTTATGGGTATCGCAAATCAGAATTCAATTCTTTACAAGAAATTCAGGAAATCAGACTGAAAAGTTAGATCACTTAAACTCTCTGTAGCCTCAGTTTTCTCATTTCTGAGATGAGATTGGATTAAATAACTGTGAAAGCTCTTTAAGCATATTTAAAATCAATTATTATTTTTAGAGCCACTCAAAAAGGTCCAGTGGTTACAGCTGCCTTTTAATGAATCTCTGTAATGTGCCAAACATTTTATTAAGCACTTTAAATACACCTCATTTAATTCTCTTACTGCGATTATAAGATGTTTTTATTTTAAAGAGCGGAAACAGAGGCATAGAGAAGTTAAGTAACTTGCCCGAGGTTGCACGGCTGTTGAGAGATAGGGCAGGTGTTCCAATCCACATCACTGGGATTCTGCCACGGTACCTTTCTCCCATGTTGTTAGGAATTGGTGATTCTCGTGAAAGGGGGTGCACACCAGAATCTGGGAGGGAGAAGGAACAATTTCAACCTTGTACCCCGCCCCCCGCCCCCCCCCCCCCCATTTTTATCTACTACCGTTATGAGCTGTGTCTTGGTTCCTCTCCCCCAAATGATGAGAGTTATTATTTATGGAGTGTATTGTGAACAGCATGAAGGCAAAAAAGAAGTTTAGAGCCACTGGGTCATATGGCTGTCAGAGCACACTCAGGCAAGTTTGATTGCAGACTAGTATTTACAAAATGTACTAACTTGGAACATTTAATATGTAGCATTTAATCTGTGTCTCCTGATAATCTGATATATTTTCTGAGATAAGAATTATGCCATTTTGTTTGCCTTTTTGAATTAGCTTCCAAAAGCAGATCAGTTTTAGGCTTTTTAAGAGTAACTTCTCTGGGTTTTCTGTTACAGCTTTCTTTCTTCACTCCTTCTAATTCCCCAGTTCATGTTTCTTTCCCTCCTCTCTTGATGGCTTTATTATATCCATTATTTTTAAATAATGCATTTCAAAACCTTTTGAATGTTAATGAGTATAATCAATTAATGGGATAAAGTGACTGTAGATTAATGGATTTTATTTTATCTGGCTAGAGACCCATTGAGTTTTCTTTTCTTTTTTTTTTTTTTTTGTGAGGAAGATCAGCCCTGAGCTAACATCCGTGCTAATCCTCCTCTTTTTGCTGAGGAAGACCGGCTCTGAGCTAACATCTATTGCCAATCCTCCTCCTTTTTTTTTTTCCCCCAGAGCCCCAGCAGATAGCTGGATGTCACAGCTGCACATCCTTTCAGTTGCCGTATGTAGGACGCGGCCTCAGCATGGCCGGAGAAGCAGTGTGTCGGTGTGAGCCCGGGATCCGAACCCGGGCTGCCAGTAGCGGAGTGCGAGCACCCAACCGCTAAGCCACGGGGCCGGCCCCCCATTGGGTTTTCTTAATTGGAGAGTTTTAGCATTTATCAGCTATCGTGTCTTTTTTTCTTTTTTTTTTTTTTTTGGTGAGGAAGATGGGCCCTGAGCTAACGTCCCTTGCCAGTCTTCTCTTTTTGCTGAGGAACGTTAGCCCTAAGCTAACATCTGTGCCCATCTTCCTTTATTTTGTATGTGGGATGCCACCCCAGCATGGCTTGATGAGCAGTGCATAAGTCCGTGCCCGGGATTCGAACCTATGAACCCTAGGGCCACCAAAGCAGAGTGCGTGAACTTAACCGCTGTGCCACCAGGCCAGCCCCAGCCATCATGTCTTTTAATATTGCCTTTCCTTTGTTCTCAGTATTGTCCTCATCTAGAATCTGATGATATCTGTGTAGACCTCTTCATTCTGTCTCCCATGTCTGTGAGGTTCTTTCATATTCTCCATCTCTTTGTCTTTCTGTGCTGCATTCTGATTAGTTTTTTCAGATCTGTCTTCCAGTTCACTGGTTTTCTCTTTAGCTATGTCAAACTCTGTCCATGTGGATTATAATTTAATTATTACAAAATATTTATTTCTAGATGTTCTATTTGATTCTTTTCAGAATTTTTTGTGTGTGTGTGTGAGGAAGATCGGCCCTGAGCTAACATCTGCCAGTCCTCCTGTTTTTGCTGAGGAAGCCTGGCCCTGGGCTAACATCCATGCCCATCTTCCTCCACTTTATGTGGGACACTGCCACAGCATGGCTTGACAAGTGGTGCGTCAGTGCGCACCCAGGATCCGAACCTGGGCCGCCAGCAGCGGAGCGTGTGCACTTAACCGCTTGTGCCACTGGGCCAGCCCCTAGAATTTGCTTTTTGATCAAAGTTACTTTTTCCTTGATGGTATTTTAAAATATTCACTTATTTCCTTAAACATCTAAAACATGCTTATTTTCTGTTCTGTACTTGATAATTCCATTATGTACAGTCTCTGAAGGTCTGATTCTGATGCTGCATCTAATGTTCAATAATAATAGTCCCTAACTTCCTAGTGTTTTTTTTTATTGTTTGATTATGTTTGTTGAGATTTTATCTATGGGAGTCATTTGCTTCAGCCACACGGCTGGGCACATCTGATCCTGGACCAGTTTAAACTGAATTCTCTTTTTTGGCATTTTTGAATCAAAAAGATAACATTAATGCCGGTCTCCAAATCTGCTTGAGGGCGAAATCCTGGTAATTTTTTTCTCCCTCATTTCTTGAGATATAATCTGTACAATAGTAATTCTGTTGTGGAATAAGTTAGTAAGTGTTGTGTTAAAAAAAAAAGATGGTGGTTTATTCAGCCAAAGAATTTTGGGAAACATTAGGTTGAATGATGGGAAACAAGTTTTTTTCATCATTAGAACTGCTCAGGGTATCTTATATGCAAATAGGAGTTTTGATGCTCTGTAGTTATATACGTTAAGCAGAATTTTCCTTGTCTCACTGTACTCCCCTTTTGGGGGATGTGGGTGTGTCTGTGAAGCATCTCGTGGGACCAGAGGGACCAATGGAGAACGTACTTTGACAAATTCAGGTCTGCCTCCCCATACCCATGGCTTCTGCTCGCTGCCTTCTCACTGTCTTTCCCTCTGTGTTTACACTCCTCTGCTCTATCACTGTGTGCGTGTGTGTGCATGTGTGTGAACATAAGTATGTGTGTGTATCTACCTTGTATTTAAACTCCCTGAGGGAAGGTGTGGTTGTATTTGGTAATCTTCATCCCCGGAGTCAGACGTTGTCTTTGGGTTGACCTCTTGTATCAGGCTATCTCCAAGACCATTAGTCAGTATTCTCTGGACAGTTGGACCAGGTGCCTAGTTATGTCTAGAGAGCTAGATTCATAGGACTTTTTGGAGAGGGGACTTCCTTTTTATTTTCTGTTTCTGCCATTTGAATGTAAAGTTCTGAGACCATGTATGTCTTATTTACTGTTGTTTCCCCAGTGTCTTAATATAGGAACTGACACGTATTAGATGCTGGGTCATACATTTTGAGCCTTTTAGCTCTGCAAGCTGGTGCAGTCATCTGAGAGCGGGACAGTATAACTAGTCATGTTGCATGGCATGTCCATTATGGATGGGTTACTTTTTTCATCTTACTGTATCCTCCAGTATCTTTTAAATAGAAATCGGCTCTGTCAGACTCTCCAAAGTGAAAAATAAGTTCTTTTGAATATGCTGTTTCTCTGCCTTAAAAAAAAAATTCCTGCTTTAAGATTCATTTCAGATGCCACAGTCATGGTGAAGCCATGATTTTTCTCAGACACTGTTACTCATTCCCTTCTTGGTGTTCCCGTTGCACTTTGATGCATCATGTTATGGGTCTTGAAGTATTGTTGCATTTTGTCTTTCCAGTCAGACTTTGAGTTCATTGAGGGTGGAGATGCTGAATAGAAGCTTAAGTAATACATGTGTGTGCAGGTAGGATCTTATCAAGCATTTAAAATATCTGTTTCCTGGAGAGGGAAGGAGAGAATAATAAAGAAGCAATCTGAGCATCTAAAAGATGTTTTGTTGCTTGTTAGATGTGGGCTGGTGAAGGAACAGCTGGGAACAGAATTCAGCTATGACTGAGCAAGGCGTTTGGTTTGGTGCTTTGACGTGTATTATCTTATTTGGTTAATTTGCTGTGAGATGGCTGTGCTCTCATCTTTCAGTTGAGAAGTCTAGGTGGTTTGCTCGCTGTCATGCTTGTCCAGTGATAGCAAAGTGCTTACAGAATGTTGAATGAGGGAGGAGTGGGCGGACTCCAGCCCTCGTGACGATGCCCCTATGCTGCCCGGCATACCACCACCAGATTGTGAGCTTTGTGGATGTTTTTCTCTTCATCTTTTTGGGGAATTCTGTCCATGAGAGCATGTTTCTATTTTTGAAATAGAAACCAGTGGGAAAGTATGAATCGTTGATAAAAATTGACTTGAAGCCAGTGTTGAAGTGTGTTTTCTCTTTGAACTTAGGTATGTATTTATAGACATCAGTTGTCTTAAAGATGCTTTTTGTCCTAATTTCAAATAGCATTATCACCAAATAAAACAGTATGAATCCCCCTTTGACTCTGTCACATTTCTTCACAATGTCTACAGCTAATTAGCTGCTGTAGTTAGCTTATTTGAAAGTAGTTGTCATTTATAGCCAGAGGTTTCACAGAAATGATAAGTTTATTTGGGAACTATATCTGATGAAAGGTCAACTTCTTATATTAGCATCCATTGAGTTCTTAGTGTCTTTCTAAATAATCTCTGCTTTATAGTAGATAACATGTCCTCTGTGACTCATTTATACCTCATTATAAATGCATAGTGGGTGATGTCCAAGTAGACAGATGTGGCAGGAGCTATAATAGTTTGCTCCCTTTGTTATCTCAGATAAGGAAAGTTCCTAATTACAAAGTAGGTGCTGAAATGATAGCTATCTATGATCAGTCACTAAGAGCCTGAGTGGGTTAAATGTCACCTCATTTAAAAAAAGTGTGTTACATATAGTAGACTGTATGTTGTTTTTTTGGTTGATTCAACAAGCGTTTTTTTTTGTTTTGTTTTTTGCTGAAGAAGAGTCACCCTGAGCTAACATCTGTTGCCAATCTTCCTCTTTTTGCTGAGGAAGATTCTCCCTGAGCTAAGATCTGTTGCCAGTCTTCCTCTATTTTGCATGTGAGCCGCCACCCCAGCATGGCCACCGACAGACAAGTGGTGTAGGTCTGCGCCCAGGAACCGAACCTGGGCTGCCATTGTGGAGTCACTAAACTTAACCACTAGGCCATTGGGGCTGGCCCCCAGTGAGTGTTTTTTGAAGACCTGTTTATGCTGGGCAGTATTCTACTCAGTGGAGGTTCAGGAGTGAACAATGTGGTTGAAATTAATGTCAAAGAAAGTGAATTCTATCTTAGATTATTGATTACCTTTAAAATATTCTTTGCTATTATTTGCAATCAACTCTCCTCACATCTACGCCAGGTCCTTTAAAGAAGAAACAGTGGATTTTTATTGCGCATTTAAGAAAGTAACTATCATGATTTGAGTCACCTTCTTCTCATAAAGTTAATTTAAAATACTTAGCATATGTCACACACTGTTCTAAGCTCTCCTTATGTATTACAGCTCATTAGTACTCACCACACCTTTTTGGTGGATTCTGTTATTTCCGTTTAACAGATGTGCAAATTAAGACAAATAGAAGTTGTGTCTTGTCCTTGGTTATATAGCTTGTAAATAATGAAAATGTATTTAGAACTTCGGTATTTGGAATCCAGAGCCCAATACTCTTATTTACTATGCTATATTGTACAGACTTTAAATATGTGACCATATGAGCACATATCTGTCTTAAATGTACATAGTAATTTAATTTTCTGAATCTTTAGTGATGTGGACAGCGCATTGGTTGTTATGTTGAAATAATGTATTCTATGTGGCTTTCTCCCTCTACTATCCTGTAATTCTATTTTTTATTTTTTTTTAGAAATGTTGCTATAGAAGGTTTAATAGTAGAAGTGTCATATTCTTCTTCGAAAGTCTTTCAGGCATGAATTTCTTAGCTCAGCTCCCACAAAGAGGAGGAAGGAAGAGTTAGAGGAGAGGACAAGCACTTGAATTGAGTTTTTATGAAGACTGTCTTTTGAAACGCCTTCTCAGTTGTACTTATTTGAAATTGAAATGTCTTTTATATCTTATTCCATTTTTAAAGATTTATGTGTGGGAAACATTAATTTTCACACCCTGGGTGCACTAAACAGTGCACATTTTGATAGTGTGAGGGCATCCATCTTGAGGATGAAAGTGTCTGGGAGCTCGTCATTTTCACTCTGTGGTCCAGGGGTTGCTTACATCACTGCAGGGACAGGAGGAGTGTGTCTGACTTGACCCCGAAGAAGTGGGGCATCCCCAGGGGTATGCATCTTAATTGGAAATGAGTCATCACTCTGTGTTGGCCATTGATTAGACAATGAGCTTTTTTCCTACGGCTGTCAAAGGCTTTTACATCTCTATTGATAGCGGCTTCTGAAATTAAAAATGAAATACAACGAACTATTTAAGGCAAAAGTATGTTAAATCCTTAGAGGCAGCTGATTTATTGTCCCAGTTCCATGACTTTGTATTTTTTAAAATTTGTTCTAAAGAGTGAATGCCGTATCATTCTTGAGGAAAAGCATAGCTTGTATTGAAAAAAAATTTCTGTTCTACAGATATCATGGAACAAAAATCAAACCTAAGTGCCGACGGGATAAATGGATAAATTAGGGTACCTTGAGGAACAGGGCTGACTGATTCTCCTTGGGGGGTAGCCTGTGGGTGTGACAGGAGCCACCTTGAGGAATGGAGGGAGGCAGTTTAGATGTACTTTTGTACTGTTTTAAAAATAAATGAGGGGCTGGTCTGGTGGCGCAAGCGGTTTAGTGCACGCGCTCTGCTGTGGCAGCCTGGGGTTCACCGGTTCGGATCCCGGGCGTGCACTGACGCATCACTTGTCAAGCCATGCTGTGGCGGCGTCCCATATAAAGTAGAGGAAGATGGGCATGGATGTTAGCCCGGGGCCAGTCTTCCTCAGCAGAAAAAGAGGAGGATTGGCAGATGTTAGCTCAGGGCCGATCTTCCTCACAAAAAAAAAAAAAATTAATAAAAATAAATGAACTGGCATTTTACTTTCTTAGTCCTTTTCATATTGACATGGAGTAGCAGTAAAGCATAGAGCATCTGTCTGATCATGTTTTCATTTTAGAATTTATGCTTTGTGTGACTCTGGGGGGGAGTCTAAAGTGAAAAAGTTACTCATCACTTTTTTGTATTATTATGAAAGAAAATTAGAAAACAAATATATTAATTTATGCTAAATAATGTTATCCAATGTGATGCCCTATATTTATAGTACTCATGGAATCTTGAGTGCTTGAAAACTAAAGATGATGTTTCTTTTCCCTCAGAAACGTACTAAGGGACAGGTGTTATTTGACAAAGTGTGCGAACATCTCAATCTCCTGGAGAAGGACTACTTTGGACTTTCGTTTCAGGAAAGCCCTGAGCAGAAAGTAAGTGAAATGATTTCAAGTTTATTTATATCTTCTTATAAAAATATTGTATTTTTTCTTAATTAGTGTAAAATTTATCTTTAAGATAACTTACTTTATGTTTTTATTATGAAATATTTTATATTCATTGTAGAAATTTGGAAAATATTGAAAACTTGTGTAGAGAGAATCCCTATCATTGTGTGTGTGTATGCTTCTCCACTTTATTATAAGCAGACAGTTAGACTGACATGTCTTCTCCTGTGTTAATTATTAAAGACTGAAAGAACTGATTTGAGAATTTTTATGTTGAACTTTTAGCTCTTGAATTCAGCTGTATGCTACGATTAAGCAGCCTGAAAGGCAAAGAAGGGGGCGTCTTGGAAGGAATGTCAGGAGGACCCATGTGTGCTTGTCTGGAGGTTGAGGAGAGAGTGTTTGCCTTGCTGAACAGACTGTGGTGGCTTTGTGGGGTGAAGGTGTTCTGTGCCCTGTTTGGGGTTATTGGGGGCAAAAACGGGGGTGGGCCCAGCCCGACTCAGGTGGTAGATTTGATGAGCCAGGACCCTGTGGACATCTGCCTGACATCAAGAGGGTGGTTGTTTCTGCTCCAGGAACTTCCCAAGACGCTAAGCAGGAGCATCCTGGTCTCTGATGCTTAATGCTAATTCCAGGGAACTTCAGGTCTTCTCAGTTTCATACATAAATTAAAGAGAGGAATAGTAACCAGTTCTGGCACTTAAGACTTAACCTGGGGGAGCCGGCTCCGTGGCTTAGTGGTTAAGTGCTCGAGCTCCGCTACTGGTGGCCCGGGTTCAGATCCCGGGCGCGCACCGATGCACCGCTTGCCCAGCCATGCTGAGGCGGCGTCCCACGTGCAGCAACTAGAAGGATGTGCAACTATGACATACAACTGTCTACTGGGGCTTTGGGGAGAAAAAGGGGGAAAAAAAAAAAGGAGGAGGATTGGCAATAGATGTTAGCTCAGGGCCGGTCTTCTTCAGCAAAAAGAGGAGGCTTGGCATGGATGTTAGCTCAGGGCTGATCTTCCTCACAAAAAAAAAAAAAAAAAGACTTAACCTGTAGCCTTCTGTCTTAGTTCAGGCTTTTCTAATGAAGTACCATAGACTGAGTGCTTATAAACAACAGACATGTATTTCTCATAGTTCAGGAGGCTGGGAAGTGCAAGATCAAGGTGCCAGCAAATTCCGTGTCTGGTGAGCCTGCTCCCTGGTCCATGGACAGTGCCTTCTTGCTGTGTCCTCACGTGGTGGAAGAGACGAGGAGCTCTCTGAGCCTCTTTCTGAGGGCACTAATCCCATTCATGAGGGCTCCACCCTCACGACCTAATCATCTGCCAAAGGCCCTACCTCCAAATACTGTTATATTGGGGATTCATTTCATTCATTTCAACATATGAATTTTGGGGAGAGTCACAAACGTTCAGTCTCTGGCACTTTCCTCATTGTTAAGAAAGGATTTTCCACTTCACTTTCTGAGTCTTGGGACTTAAATCTGATGGGGAAGATGCTGAGTGTAGAAGTGAAGAGTAAGGGTTTGTAAAGGCACCCTAAGGTGAAGCTGTTTTAAGTCTGTTAGATTGTGGCTGTGGACAGACTCACTGTGATCATTCTCTCTGAGGAGGCCCAGAGCACCTGGTCACAGTGAAAGGGGTTACTTTCCACTATCTAACATTCACATCACAGTTGATAGAACATAGTGGGTAGATGAATATAGGCTGCAAATTTTGTTATTTTCCCATATGCCATCGATGTTTGTATTTATGAGTCCTGGTAATGAAATACAGGCTACTGAGGGTGATAATTATATATAAATTAAATTTTCTCAGCTTGCTTAGTTTTAAATCCTTGATACCTAATTTGTGGTTTAATCCCACATTTAAACTAAAGACAATTAAATTGCATGCCTGCCTACTGAATAGTATGTGCATATTCTTGTTAGAACTGTTTAGAATACTTTCTGCAGCAGTAATAACATATTAGACGTTCGACTAAATAAATGAGGCACTCTTTTTAGACTTTAAATTATAAGGTGGTCTTGATAATGTTTCCACTCATGTGCCCTTCTCTTGGCCCTCAAAGCTGCAAAAGAGAAAGCGATGGGAATTTGGCTGTCATTATCCACTTTTCTGAGATTACATGTGGGTAGACGCAGAGGTGCATTTAATCTTTGTAAAAAAGGGATACCATCCAGTACGTTGTGAAATATGTTGAATACCGTCTTCTGTTAGTGGAAACAGGATATGCTGCCTTAAGGCATCTGGTGTTTCTGGAACATGAGATTTACCTAAGAAAGAGTGGTATTTAGATAGTAGGATTCACTATTTTTTATTTGGTGACTCTCGATATATATTTGTCCAATCTATATCTTTCCCCTGAATCTCAGACTCATATACTTAACTGCCTACTGGACACTACACTTAATTGTCTAAAAGCAAACAGATCATCTTCCCCTTAAACTTCGTCTGTCCCCCGAAGAGTAGGCATAAATTCCTTCCCCTTCTTATACTTCTTCTTTTGCTTATCAGTCACCAAGCTCTCTCTTTTCTACCTGCGGACATCCCTCTCCTGGTTCTTTGTCCACAGTTCTTGCTTTGGTTTAGGTCCCTGTCATCTCTTGGTTTGACCGCTTTATTCGCCTCCTCGCTGGACTGACTGCCCAGTCCCAGCCCCATGATTGTTCTTCACACCGCGGCTCCATTGAGCTCTCGGGAATGCATATCTGATCTTGACACTCGCTGGCTTAAAGCCGTTTAATGGATACAGTCTGACCCTCTTAGTGTGGTTCATGAGGCTCTTGGTGTGTGGTTTTGGTCTACTCTTTAGCTTCATTTCTCTGTAACCTCTCACATGCGGTCCCTATTCAATCCACACCAAATTTCTCTCCTGAAAGGATCCTTGCCTGTCTATCTGCTTGAACATGCTATTCCTTACGTTTGGAATGTCCTTCCCATTTTTTTGTATCTGAATGCCTGCTTTTCCTTAAGATCCTACTCTGAGATTTTCCTTGATGGCTTTCCACCACCATCACTCCTGCCCCCAACTCAAGGAGAGTTGACAGTTCCCTCCGTCTGTCATCTAGACATTTAGCACAAACCTTATTTGTGTGTCTAGTCTTTCTCCCCATTGCTCTAGGAACTTCTTGAGGGTAGAGACCATAGCTTTTTATCTGTGTATCCTCAGTATATCTAGACGTTAACAAATATTTATTAAATAGTACCTGTGTTCCATCTCATACCCATTAGGATGGCTACTGTCAAAAAACCAGAAAATAACAAGTGTTGACGAAGATGTGAAGAAATTGGAACCCTTGTGCACTGGTGGTGGGAATGTAATATGGTGCAGCTATTATGGAAAACAGCATAGAGGTTACTCAAAAAATTATAAACAGAGTTACCATATGATCCAGCCATCCCATTTCTGGGTACATATCCAAAAGAATTGAAAGCAGGATCTCAGACAGGTATTTACACATTCATGTCATTGCAGCATTACTCACAATAGCCAAGAGGTGGAAGCAACCCAAATATCCATTGATGGATGAATTGGATAAACAAAGTGTGGTATATACAAAATGTGGTGAATGGAATATTATTGATCCTTAAAAAAGAAGGAAATCCTATCACATGCTATAACATGAATGAACCTAGAGGACATTATATTAGTTACAAAAAGACAAGTACTGTATGATTCCACTTATATGAGGTATCCATAGTCAAACTCATGGCAACAGAAAGTAGAATGGTGGTTGCCAGGGACTAGGGGGAGGGGAAATGGGGAGGTGTTGTTCAGTGGGTATAGACTTTCAGTTTTGCAAGATGAAAAAGCTCTAGAATCTGTTGCACAATAATGTGAATATAGTTAGCACTGCTGAACTGTACACTAAAAAATGGTTAAGATGGTAAATTTTATGTTATGTGTTTTTTTACCACAATAAAAAAAAAATACCATGTGCAAACCAGTGTACTACTGTGAATCTAGCAGTAAACAATTAAGACATAGACTGTGCCTTCATGGATGTCCCCACTTATGTTCTAGTTGAGGAGACAGAGTAAAAATCCGAATTATACAGTTATTAAATTTTGATTACTGCTCTACAGGAAAGATTCAGTGTACTGACAGGGAAGACTTCTCAGGAGAGAATGCTGCTAAATCAGAGGCCTGAAGTGTGAGTGGGCGTTGGCTGGGTGTTGGGAAATGGGAAGCACAGACCTAGGGCCCTGAGGCAGGAATAGCCACCTGCTTGAAAAGTGAGAGGTCTGGGGCCGTTAGGGGAGAAGGATGAAATTAGGCTGGGGGAAGAGACTGGGTGTTGATAGGGGCCCGATCTTGCAGGGCCATCTAGGCTGTATGTTAAGGCTTTGGAGAGAAAAATGGTAAGTCATTGAAGGGCTGAAGCAGTGATGTGAGACAACCAGTTTTACTTTGAAAAAGGTCACTCTGGCTGTTAGAGGGACTGGGATGGGAGGGAGCGTGAGCGGGACTGTTCACCCAAAGCACAAAAGTGGCCTCAGTTGGGTTGTAGTGAAAGCAGACGAGCAAATGATTTACGAGAGGTTTAGGAAGGAGGTGGACTCAATCTGCTGATTGATGGGGTGTGAGGGATGACAAACACCGAGAATAAGGCCTGGGCTTCTGGATCCATGGAGGGGCCATTCAGTGAAGGGGAGGGCCCAGTTGGGGGATGGTAGTGTGTATCATGAGTGTAGTTGCAGACATGTCAAGTTTTAGGTCAGATAACAACTTTTGGAGAACAAGTAAATCAATAAATTTAATTTTGGCTGTGCCTGAAGGAATGGCAGCTAGCATGGAGCAGACGCCCCAGGTGGAGCCTGTCTCCACAATACCAAGTGCAGTCAGTGGTTCTATTTCCTGGTGGGAATATTGTATTTATATTGAGGCTCGTAGTCAGGCATGCTTATTTATAAGTTACTTCTTTTTAAAAGAATCCAAGGTGGCTTATCATGAAAATATTCCAAATAAGACAGACATGACTCTCAAGAGCTCAACGTTCTGGGATTCTTGTGGCAGACAACGTTCCCAGCCCTGTGTTGTCTCAGAGTTCTCAGAAGAACCCTAAACGGTCGGTGTTATCAACCACACTTTGTAGGTGCGGAAAGTTGAGTCATAGAGAAGTTAAATAATTCACTCAAGGTCGCTCAGGCAATAAATGTTGAACCAGGCAAACTAGGAAGAAAAAAAATAGAAAACGCAACAATTCTAAACTTCCTGTCAGCCAGTCAAGGTAAAAATGGGTATAGTATTTTATAGCTATCATAACTGGAAAACGGAAGAATATCATCTTGCCTTTGGAATTTTTCATCTTATCAAATTCTGAAGGTCATCCTACAAGACTTTATATATGGGGTGTCGAAGGATGTTACGGGCAGTGTTCCCAGTATGAGTTTTCCAGTTGATGTTTCTGTAAGGGCATCAGTAAATTTAGGGGCTGACCAGGCTGTGTTTTCTCAGCAAGCACAGTGTTTTAACTTATGTCATGGGTTAATTTGGAGTGGCTTTGTGGGGAGTGCTGATGGAGATTATGGAAAGGTAGGCAAAGATCATGTTTTAGAAAGTGTTGTGTCTTGTGCTAAGGAATCTAGATTTTTATTCTGATGTGTGTAGGGTTTTAAATAGAAAGTGACATTGTCAGATTAGCATTTCAGAAAGAGTAACCTGCTTGTGGTGTGGGGAGAGGTTATAGGGGACTAAGACTAAAGGCAGGAAGGTCATCATCTAGTCCAGAGGTGATGGAAACTAGAGCAGTGACAATAGGAGTTAAGACGAAGAGACAGAGATACTAAATAGGTAATGTCTGCAAGACTTTGTGACCGATGGACTCTGAGGTATGACGGTAAGGGAGGGGTTGAGGATGAGTCCCAAGTTGCAGGCTTGGGTAGCTGGGGAGCTTGTTGGAGACTTTTACACAGGGACCTTGGAGGGGGAGCAGCAGTTTGGGGTTAGGGGGCAGAGATGGAATCTGATTTTCATTTTGCTAAGTTGGAAACGCTTGTAGGCTGTTGGCTACATGGTGTTTGGGGATCCAGGGTGTAGGTGAGGGTTGAGGAAAGTTAACAGTAAAGAATTTGAGAGTGGATATAAACTATTATTTAAAGAAGCCTGACTATGAAGAGGACAGATGGGAGAGTGATACTAGAGGATATAGACTGGCACTGTCCAATAGAACTTTTCATGGTGATGAGATGTTCTAGACCTGTTCTGTCTAGTATGGCAGCCACTAGTCACATATGGCTATTGATCGCTTGAAATATGGCTGGTGTGACTGAGGAAGTGAAGTTAAATTTTATTTAATTGTACAAATTTAAATTTAAATACCCTCTTGTGACTGGTGGCTATTATATGTGACAGTGCAGAGTTTATTGAGGGTTTTGGGGTTGACAGATTTGCTTGGATGGAAAGAACTTCCACTTGGCTACGGGAAAGCCCAAGAAAAGGGTGAGGTTGAAGAGAAAGAGAGGTGATCATGATGGGAGGTTCCATAGTCAAGAAGAGGATAAGCCTTGAATTAAGAGGGGGACATCATCCTGAGTCTGCAAGAAGTAAGGTGAGGAGTGATGCACTTGTAAATAAATCTGAGTTAAGCAAATTGCAGTCTAAAATCTCTGGGAAAATAGAGGGTAAAATCCTCTGCTAAGAGTGACTGGGGTAGCACTGGGGCCCCAGAGACGCAGACTAACTCAGGACAAGTATGTGGGTTGCTGTTGACAGTCCACCTTTGAAAATAGAAAATTATGTGAAGAGGGATATATACCAAAAGGTGATCTGCCAATTTAGTTGTATCATTGCAAAACATCCATCTATTAAAGGCACTGGGTAAAGTGCTTTGCATATGAACGTACTCTTCAGGAAGCTTTTGAATGAATGAGTGGTTGAAAAGAACTACTGGAGGAGGTAGATGTTGTGATCCTTATTTTACAGGTGAGGAAATTGAGGCTTGAAGCTAGGGGATGAGCCCAAGGTCACAGAAGTTGGTGGAAAGCCAGAATTTGACTCCATGTATTGCTGATTCCAAAGTCGACATATGCAGCAGCCAAATCTTTAAAAAATGCGAGTGATTGGGGCCAGCCTGGTGGCATAACAGTTAAGTTCGAGCGCTCCACTTCAGAGGCCCAGGGTTCACAGCTTCGGAAACTGGGCATGGACTGACGCACTGCTCATCAAGCCATGCTGTGGCGGCATCCCATATAAAGTAGAGGAAGTGGGCAGCGGATGTTAGCCCGGGGCCAATCTTCCTCAGCAAAAAGAGGAGGATTGGCAACGGATGTTAGCTCAGGGCTGATCTTCCTCACATAAAAAAACAATGGGAGTGATGCACCATCATCTCTCATGGTGTGTGCAACATGCACATACCCACTGCATTTTTATGTCATTCTCTGATATCTTTTTCCATCTTTTTGTGTCTGCTTCCTGATCCACCCAGCACTCCCCCTTAGGTGTCAAAACCAAGAAGTTTATTTTTGTTATTTATTTGATGAAGAGAGTTTTATGTCTACTATTTATTTGTAGTTGGTAATGCAGATAATAGACTTGCTTTTCTTTTAAAAGTCATATTAAATCATTTTTTTTTACTTATGAATTATGACCCTAGGCAGTAAAATTATATCTCACAGTCTCAGTACTCATTGGAGCTAATTATTCAAATAAAAATAAATGTTTTTATAAATGTTACTGTTATTATAGAAATAATATAACCTGTGGTCTTTTAAGATAAGCACAGCATGGGGAGGCAGGAGGCAAGCAATGGGCAGATATCAGTCAACAGGTATTGGTTTAGAACTTACTGGTTGCCTAAAACTGCCAAGTCCTATGGAGTCATGTGGTCTATCCTGGCCCTTGCAAAGTTGTGCTGGAAGCGGGCAGACCTCTTTACTCCTTGGTGGCCGTGGAGCTCACAGTGTGGACATGAGTGTAGTTAGCAAGGAGGAAACCAGGCGAATGGAAGGAGTCCCTGCTGCTGTTGGATCACATCTGCCCTCATAGTCTTTGGATGGGGATCTGAAATAATGAAGCCACTTCAGTCTTTTCATATTCTGTCTGGGAATGTTGTGAAAAGTGGCCCAAGAATGACACCAAGTCTGAATTTGGCTGGCTGGTGCACGGAAACTTGTCCTTCATACCCCTGGGCCTGGGGAGCTCTATTGACTCTCTCGATGCTGTGCAGAAGCTGTTGGATAATTTGTACAAGGGGTTGGTGCTTCACATGAGAATGAAGATGCTGAAAGGCTGGGACACAGGGTTATTCCTTGGGGTCACAGAAGATGGTGTTGCTTCCGTCATCTTCCTCCTGGAACAGAGAGGTCTTTTGCTCTTCTGGAGCAGGCATCTATACCAATGGTCATGGAATAAACTGGAGATTTGGAAGGGTCTGTCTCAGCCTTTAACACCAGTAGTTTCGCCTCCACTCTCCTCTTTCTCTGTGTTAATGTTCTGAGGATTTTTTCTTTTCCTTTTCAGTTTGGCACCAGTTGTCTCTGATTCAGTTTTTCTTGCTGCAGATGAAGTGCCACAACACATTTGACCCTCCTTTGCCTCTCCCCCAGCCGCTCCCCTGTCTGGGCTGGAGACTGAATGATGTGTTTTCTCATTCTTGTGCACTCGTCATAGCTGGCCATGTGTGGGTCAGCTGTTGTGTGGGCCAGCAGCTGCTGGGCATGGGAGCTGAATGCCAGGCCCTTTCCAAGGGGAGAATTAGACATAGCACTGGAGGTACCGTTAGAAGGTCCACTGCCCCTCACATCAATGGGCTGTGCAGCTGGGACACCAGTAATAGGAAACGAGACCAAGCTCTGCTGGCTTTCTATTCAGAGGTTGGAGTTTAACCGGTGTTAGAAGAGAGCCAGGCACACTTCGGATCCTTGCCGCCCTCAGTGCAAGCTGTGGACTGTATAGTAAAACCCTCAGGGGTCGTGCAGCTTTGCTTTCAAAGCATCCCATTGTTATTACTTTTTAATAGTGTCAGTTAATGTTCTGTTCTACCTATTCAATATCTCATTAAGATGGTAGGTTATTTTCTACATAGCAATGAACATTTTAATTATTAGCTCTATATATCTGAATAAAATTCTATTTAAGCACAGATGTTGTAATACATTATTTGGGATACTTTTAGAATAAATGAAACTTATTTATTCTAAAGTCAATTATCTGAATCAGTTTATTGTATCTCAAAAAATATACTTGTTCTCCTGTTAGTGGAGATGAAGTAAGGTGAACTTTAATGGTGACTTGAGGGGCCGGCCTAGTGGTTAAGTTAGGTGTGCTCTGCTTTGGTGGTCCAGGTTCGGTTCCCAGGCATGGACCTATACCACTCGCCAGTGGCCATGCTTTGGTAGTTACCCTCATACAAAATAGAGGAGGATTCGCATGGGTGTTAGCTCAGGGCGAATCTTCCTCAAACAAAAAGAGGAAGATTGGCAACGGATGTTATCTCAGGGTGAATCTTCCTCAGCAAAAATAATAATAATAATCAGGACTTGAGGATAAGGTAGGAGAAGTATACAAATAGATAAACAAATATATATATATAAATTATTTTGGGATGGTTCTTTTGCCTATAGCTTTGAAAGACAAATATTTAATGTCCTTAGGTGGTTTGAACCTAGTAGTTCAAATCTGGTCTGTTTTTCTTTAAGATATTACAGTGGTTCCCTAGACTCTTTTTATGTTAACTCTCTCCAAGGGTAAAGGGAAAGTGAAAAGGAGCTCCTGATGATTGGGCCTTCCAGCTTGGAATGACGTTTAAAAAGGATGTTCCGTGAAGACCCAGAAGGAGGATACCAGCTCCAGGCTGGCGGTGCTTCTCAACAGCCTTGTACAGTTGCAGGGAAGAGAAGGTTAAGGGGGGGAGGAGTTGGCATCAGGAGTGGAGATAATCGTGTTTGACTGGGGTATACGTACTTTTAACCAGTAGTTTCCAATTCGCATTTTATCCTTCATGGGAAGAGCCAGTGGTTGTCCCTGACTGAGCTTTCGTTTCAGCGTCCACGGGGGCTGTTTGCTGGCAGTTCTGTGGGATAAAGACTCTGTAGATAGATTATGTCTCGTTTGGATAGGTGTTTGATTTCAGATCCAAGAAAAGAGGCCAAGAGACCCACCTGCAAAGTGTTTTAATATTTTATTTATAACACACACACATTCAGAAACAAATCAATACTTAGCCCAGTGGAATGCTAAACCAGTGAAAGCTACTTCGAATAGGACTTTATTAAAGTATATTTACACTTAAATAAGTATGTGAACTGTAAATTGTTCCATTTTTGGACTCTGGAATATTTCTTATGGGTTAATTAACCTCTTTTTCTCCTTGCAGAACTGGCTAGATCCTGCAAAAGAAATAAAGAGACAACTGCGAAGTGAGTATTTAAATAATCATATTTTGAAGTTATTAAGTTAATCTTTGTCTATTTCTATCTTTGATAAAATTCATAGGCTATAGACTAGAATAATAAGATAGTGATAGAATGATCAGCTCTGTTCTGCATTTCTATTGTATAGGAAGTTAAGGATACTCACAATATTTTCGAAGAATCATGACTTTATTTTGCACATGGCTTAGGGACTCCTCTACTGGTCAAGAGGTTCTAGAGTCATAGTCCTAAATATTCCCTCACAGTGTCTGCCACTGTGAAGGAATCTCTGATCTTTTTTTCTGGGGAAAAGAATGAGAAGCTGCTTTTCTGTAACTTGCACTTTTTATGTAAATTTTACTCTAGGTAAACCTCTCACTGTTGCTTTGTCTGCTTCACTTTGGAAGTGTGTACTTGGTTTAATTTCTAAGCGTATCTCTGGTGCCAGAGGCACGGGGATGCAGTGTTCATCGATGGGCTGGAGTGAGGACTCGAGGGGAGAGAAGTCTGCAGAGCACTTCTTCCAGTCCTCTGTGGTTTAAATACCCCCCCTCGTTTGTTCTACAGCCCACACCCACTTGATGCGCTCGCTGGGTCTGGGTTGTAGTCAGTCCCGCTTGGCCCCGTCTTCCATTCCCCACTTGTTCTCACTGTGGACTTCCGAAGGGACGTCGTGTCCCGCTCGGACCTGCTTCAGTCCCTCCGTAGGTTCTGTCTCTACAGGCTGTCTTGTCTGTGGCTGGCTTTGTGATATCTGTGCCCAAAACAGTATCACCCCAGAAAAATCTCTGATAGGGAATCTGGACACTTAATTTCCTTCAGGGTCTGTGAATGACTGAAGCAGAAAAAGTGGGAACCACAAACTGCGGGAATTTGTAGACAGGAGAACAGAATTCTCACCAGCCCTTCTGGACTGTGGGCCCCAGGACTGTCCCGGGAGCGAGCATCCCCTGAGTGCCAGCCTGCAGGACACCTACGGCTCTGTTGGCTTCATTTCCCTGCTTACTTGTTACTCCTAACATCAGGACACTGGGACAGATCTGTACTCTCCCTCTGTTCCTTTCCATCTACCTTCTGTCTCTCAGTGTAGCTTTCCGCCAGTGGTTTTCTTCATTTCTTTTCCTCTCTTGAATTAGTCTTGTTGGTAGTCTTCCTGTCGTTTCTTTCCTCTCTACTCTCCTTTTTTAGTCTGAGCATATGCCTTATCTTTCCCATTTCCTCTCCTCGTAGACTCATCTTTCTTGACCTTTTGTTCTATCTTTGATTAGAGTGATCGTCCTGATTTGCCCGGGCCTGAGGGACTGAGGAGTTTCTCAGGATGTGGGTCTGTGAGTGCCCAAACTGGAACTTCCCGGGCAAACTGGGATGGTTGGTCACCCTGTCTTTTGACTGTGATCCCTGGCTTTCCAGCATTCCCTGCCCTTCCCTCCTGCATTTATTGTCTTGTTGTTTCATCTGTCTGTGTTTGCATCATGATGGAAAGGGGAGAAAAGAAAAGGAGTAATTAGATGCAGGTACATGATGCTTAGATTATGGAAGAAACTGTACCCGAGAGCTTTGGAACTTTTCCTTTGTCCCTTCCAAAGTCGTTTCATGCTCTGCAAAGTGCATGCATTCAAAAAGGTACGGATGCGTGGTTCTTTCACTTTCTCTGAAACCAAACCTGCCAAGTGACCCAAACCAGAGAGAGAACAGGATAACCCCTGAAACTTGATTGATGTTCCGTTGAGTTGTTTCCTGTGGTTTTGTTTTGGCTTTTGTTTGATTAGTTCTGTGTGCCGCTCATGTTGGAGCTGGGGAGATTTCCTCATTTCTGGAAGGCAAGAGTTTTGCTGATTATGAATCACAGTCTTATGCTTTGATTATTCGTGAAGTTTTTCGAGTTATTTCAGGACTTCTGCCCTTGTGGTTTGGCAAGAGGAATAAGAGTAACAAATAGGCTTTGAGCTTTTCAACACTGCTGGAGCTGGCTCTCTAGGTGGCATCCTGTGCTGCCCCTCGTGAGAGCCGGGTGAGGAAATGGAGCTTCGGTTGTTGTCTTTACCTCTTTCCTCCTGCTTGCGTTGAGATGGGCAGAAGAACTGCTTGTTCCATCTTAGCCCAGCCTCGCTTATGACTTTATTGTTTCTTTTTAGTTAATAGGCAATTAGCAAAGGTAAATATTAATCTTTTTTCAGTTGCTTTTGAAAACCGACAACCTATTTGCTCCTATTTAAAATTTACCTTAAAATCTTTTTCTCAAATGTCCACAAATAAGACTTTAGATATAAACCTTGCGTGTGATTAATATATAAACAATCTGTAGCTAGATGAACTATTTATACATAGGTAGGTAAAAATTATGATGATATATAATTCAAAGTTCAGTGTTATTGCTGCTCAAGTACGTATCCTATTAGAAACTTATGCCTGTAGTCAAACCCAGGCAAGCATGTGTTCATGTTAATACCTAAAAAACCAAAAATAAGGATCCACTAAGGAACAGTAATCCTGTGATGACTTGGCTTAATTCTGGGTTAGCAGGCACCTCGAAGAAGTGCATCTTCACACCCAGGGAGGCGCTGCTGGCCAGGAAGTGTGCCGTCTCTCCGTGTTCAGGAGAGTCCTGTATCCCATTATGAGGTTCTAAACGTGTGACGCAGAGCTGAAATCTGTGTCTTAAATCCAGCAGGATTGACTGTATTAGAATAATGACGTACTGAGCCAAAATCTAGCAAAAGTGCCTGTGTTCACAGTAGCCACTCAATAAGGATTTGCTGACTCTTGAGTGAGAGAAAAGTTAATCTGCTGATGGTGGGGAAAGGACAAAATGACACGTTAAAGAGGAGAATAGGCTTCAGTACAATTTTCTTCAAGTCTGTAAATTAGAGCATTCGTGAGGCATTCCAATATGTATAGAATGAAATAACACACAGACACTTTTTTGTGTATATTTAGACATACTGTGAACTTTGAGCACAGCCGTAAATTCAGGCCAGTGGAATTACTTGGTCCCTTCAGGAAAATAATACCTGCCCTCTCACCAGAGCTGTGCGTGTTTTTCTTTGTTTGTTTTTAACGTCATCCAAAGCATGATGTATCAAACATGAGTTAAAAGTTAATGTAGAAATAGCAATGTTTCAACTTTTAATAAGGCGTTTATGACATGGTTGTTTGATATAGTCATTGTTCGTGGCACAGTGCAGTGAAGTATATGTTATACTTATACCCCCTTAATAAAACCTAGGAAATAATTTTATTGTCTTAAAGTGTTGTGACTTTTTACCAGTCTCTCCCTTCTTTGGAGTTGCTCTTAACACTTCCTTCAAATAGCCCATTAATCATTTCCTGGATGGCTATAGAATCACTTGATCATTACCCCCCCTTCCCCAACAATGTAGAAATCCTTAAATGCTTTTTTTTTTTTTTAAAGGGTGGAGAATATTTGGCATCTAGAGATTCTGTGGTTAAAACAAACCTTATCTCAGAACTATTACGTGGAGGTTATATTAAAATTTTTGCTTAATAGATCACCATACAAAACATTTGAAATAGCAGCGAATGTTTATAAAAAAGTGAACCTATTATTCTTTAATGGTGGGTTATGTGTGTAATTGATTTTTATTTTATTTTTCATTTCATTTTTGTTTTGTAAATCATATTTTCTTTTAAATTAAAAAATGAAATTCTCTAAAGTGATTTATAGTGGGACTAGTCTCTACCATTTGAACATTGACCTTTAAGTTTTATCAAAATAAATGGTCATTCTGTTGGTTGGATGAATAACCACGATATATAATAATTACAGGTCTTCCTTGGCTGTTCACCTTTAATGTGAAGTTTTATCCTCCTGATCCTTCTCAGTTGACTGAAGATATCACCAGGTACTTTATATTTACATTAAAAATGAACCTTTACTTACAGCTCTCATTTAATTTCTGTGCCCTGGGAGAGTGGCAGTAATTTCAGGATTGAAACCAAAATATTTTTTCTTAAGTTGAGTTTTAGAAGTTTCCTTGGAAGTGGGTACTCCAAACTAGTTTGAAGTGTTGCCCGTTTCAAAAATTTTCTTCACCGTTCTTTGATTTCTCCATTTATATTTGAGTAATGGAATATTTAAAAAAATATTGCTGGCAACTTTGTTCCCTAGTACTTTCAAAAATCATTGATATTTAAAATTTCAGATTTTAATGCTAAGATGGTTTTTATTATATAACCCAGGCACACATGGGTCTCATATTACAAAGGGGATATAAGGGTAGAAAAATGAAATTATTATTATCATTATTATTATTTTTTTTTTGGTGAGGAAGATTAGGCGTGAGCTAACATCTGTTGCCAATCCTGTTTTTTTTGCTGAGGAAGATTGACCCTGAGCCTACATCTGTGCCCATCTTCCTCTACTTTATATGTGGGACACCTGCCACAGCATAGCTTGATGAGCGGTGTGTAGGTCCACGCCTGGGATCCAAACCTGGGAACCCCAGGGCGCCGAAGCAGAGCGCTTGAACTTAACCACTACGCCACCAGGCCGGCCCCTGAAATGCTTTTTAAAAGTCAATTGAACAATAAAATTTTTGTTGCTGCCCTCTCCTGCAAAGGGGAAAAAACCTAATAAGATAGGCTTTCTTATATAAGAGCCAATAACTTTTCATTTCCATCTCCTCTGAGATTATTGGGGCTATATGAACGTATGCTTAAATTGCAAATAAAAGATTCAGTTTAGGAGCAAGAGAGCATTTAGTGATTCTGAGAGTGACTGAGTATTTGAATGGTAACCAAGGAATGTTCTGTATCCACGGTGTCTTGATATTTTTAGTGCTATTAAGTGGGGTCCCAGTGATAGGACTTCTCAGCTTTGTAAGAGTAGGTCTGTAGGTTGATATGTGTAGATTTTTAGAAGGTTATTTATTACATGGCCAAGGAAAACTGTTCTGTATATATACGTTTAGAAAGCTAGAGGGTCTTATTGAAAGACGCTGTCTTGACTCCTGTGGTTCCTATGCCTTGCTGCTTTCTGCTAGGCCAGTCTTGTCACACATCAAGTTGCATCGGTGCTTAGAGTGCATAACATCCCTGTGAAAGAGGAAGGATGGAGATTTCTGTCCAATGTTGGATACATGACAGGCCTTTTTTTCCTTTACTCCTTGTTGCTGAAGAGGGATGTACTGATGCTAATCAAGTTGTGATTGAATTAGCTTCAGCTAATAAATAGTAAATAGTAGCTTCTGTAACTGCAGTGAGCTGCTTGGAGCATGAAACTTGACAGGTCAGCATGTGTGGGACGCAGAGCCCCTGCAGGGGTGCCTGGGAGCAGTGCAGGCGTCGGGGCTCTGTGACGCAGCGCCCTCTCTGCACGTCCACTCTCCTTGCAGCAGTTTGGAGGATGATAATCATGGTGATCACAACCTATAGTGTCGGAAAGTGCTCTAGTTTTCCTTTTAAATGGGCTTGAGCAGTCTCCCTGTGTGTGGGGAGAGGGATAGTATAGTCTAGTGAGCTGATGAAGAGCCCGAGACCAGCCAGCAGCCCGCACATGGAGCCAGGTGGACTGAATGTCACCAGTGAAATCTCCACCACAGCATGAGTGGACATTGAAGGTGGGGCAGGCTTTTGAGGAGGGTAAGAACACTGGTCAGAATAATGTTTGGAGAAAGCTCTGTCCTGCAGTGAGGAGATGGAGCTGGGAGATTCAGGAAGCTGTTGGAGTTTCCGTTTGAAGTTTTTTGAATCATAGACTTAAGCTTTGAAAACAGAGGAAAGGACCTATGTGAAAAGTAGAGACAATAATATAAAAAGGAGCAACAAGATTTTAATAATAAGTGAAATCTTTGTGTTGAGGTCTTTAAAGTGCCATAGAATGTGGAGAACTAGCACTGTTCTTGATTAGACTTAGAGGATTTGAGGGTAACCTGGGATCATAGTTTAAAATTTAGTGTTCTAAAATAAATGTAATCATACTCGTGTTGTTCTAGGGGTCAAGGAAACATATAATCCTCCTTAGAAAGAGAGCTCCTGCAATGCGTAAAAATACCCAGACCAGTGATAGCGGGACGACTTGCCTTCTCAGAAAATGATTGAGCACTTGCGAGGTGGCAGGTCCTTTGCTAACTGTGAGACTGTGGTGACGATAGGCAGAGTCCTCACCCTGCCCGAGAGATTTGTGCCGTAATCCAGGGATAACTGAACCGGTGATGGCTGATCCCACGTGCTGGACCAGAGGTAGCCCGCCCGTGTGAACTTGTGGGGTGCAGGGCAGGAGGAGGGTGGGCCCTGAAGCCCATGCTGGGCAGAAGTGTCCACAGGAAGAAGGTGGCAGCTGCCAGCAGGAGTGGCATTCTCTAAAAGATCTTCAAGAATGAGAGCACTGCCCTTTAGCAAGTGTTAAATTTGAGAGTAGAAATAGGTTTTAAAATGTCACTGGAAGGAGTTGATAGTGGGGTCAAAAAAAAACAATCCTTGTAGAATATAAATAATGTTTCTGCATGTTATTTAGTAAAAAACATAATCTTTTATAACTGTGTAGTAAGCCATTTGGAACATTGAATGATCACTGTTATTATCATAACTACTAACAATACCATGATTATGGCTACCAGTTTTCGATTCTCAGGTACCATGCCAGGTATTTTATTTATATTAGCTAGTTGTACCCTCACCTGCAGAGGGAGGTGGAGTTCTTCCCGCTTTACAGGTGGAGAATTGGCCTCAGGCAAGTAAGTGAACTTGCTCAAGGTCACGTAGAGCCAGCTCTGCCTGGCTCTGAAGCCCATGCTTTTCTACTGTAAACTGAGCCAGCTGCCTCATTAGATGAGGAAATGGGCAGGTAAGGGCTTCAAAGTAGAGATTTAGTAATAGTTGTAACAGGCATCTCAGGAAAAGAAGAAATGAGTATGAAAAGGTGGAGAGGATAGAGGGTAGGTGACCTTAGCTATTTTTGCAAATGCTTAAGACTGCAGCTATTTTTATTTCATTAATCTTTACAACTTCTGAGGGGCATGCTAATTTTGAGTACAGTTTTAATTTTTTTTTTTTTTTGAGGAAGATCAGCCCTGAGCTAACATCCAATGCCAATCCTCCTCTTTTTTCTGAGGAAGATAGGCCCTGAGCCAACATCTGTGCCCATCTTCTTCCACTTTATATGGGACGCTGCCACAGCATGGCTCGACAAGCAGTGTGTCGGTGCGCACCCAGGATCCCAACCCTGGGCCGCTGCAGCGGAGCGTGGGCAGTTAACCGCTTGCGCCACCGGGCGGGCCCCTTTGCATACAGTTTTAAATCCAGAGACAGTCTAAGTGACTGGAATTTTTACCTTTATTTTAACAGTGATGATTCATTATTACCAGAACACAGTTCAGAATTTCCATTCTATTAACTTAGGCCTCTGGACTCAGTTTCTGTAAATAAGCCGCAAGGTTAGGAGTCAAGGAGCAAGGTAGGCTTCTTGTTAGAGAAGACTTCTTTTGCTGTGGATTTGAAGAGGGCCTGTGTTGTAGATTTGTTTTCAAAGGAGTCTTAGAGCTCAAGGTTATGAGCGCTACAGTCTTAACTAATTGGTCTCCCCGACTCTTTTCTCCCCCTGCTCCTGCAGATACTTCTTGTGCCTTCAGCTCCGGCAGGACATTGCCTCTGGCCGCCTGCCCTGCTCTTTTGTCACTCATGCGCTCCTGGGATCTTACACACTGCAGGCTGAACTTGGGGACTACGACCCAAAAGAGCACGGCAGTAATGACCTCAGCGACTTCCAGTTTGCCCCCACCCAGACCAAGGAGCTGGAGGAGAAGGTGGCAGAGCTGCATAAAACCCACAGGTCTGTGGACTTGCTTACTGGAGAGAAGGTGGCCGGGGTACATTTAAGTAGCTTCTCTTACAAAGCTTGCTATACATTTGAACATAGTTGATGGGATTATCCAGACTTTCTTTTTGGAACTTCACCTCGTACTAATCAAGACAACTTGCAGCCCTTGAGATGTTCTTTCATTGTCTTTATGACTACGAGGAGCTATGCTCATGATGCTAAATGTGTTCATTTATTGGAAAAATTTACTTTTCCCTCTGACATCTCTTTTTTCCTACTCCCAGTCCTATCCCTTAACACACATACACTTGAAACAAACATTCCCACATACTTGTTTGGCATTCACTATATATTTCTGCCTTTTAATTGTTTTTATTACCATATTTGTCAAGAAAGCCAGGGAGATAGTGCGGCATCAGGATTTGAATCAGACATGTGAGTGGTGGTGGATATGGGAGTAACTGAGATACACAGGTGGTTCCTCTGCCCACAGAAGATGGCCTTTTGATTTAGCTAAGAATTACTTAATTACTTAAATACCCTATTAACACTTTGAGAACTTGTATATCTGTGTGAAAATAAAATGGGTTTTATTAATAAGCACAAGTTTTAAAAACTCCAGCTACAAATTATAATTTTTCCCATATTGCACAATTGAAGTTTTAGAAAATTTTGACTAAAATGATTTGGAAGGAACTTTCAGAGATTAGAAATTTTTTAACAGACCACATTCATTGACTTTTCTTTAAAAAAATAATGAATGAAGTATTTGACTCTAAATTAACTTGGTCCCAGTTCTACTCAATGGACGTTTATTGTGTAACTGGAATTTGAAATCTCAGGTGCTGCAGTGCCGTGGGGAATATGAAGATTAATGGGACGTGGTGCCGCCCTCGAGGAGCTTAAAATTTATATAGCTGGGGATACAGACAGGAATGGAAATAACTTTCTTATGGACAGAGTGTGATAGGTACTAGCTACAATAGGTGTCAAGTCAAATACAAACACTTCTGATCTGTGTTATGATCAGCCCTGGTGAGGTAAAACTATGGAGTAAGACTTTGTTTGAGAAAGATGAAATCAGTTTTTTATTCTCGGTTAATTTATGTTGCACGCATTATTGTTGGGGCTTTTTTCTCCAGTGGAAAAAAATCAAAAGCAACTTTCTAAGATAGAAAGGGTAAGGTTGGAGCTGCACCTCCTTGTAATGAACAGGTTTACAGTGGAGCGTCTTCAGAGGAGAATGTTAGAGGCTGAAAGCTGAGTCTTCTTACCTGTTGGCTACTTGTTTGCAAATTAGTGGCGTTACTCCCTCCACCCCAAGCTCTCTGAGCTCGTACACCCCTTTGCCCATTTTGGCCACTTTGCTTTGCATCTGCCAATAAGATAATATCGTTTCTTTTGGTTTTTAGGGGCTTATCTCCTGCACAAGCTGATTCTCAGTTCTTAGAAAATGCAAAGAGGCTTTCCATGTATGGTGTGGACCTCCATCACGCCAAGGTACTGTGAATAAAATGAGGCAGTGGCGTCTCCTGTCTGACTGAAGATGTGAGAGATGCCAGGGTCAGAATGGCCTCGTTCACTTTTGGGAACAGGCTACTCGCCCTCAGCCAAAGGTCTCTCTCATGTTTCTTTGGTGACTGTTGTGGGAGGGACCATTTATTCTCCCCTACTTCTTTCTTCTCCTCCCAATCTTTTAAATTAACAGCCTTTTGTCTGTACTTACTGTAAGACTCCCCAGGTCAGCCTCCTCTACCCCTCATCCTGGTTTGTGTTGTGTCCCAGCTTTCGCTGTGCCACCTGCCAACTCTGTCCCAGCTTCCTCTCCCGCCTCTGTTCCCGGAGAGGAGAGCTATCTCGGCGACCACGAAAGCACACGAGGATTTGACCACTTTCCAGAAAGCTTCCGGGCTGTGAAGGAGCCCAGGTTGTGGGGCTTGCCCCTGGAGGTCTGTTTTGTACTTCTTGTGAGATAAAGTGGGCTGGCCCCGGCTCCGGGTGGTGGAGCACCTCAGTCTAATTTGAGAGGTGGGCAAAGAATGGAATTGTGAACACAGGTGCTGGGGGAAGGTGGGGTTGGATTGGGAGAATGCCAGAAACTAACATCACCTGCTTCCTGATCCTGGTTCCGGTGGTCAGTGGTGGGGAGAGCCAAGGGAGAGAATGGGAGGTGAGGTGAAAGATGGACTTGGTTTTGAAAAATATGTCCAGAGTCAGCTCAGCATGCTGAGAGGACCTATGGTCGCCTGCTCGTAAAACAGCCGGCCAGTCCCTAGATGTAGCACAGGAAGCCTGGATTATAGGATTTGCGGAATCTCTAGGAGGGCCCCCTGCCCCAAAATACCTTCCCTCTCCAGGCTTCACATTAATAATTCCTGCTTTTGTGTTAATAGTATTTCATATTTTCAAAGCACTCTTTTTTCCTCAGTGACTTCCTTTATTCTCTAAGTATTCTTCCTTATGACAAAAATAATACACATTCATCATAGAAAGTAGAGCCAAACAGAAGGAAATAAAAATCACTGAAATCTCTTCATGCAGAAATAAGCACTGTTAATATTTTGATACATTTTCTTTTTTAAAAAACAATCTGAGTATTTGAACTCTCATGCATTTTAAAGGTGGGGATTGTACTGTAAGTATCATTTCATGAGGTTTTTATTGGTTTTGTTTTGTTTTTTTTACTTGCTCTTATAAACACTTTTCCATGTTAGTAAATAGTCTCTGGCAGCATTGTTTTTAACTGCTACGTACTGTATGCCTTTAATTTTTACAAGTACTTGCACATACACCATCTGAGGTAAGATTGGAAAGTTTTTATTTTACAAAAACGACATAGAACAGAGTGCAGACAGTGACTTGCCTAAAGCCACGCATTGCTGAGCGGAGTCATCTGCCTGATGTCTCCTGATGAATCCTGCCAGGAGGTGCAGCAGGGCTTCCCGATGCTTGCGTGTTTTTCAGCTCCTGTCTCTCTCTGATGGAGATAGGCTGCTCTCTCCTCCTCTGAACCCTGTTATTCTGCCACACGTAGATCTCGCATCTGCTGCTTTGTTGACCATTAGTTAGAAACTAGTTCTTAGATGGCAATACTGCAAGGTTTTGGGATTCTTGTTTTTAAAGTTGTATCTTAGAAAAGTAAAAGTTGTAGGCTCTCTTATAAGTATAATTTCAGTTCTTGCTGTGTGGTTAGGAGCAGATGACTTTAAAAAAATGTAAAGTAACATTCATTCTGTTTATCATCTGATAGGTAATATTTGATAAGCAAGATATTTGTAGCTCATTGAAAAGAATCTCTCTCAATTTAAAAGAACTTTTCATGTAGTTTCAAGTTTTGTGCCTTTATACATTTTTCATTGTATTGAGATCATATTTAAAAATTTTTTCCATTTATTTTTTATTATTAGAAGAGTTCTTAACGGCACACTCACGTAGGGACAAGTTGAAGAGGGTTGAATAAAAGGACTCTTGAGAAAGGTACGGGGAAACCACAGAGCAGTGTGGCTCCTCTGAGCCGGTCACGGCAGCTCTGCTGACCTTTGGTGTGAGGGGTGAGGGCAAAGAGTAGTTGCCAGAATGCGGAAGGAGAGGTCTGTCTTGAGAGGAGCCACGGTTGTCAGAGGGACAGATCCCTGGCCACTTCCTCTCTCTGATCTCCTGCGAGAACATTCCACAGGCTGAACACACCCGGTAGCCACTGGGCATGGGATCCTGTTGACGTCCATGTGGGCAGCTCCCTGAGGCAGTGGGCATGGCTGAGAAGGGGCTCCTTTTTATCAGTTTATTTTTCTGACTTTGTTGCTGAATGACACAAGTCAAATATGGAGGACTAAGGCATGCTTTTTTCCCTTTTACTTCTTACCCTTTATCTGTAATTTCTATTTACACAAATACTGATAATTCTAAAACAATATGTGGAACAACTGAAAATCAAGTGATTTACTTGGATACAGATTGTGTTTATTCTTAAGTCCGATAAAATAGCTTCAGTGTCCTGGCTAAAGATTGCTTCAGACTAGAGATGGCTTTGTTCAGTGTTTCAAACGAGGGTCACCTCCTTACTTGGTGGGAACGTGCTGTCTTGGGTAGTCTTCTGGCCTGCTCCCTGTGGCCGTGGCCGGTGACATTTTTGGCAGACACACCATTTGTTCTGGTTCCAAGTTGTTGGGCACCTGGGCCTGATTCACCCCCACTTTCACTCTGTTCCTCGAAAGAACTGTGGCTGCCAGGGTATGGGTGAATAAAGCACCCTATAGATTAGATTTTTAAACCTTCTTAGATGGCCTAATATAATTTTATTTGTATGTATGAATTATTCAAATATCATAGCAGTGAAAACAATTGGCATCAGTTACCTGGTACTACACTTCTGTTTTCAAAACACTAATATAAACTGTGTTAAATTGTTCTCAGTAATAAGGCAGTCGGAATGTTATGCTTTTATTGAATTGAGAGACCTAGACTAGATGTGGTGTTTGTTTCAACATGTTGTGTGAGAATTTGTTCCATGTGGTTAATGATTTCTGAAAATGTGAATATCTCTGAACAATATTCTTCAGTTTTACATATCTTGAGTGATATCCTGTTCTTCCCTTAAAGATAAACAATGGTTTGTGTATTTTGAATATTGTGCATATTAGATCTTCAACACTACTTGGAATGTGAGGAGGCAGTTTTTTACTTTTGTCTATAAATTTATTTGTTTTTTAAACATTGTTCAGGCTTGTGATTATTCTAGATTGTCATCTATTCCAAATTAAAACACTGGGGAAAGAAAGCAATGTTAGTATGTTCCAGAATAGTCTGCAGTCCTTTGGAATCTGCCAGCCAGAGGAGTGGTGTAATGAGAGCTGGATGTCCCCACTCTGAGTTATTGAAACACTGCTGGAAAGAATTCAAAGATTTCCACATTGTCAGCTTAGAAGAGAAATTTTCTGTGAGGGATTGGTGTTTTGCAGAATATAGGCATAATTTTAACAGTTATTAGCTAGCACCGTCCATCTGAGATGAATTTGCCTGAAGTAAGATGGCTGCCTGCCCCTTAGGGTAAGCCAACCGACTGTCCCCAGGGCTGGAATAGCCTCTAGGAAAACACATTTCTCACCCGTATCTTCAGGATGTCTAAATCGAGTTCTGTTTCCTTTTTTCCTCTTGCAGCTGAACTTGAGAACATATGAATTATGGCTTGTGAAGAATATGGTGTCCTGTAGTCCTGTTCCTATCCCTCCTTGGCAACTCAAATCTGATCCCTGAAGATGGATAGATTTAAGATGTGTCATGTGTCCTACTGTTTCTGTTAGCTTGTGTACTGTCACTGAAATTTAAATACACACTGTTAAACTGGCTTTCCTGGTCATGGTTTGAGGGGGATAATTAGCTTCCTGATCTGTATAACTTTCACAGCTCTAACCGTGGTCAATGGCTTATGCTTGGCAGGACTCAGAAGGCGTGGACATCAAGCTGGGTGTGTGTGCTAACGGGCTCCTCATCTACAAAGACAGACTGAGAATCAATCGTTTTGCCTGGCCAAAAATCTTGAAAATTTCCTATAAGCGCAGTAACTTCTACATCAAAGTCAGGCCGGCGGAGGTAAGCCGTGTCGTAGCCCTGGGCCTGTCCACTCAGCCTTTGTCAGTGTTTCCCTTTGCGGCCATGAGCGAAGTGAATTCTTTTCCACTGAATTTGAAGAAAATGAACTGTTCTTTATTCTTCCGTGGTCAAAAGAGGAAAGGGTTCTTGATGCTAAACCTGCATATTTATCCCTGTTGCGAAAAAACAAGCAAAAGCTACACCTTTCACAGAAACCAAAATGTAGTGAGTGCCTGCCACATAGTGGGGACTCGTTTTTTTCGTTATCGAATCAGCTAAGTGGTAGAGATCAATAGGAAGTGGAAAAATGAGATTTAGTGGACATTGAAGGATAGTTGGTTTACGTCAGTAGCTGATACTTTTCATAGTAACTAGTATTGCAGTCTATGAAAAATTTGTCTTGTATAATTAGATATGCTAATATTATTTACTTTTTTCAAGAAGAATTACTTCTTACAGAAATATCTGAATCCATGGTTTTCAGTGGCTTCTAATCATCTCTTAAGGAAAAATACTGATTTATTTTATGAATTTATTCCAGCTGGAACAGTTTGAGAGCACCATTGGATTCAAACTGCCAAACCATCGTGCAGCAAAAAGGCTATGGAAGGTGTGTGTGGAGCATCATACTTTCTACAGGTAATTTCAGGAAAACAGCTTAAAATTAATTAACATGGCTATTGATGCGCTCTATGTACAGAGGTGGTAGTGGATAGTGTGGCAGATGCAGCGACACTGTTTTGTGGTTCTTGGGTCTCCCCAGTACCAGATCTCATCTGCAGTCCACCCCCATGCCTGTTTCTATTGCCCTGGCCTCGCCCTGTCATCGCTCAGACTGCGATGGTCCCAAACTCCGCTTTCTGACTCCAGCTGCCTTTCGTCCCGCCCACCACACTCTCCCACCTCTGCTGTTGTTCTTTCCATTGTCACTCGGCTTAGGTTTCATGTAGCTGTTCTTATCAGCTCCCTCCTGCTTAAGTTCTTTCCCAAACCCACCTGAACCCTGTGGTCTGCCCCTTGGCTGCTGTGTCAGAAGTGATGAAGCCCCTCAGGCCCCTGCCCTTTTTTGCACATCAACCTGCCAATCTGCTGGTCCTGGATTGGTCCTGTGTCCCGACCTCACCACTTTTGTACCTGTGCTGGCAAGTGCTACCTTAGATAGCACAGCTGTGCTGATACACGGCGCTCACTCTTTATAAGAGGAAGGTGCACAACCCTGTGGGCTAGTGCTCCTTCAGAGAGAGTGTCATTTCACAGCAGCAGCTGGATCCTCAGTGCTGCCAGGTAGTCAATCCTTTGACTTCTTCTGCCATCCCAGGTATTCAGGGTCGTCTCGAGCCCCTTAGGCACCCCTCCTCTCTGCTCACGTGCCCCCCTTTGTGTGGCACTCGGCTAGTACAAGCTGTGGGTTGTGAGCGTGCTCGGTTTCGTGCACCTTTCCTCTTCCCCTTTGCCCATAACTAAGCAGCACTCCCGTCTCCCTCCATTCCTTCCTTCCCAGATCTCTCCTCTGTCTCCATCCCTCATTTCATGCCTCACACAGGATCGCGCTTTGTAAATCGTATGCTCTCAGTTGGTGCCTTTGACTACTTCTTCGGCCAATAAACGTGTCCATGTCTTGCTCCTTTAAAAACCAGAGAAAAACCGAAGATCTCCTTAGACCTTTTAGCCGTCTTTAGCTGTGTCCTGTCTCCTTTCATACTTTTCTTCAAGAGCATGTTCCTTGCAAGAGTACTTGGCTGATCTTTGTTTTCTCCACTTCCTCGGCGTCCTATACGGCACTCTGCGTAGCTGGCTATCTAGACCTTTCATCTGTAAGGCTCTGCTCTAGACTCTTACGGTCCAATCCTGTCCCACCACATAGTAGATGTGTGACAGTAGGTAAGTCACTCAGCCTTTCTAAGTTGCACTTTCATCATCCATGTGATCGTAATAGTAATTGTACCTACCGTATAGGTTTATAGGGTTGTTATAGAGTTGTTTTGAAAAGTAAATGAGATGACACACGTGAATCAAACTTAGAACCATTTCTGGTTTATAATAATGTTTATCATCATCATCACTATCATCATTATGATCGTTATTCTTAGTTTGGTGACCACAGTGTGCTATTTTATGTGTGTGTGTGTGAGGAAGATCAGCCCCAAGCTAAGATCTGTTGCCAATCCTCCTCTTTTTTGCTGAGGAAGATGGGCCCTGGGCTAACATCCATGCCCATCTTCTTCTGCTTTATATGGGATGCCACCACAGCATGGCTTGACAAGTGGTGTGTAGGTGCGTCGGTGCGCGCCCGGGATCTGAACCTGCGAACCCTGGGCCGCCGAAGCGGAGCGCGTGCACCTAACTGCTACGCCACTGAGCTGGCCCCCACAACGTGCTATTTTTAAAGTGAATTATCAGCTGGTACAGATGACTCTTTCTTCAAGTTAAATCAACAAATGTTTATTTTCAAGACTGCTCTAATATACTCATTTTAGAAGGGAGATGTAACTAATAAAATATACTTGAATCCGTCTGACTTAATTATGCTAATCATATAAATCTTTGAGAAGTTAATAGTTTCTCTTGGGAGCCATGACAGATTTCTCCTAAGACAACAAGAGCCTGCCTCAAATACAGCTAGTGGGTAACATTGATGAGTGAAACGACACAGCTCCAGGCAGGACAGACAGCAGGCTTCCCCGTCGTCCAATAGTGATAATGAAAGCAGTATTGATTGTAGAAATGACATTTAGAAATGACAAGTGCTGACATTCCTTGAATGTATGTTGTTGTCAGACACAGAACCAATTGCGTTGCGCAAACTCATTTATTCCTTACCCCCGCTGAGGAAGCCGTGGCTCAGAGCTGGGTGTCCATGGAGGTGCCCAGTAGCCAGGCACCCGGGCAGAGCGGGGCTCGCTCTCTGATGTTCAAGCCCACGCCCTTCCCCTCTGCTCTCTCGTGTTCTAGCAGGCGTTTCTGAGATGTCTGTTAGCTCTGCAGAGCCTCAGATCCCTTCCTCCATCATTTTTGCTAACATACCAGGGATGCCAATTTAAAAGTAGACCAGTTTGCTCCTGCAGACTTTAGAGATAATGGTTAACAAAAACATTTTTATATTTTTAAACCTTGTATAACTGTGCTTATAAATGATATAAAACAATGTGTCTAACACAGGGCAAATCAGAATTTGCAGAGTGCTTTCAATCAAATCTGGTTTTTGTTCTGTTTTAATCACAAAAGATGCAAATGATTTCTTTAGAAAATTAAAACGGCTTTCAGATTTAAGCTGTTAAAAAATAAACAAATTTTTCTATTGAGTGGTAGCCACTAAGCTAGACTAATATTAGTGGAGCAAGAAAATAATAATAAAGCTGCTCTCCTTCCTTGAGTGTTTCATAGAGCCCATCACCATTGTTAAGTGCTGTACACTTCTAATTCTTACATCAGGTGTGATGGAGCAGCTGCTGTAATCTACACTTTACATGGAGAAACTGAGGCACAGAGAAGTCAAGAAACATGCCCCTGGTCATACAGATAGTAACGGGTGGAGATGGAAGGCAGAGCCAGGTGGTGTGGCTCCAAGTGTCCACCAGCCTCCCCCGTGTGCTGTACTTCCCCACGGTGTTTGTAGCTGATGTGCTTCCTTCCGTTTTCTCAGAGCTTGTTGGTGGTTCGTGTGTACACAAGATTAACATGAGGTTCTTCTAACTTCACATTAAACTGCCATCTAAACGTCGCATTGTAGCTCCCGAGTAATCCCAAGTGAATTAGTGTCGTCAGCCCCGTCATAGACAGCTTTATTATTAAATGTGTGATTGACTTTAGTAATTGATGTGGGTTTTTCTTAAAATGTTCCTTTATTTTCCGTAGATCAACATTAATAGTATTTGATTTATAATGGCAGGATCTTTATAAAATTAAAATGTTAATATACTTCCTCAGCAGTAAAATATGTAAAAGTTGAATTCCTTTGTGCCACATCATTACATCATCTTACTCAAGACCTTTAATATTCTATAACAATTAGTCCTTTATTGTAGCTTTTAAAGTCCCAGAAGTGAAATGACAGATGTCTTGTAGTGGTTTTGATGTTATTTTTATGAAGATAGAGTCTGAGGTGGAAAATAAAAGTAGTATCAAACGGAAATCATTGTTAAGTGATCTTGAAGTGGTAGTATTGAAATATTTTGTTGCTTGGCCTACATTTTCTTAGAAAATTTATTCAAGTCACCAAAAAAATTCTTTTAGAGAAATCTAATAAATGTCTGTGTTCAACCCTATTTTATTTTATTTGTTTCTATTCAATTGTAGCTTAATTACATAAGAATTTCTTTGTCATCAGGAAATTAATCTGTAAGCTAATACTTTGTGGATGTGGTCACCTGTGCCAGTTGGGCAAGGCGGTATTTTATCTCAGTTGGAAATAAATAAAACAGAAGTCCTCTAGTTAATGACTTGCCTTCTTTTGCATTGTGATGTATGTCTGCCTTTAAAATGTTTGCCTGTATTTCTGGGATTTATGTTTTTTGTAAAGTATATCTTTTACAAAGTACATAAGTGGATAGTGATTCTGATTTGCATTAAATGGCCACCAACTGTCTATTACTTTAAAGAAAAATGAATTAGACTAAAGAAATATGGTGGTATAGAATTCTTCTCACCTAGACTGAGATATTTGACTTGTTACCTATCCCAGCCTATATAAATGAGAGCCCGCTTTCATAACTGGGAAAAAATAAAACCAACAACTTCATTCTAAAAAGGGCTATTTGTGGCAGTGGGATTGTTTTATGTTTTATTAAATTAAGACTGAAATATTGGGTAGTAGTTCTTGCAATGTGTCAGAAGTTATAGAGCTCATAGCCCAACTTCCCTCCTCCAAAATCCTGGCACAGAGCTCAAAATCTGTTCTTAAATGCTATGACTGTGTCATACGAGGAAGGAGAACTCTGAAAAATGGGTTTGTAGACGTGTCTTCCAGCTACTTAAATTCAAGTGGCCTCGTATAGTAAAAAGTGACAGTGAGATCCTCTCTAGTGATCCAGCCTGTATTTCTTGAGCACCTGCTGTATACAGGACCTAGCACAGATCCATGTGAAGTTGTATAAAATAAACTAGTAATCAGAGAGTGGGAAAACACAAATGTTTTCTTAATTTTCTTTAAAATTGTTTTCTGAAGCATGAGAAGTTTCTTGAGCTTCTTTGTGAGTTCAAATAATTTTGTAAAAGAGGAGGAAAATTAAATCTTTAAAAATATATATCTTTTACATGTCCTTTGAAGTTTTTCATAATTCACAAAGGCAGGCATTCTGTTTCTAGTTTAATTTTTTTAACTTGAGAAGGGTTAGTGAACAGGGTCTGATAACACCCCTAGGTGGGTTATTGGTGCTGGGAGGGGGAGCAGTGACTGGAACTGGAAGTGAGAGGTCCCAGTGAACCCTCACGTGGAGCTGCGCCTTCCGGGAAGACAGCCTTTGTGAGAGATGTCGCCGTCTGAACCTGCAGAAGGGGGCCAAGTGCCCCGGTCTCGCTCTTCTCTTCACTCCAGGCTTTTTGTTGGTTGGTTTTAATTCTGTTATTGTGGTAAGATCATGTAACATGAGATGTAGCCTCTTAAATTTTAAGTGTACGCCGTATTGTTGACTGTAGGTGTAGTGCTGTACGGCAGGTCTCTAGAGCTTGTTCATCTTATGTAATTGAAAGTTTATGCCTGGTGCTCCATAGCTCCGCATTTCCCCCTCCCTCCAGGCCCTGGGAACCACTGTTGCAGTCTTTGATTCTATGCGTTTGACTATTTTAGATACCTCATATGAGTGGAATCATGCAATACTTGTCTTTTTGTGTCTGGCTTGTTTCACTTAGCGTAATGTCCTCAGAGTCCATAAATGTTCTTACATATTGTAGAATTTTCTTCTTTTTTTTTGAGGTTGAGTTGTATTCCATTATATGTATATACCACATTTTCTTGATCTATTTATCTGTCAATGGATGTTTAGGTTGTTTCCACAACTTGGCTACTGTGAATACTGCTGTAATGAACATGGCACTGCTAATATCTCTTTGAGATCCTGATTTCAGTTCTTTTGGATAGATACCCAGAAGTGGGATTGTTGGATTATGTGGTGTTTCTAGTTTTAATTTTTTGAAGAACCTATGTACTGTTTCCCATAGCTTCTGCACCATTTTGCATTCCCACCAATTTCTCCACATTCTTGCCAAGACTTGTTGTCTTTTGTTTAGTTAAAAAAAAATTTTCTTGGAGGGGGCATATTTCCTTTTGGGTCATCAATGCATGTTTCTTCTTTGAGGTATTCTTTAGAAATGTCTTGTTTGGGCCGGCCCCGTAGCTTAGCGGTTAAGTGCGTGCGCTCCGCTGCTGGTGGCCCGGGTTCGGATCCCGGGCGCGCACTGACACACCGCTTGTCCACCCATGCTGAGGCCCCATCCCACATACAGCAACTAGAAGGATGTGCAACTATGACATACAACTATCTACTGGGGCTTTGGGGGGAAAAAACGTAAATAAAATTAAAAAAAAAAAAAAAAGAAATGTCTTGTTTTCCCTTTGGTTGATCTCCTAGTAGCTACAGCGCAAACTTCAGGAATAGATGAGAAAAATGAATGTGATTCAGGAATAGATGAGAAAAATAAATGTGATTTCAAGGAGAGTGAGCATCCTTAATCAATTACAGCAGAGATGAGCTTGCCAGTGACCCTATTTTCTATAGATCACTGCCTTCTTATGGAGCATTCTTGGATCATATTTAGCTGGATTGCTGGGTAGGGAAACCCTGCCATACTCAATTCATCAGGAGACAGTGCACGGTAAATGACCACACTTCTCTCCCTGCCTCTGGTACTCATGATCAGTGTGCTGGGACATTTAATCTTTCTGTGCCTTAGTTTCCTCAACTACTAGAGAGAGAGAATTTAGAGCACAGATAAGACTTCTTTTCTGGTCTAAATTTTTAGTTTTCCAGCATTCTAATTTAAGAATTTACAGTTTTTTTCAAAGTACAATTTGAGGCACTAGCCATCATCAGAGTATGCTTTCTCAGCAGCATCATCTGTATCTCCTTTGAAAATTTGTTGGCAGAAAATGGAAGTTTTCAGGAAACACATCTCCTACCTTCCATGAATAGATTAACACCAAGAGAGCCAGAGTGAATGAGTTCTTTCATCAGTTTGATTCTAACACGTTGTTTTTCTGGGTTTATGCTATTGAGAATCCTGACTTGATGGGGGATTGCCTCTTGTATTATTACATGTAGCTTTCCCTTGACTTGAATCTCTTTTCATTGCTTATTAAGCAGAAGAAGATTCGTAAAAAATTGAGCAGAAGGTCTAGAAATACTTGAAATGGTAAAGAAATCACTCTTCTTTTGGTAGAGTTCTTCATATTCTGGAATTGTCAACTAAAGTCTTCTTATTTAATAAATTCTACAAGAGTGCTGAGATTATCTTTTTTTTAAGATGTTTTGCCAACTCTTGATCAGACAACGAAAGTGAGACAATTTCAGTTGTATTCCAGACAAGATTGGCTCATTTACTAAAAACATGCTTTTGCATAATTCTGGAAGTATGTGACATGGAGAAAGTTGGACTTCATTCATTATGAACCCAGGCTTTAAGCAGTAGAATTGTCCTGGCCAGAAAGGATGTTAGCCGTCTCTCCACCTCCACTGTGTGCTGAGCTTCATGGGAAAGCATCATTCGATGGAACAGATTCCTGACTCGGATGTACTTTCCCAGGAGAAATAGACATAAATATTAAGAATTACTAATGGTAATGGATTGCTACTTGGCACTTCTGGCTAGGAGCAAGAATTCAGACAGATGTGTTTATATAAATGATTTAAGCTAATACAAATAAGCTTTGATACACACTGAGAACAGCTGCTCTTTTGCTCAGGTTGAGGAAGACATTATTTATGAATCCATGAATGTGGATTTATCCACCTTATCACTATCATAAAGCTCTGTATATGGGAGGGTTTATAAATAAAGTGTTGTTTTTCATTAGAAAATTGAGGCGGCATTTGTTTTTGATTGAGTAATCGTACTTACACATATATTAAAGTATAGTTTTAAAGTTGTCTTGTTTTTAAATCCATAAAGTCTGATTTTGTTCCTTTTCCCGCTGTAGACTTGTGTCTCCAGAGCAGCCGCCGAAGGCCACGTTCCTGACCGTGGGGTCCAGATTTCGCTACAGCGGCCGCACGCACGCCCAGAGCCGCCAGGCGAGCGCCCTCATTGGCCGGCCAGCGCCGCGCTTCGAGCGCGCCTCCAGCAAACGGGCCTCCAGGAGTCTGGACGGAGGTAAGCCCGTTTCTGATAGCTTTGGATTCCGGTAACCTTCCTCTAATCCAGTGGGATCAGAAAAGGTCTTCCGGCTAATAAGGCCCCCAGAAATACCCTGGAGGGATAGCCATCTTTTCTGAAAAAATAAAAGGCTGTTTCTCATACTCGCAAGAAAATAACGTTGTAGTGTGTTGAAGTTGTCATTCTGAACTTAAGTTTTCCTTGTACTGTCAGTGCACACAAAGGTTGAGTTCTTGTCAGTGAGATGTCGAACAAACACATTTTTACTGGTCTGACTTAATTGTGAAGTATTCTATGTGGCTTGCTTTCTTGAACTTGTTAATTAATGGCAAAAATGTTAACTCCAAAGGCTTTTTGGTGTGGTAACTTATGAACCTTTATTCAAAGGAACTGAAAACATTCAAATTTTTATGAGTTTAAAAACTCTTACTGAAGCTTACTAAACTTTTCAGCATATGAGAGACCATTCACAGTTTCAAAGGGTTAAATACAGTGTTTTAACAAAAGGAAAGGAAATATAATATGTTCATTTGTTCTTTCACTCAAGGGGAGATAGGTATAAATTTTTATATTTTTTCTGTTGGAATTCTGATTAGCTGCATGTTTGTAGTTTTATGTAAATTACTCATGGAAATAAATTGATGTTGCTTTCCTTCATATATGTATCTTATTATCCTGTTTAATTTTGGGTTAATAGCAGGTTTTTTAAGAAAAGAGCTAAGGTTAATTTTATACTAGATGCTTTATGAAGGACTTAATTTTTCTTTCTACCTAATAGAAACGAATTGGTGTGGATGACTTTCTACTATTAGTAGTAGTTTTCCAACATATTTTGGTTGATTAATCTCAAAACATACACAAAAATAGTAATATTAAATTTGAAAACTTGTGTTTTAGTACTGTTTGTCAGCAAAAACCTTTTTTGATTGCTTCTTATTACTGATATCTTTCTGAAATATGAACTGGAACAACTTATATATATTATAAGGAACAACTTATATTTTAAATAATTAGCTAAAACAGACTGGGTGTGCATTCCCAGCCTGTTTTCCCAAATGTAGGGATTTAAGTGAACTACTAATGTACGATAGCTGTCAGTGTCTCTCTTAGCTCATCTTTTCAACTTTTTAGTTGTCAAACTGAGCACTTTTTGTAAGTAAATCTGAAAAATGTGCCTACTCATGTAAATATTTCACAAGCCTTGCCCCTTGCCACAGAGAATTTATACAAGTGCTGAATAAATGCAGTCAGTGTTGTTTGATGCCCTGAGAGAAATTATTCCTCTTTCTGGAACACTGTCTGTTTCAGCCTTTGTTTTAAACTATGAGGCTTTATTACTCTTATATTGCAAATGTCGGAGACTGAAAAGAGCAGTAAACCACTGCGTTTCTTTGAGCTATATAAACTGTGCTCACAGAAACCCACCATCTTGCACGGGCGGTTAGTCAGAGGGTTATAGTAGGTCTGTATCTGAAAGCAATGATTTGTACAAGTAAAAGTAACAAACATGGCACAGTAATCCATTATTTTTCCTTTCGTGTTTTGGACACTGTAATTCATCAGATGGGCAAGTCATCAAAAGGATTATTGTGTTATTGTGAAAAATAGAAGGCTTTTCGTGCCAATACATGACCAGACAGCCGGTGAACTATTTGGTTAGGGCTATATTCTCGTTTTTTTCCCTTAGAGCAAAGCTGGGCTGTGACCTGGTCCTGAGCTTCATTTTCCTCACCACTCCCCATTAATATACCTTTTTTTTGTTGTTATTGACGTGTGTTGTATCTTCTTTTTCCTGTTTAGTATTTGAGGTAAGCTAGACTAATTTAAATATGTAAATTTTCCTCACTTTAAAGTTTGACCAATTAAAATAAATCTTCTAGTGATTATATAGAATGTAAGAAACATTGTAATATCTAAGATCAAATATCAAATAAAAATCAATCTAGAATAGCTGTTTTAGAATAGTGAGATTCTGAGATTGAAAAATCAAACCGAAAAGGAGGCAAATAGTCATTTAAGAGAAGTGACAACCGAGATGCATTTGAGAACGCGGAAGAATGATTTCCTGAAAGTGGGAAATAGAATAAGCAGAGACACTACTTAGACTGGGTCATCAGAGAAGGAAGGCCTGTCTGAGGAAGAACTGTTTCAGACTTGAGAGACGAGGAGGAGGCAGCCGTGAGTAGAGCAGGTCTGAAGTTTATGAGACGAGAGAGAGCTTGAAACGTTCCAGGAACAGCGGGGAGGCAGGTGTGGTCAGAGCTTAGTACATGATGGGGAGTGGTAGGCTGGGGCGGTCACGCAGGGCCTTGCAGGCCACAGTGAAGAATATGGGTTTTTTTTGTGTGTGCGAGGAAGATCAGCCCTGAGCTAACTATCCATGCTAATCCTCCTCTTTTTGCTGAGGAAGACCCGCTCTGAGCTAACATCTGTTGCCAGTCCTCCTCCTCCAAAGCCCCAGTAGATAGTTGTATGTCATAGTCGCACATCCTTCTAGTTGCTGTATGTGGGATGCGGCCTCAGCATGGCCGGAGAAGCAGTGCGTCGGTGCGCGCCCGGGATCCGAACCCGGGCCGCCGGTAGCGGAGCATGCGCACTTAACTGCTAAGCCACGGGGCCAGCCCAAGAATATGGTCTTTATTCTAGGTGCTGTAGGAAACCCTTGATGGGTTTGTGTGTGTGTGTGCGCGCGCGTGCGTGCGTGTGTACACACTTGTGTAAGCACATAAGAGCATAGTGTTACCTTTTTAAAAAAATTACTTGGTGCAGTGTTGAGAATGACTAGAGAGGATGAGAAAGGAAGCTCAGGCAGACCGGTTGGGAATAGTCCAGGTGAGAGTCCTGGTGCTCTTGCCTTGGGTGGTAGTAGGCCAGTTGGCATGTGGTATCATAAGCACATTCCCCAGGGCCTCCAGGCTTCTCAAGTGTTTAAGATCTGAAAAAATTATTTGCTTCAAAATGCAAAAAACAAAACAAGCCCCATCCCACTCCGAACCCTCCCCAGCAAACTGAAATTAATATTAGTGTTTAAAAGTATGCGAAGTCAACATTTTGTCAACTTTGTTATATAAATTTATATTTGATATTCATTAAAATTTCAATATTACATCTGAAACTATTTCTAGGTCAGATTTTCCCTTTTTGCAATAATTTCTGAGTGTGTGTGTAATGGGTGCTTAGAAATTATAATCGCCAAGTTAAAAGAGTTACTCATAGCTGTATACTTTCCCAGGGAAAATTATTAAAATCTTCTCAAAAGTTTAAAAAAAAATAACCTGGAAAATAATTAGACTTAATATAAGAGGTGAGTTCGTTTTATGATTTGGTGTGAGCTTCCAGTAGTTGAGGGCTGTGAACATCTTAAAAGGGACCTGGGTGGTCAAAGAGAGATGGAAGCACTGGCCACCTTTAGAAATATATCCGAGGACTGTTGGACTTGCTGGTGTTGAGGGTGAAGGAAGAGACTTCAGGGTTTCTAGCTGGAGTATTTGGGTGCAAGTATGAGGGTGGTATTTGGCAAAAAAGGCAAGACTAGGGAAGAGGGAAGTTTTGGACAAGGCACGTGAGGGGTGTGGATCAAGAGGTTTCCTGTAGCACGTGGCCTGGAGGAGCTTGATGCCTCCCACGTTCAGTGTGGTGGATCACCACAGTCCCCACCCTCCAAGAGCTTGCAGCCTAAAGGCCTTTGTGTCTACTAGGCATCGTTAAGGGCATGAACCTGTGCAAACCTCACCCTGTCAGTCAGCACCTTTTATGCAGGTGAGATGACCTCGGGGGTTATTCTGCGGTTTTGGGGGAGAAGCTGCAGATGGACCGAGACTTTCCCAGCTGCTACTCACTTGGCTTTGTTGAGATCTGAGGCCGTCAGGTTGATCTGCCATGATAGAAATTTCAGCACACTGTATGTTCCTGCGCGTCTGTGGGAGAGATGCAGGGAGCACGTGAGGGCAGGTTTGCTGAGGTGGGAAGGTGTCCGTGTGTTAGATTTCCTGTAGGTCAAGTTGAGGCATTCAGGAGGGAGGTTAGAAAAATGAAAACTATTAAACATAAGCATAGAAGTTAATTCCCTAAAAGCTACCTCTACTGTCTTGTCACAATTGTGAATAGGTTCCTTTATGGAGGAATTTTTAAAACTTATTGAAGCAAATCATTTTACTAATTAGATAATTATTTGTTGCAATAAATAGATTCAGAAATAAGTTCAGGCAAGATCAAAGAGAACCTAGAGAATTAAAATATTGCTCACATTGTCATTCTGACAATAGTGCCCCAAATCTTGTGTTTCAGCTGGTCTTAGAGCTCCTCCTACTGGCCAGTTCCATGGTCAGAGGATAACCTTCAAAAACCTGTGATTTGAGAGCCTGGTGTAGTTTAATGGGTTAAAATTCAGGATATTAGAGTTTGGTAAAAGTTTAAAAATGATTTTATTTGATACATTGGTATTTTGAGAGCTGAAGCAATGCTCCTGTTGTCTACATGCTACCTCTTTATCTGTGTAAGGGGGGAAAGTTCCATAAAGTTTGACCATTGAAATGTCCTAAAGTAATCCACGTGATCATTCTTCCCCAGCTCCAGTTGCTGATGTGGACCAAAGTCTGATGAAGGATTTTCCTGGCCCTGCTCGGGAGGTTTTGGCGTATGGCCCAGGAGTTGCCAGCACTGCCGTGGTACCAGATGGGGATGGCAGAAGGGACATCAGAAGCCCAGCTAAAGCCCCACATGTGCAGCTCATTGAAGGAAAGGTACGGTAAATCAGGAGAACGCGTGATTTTAAATGTCCTTAGACCAGAGGTTGTCTGTTGCATTTGTTGTTTTAGACCTCAAATATCATTTAAAATTAGTCAGTGTATGTTCTCTCTTGATATAATTTCCTGATTTTCACATATTTGTAGCCTCTTGCTGATTTGGACAGGGTCTCTAACCTTTTTATGATTGTTGTTCAAAGCAAAATATTTCAACATAAGTTATATTAATACAAGTAAGTAATTTACTGGCCTTTTTGACTGTCTTCATAATCATCCTATTGAGTTAAATCCTCAAATTATGAAAGTTATAATGATTTGAAATTTCTGTTTGTTTGTTACAAGCAAATTTTAAAGTATAACCTGTCTTGATTATGCTAATTATGTTGACTTGAATTTTTGGAATGAACAAAGATGGTCTTTATGAAAAATTTTAGATGGTCTTTATGAAAAATTATTTTTCATTAATAATCTATAACTGATGAAGAAATTCATAAGCAAAGGATCATTGTTTTGTAAACATTGAGTGAGAAGGTGATGTGTTGCTTTTGGCCTTATTTGGCGCAGACACCATGGGGAATGGAGAAGTAACCTGTATTGTGTTTTCAAATTGATCACTGTTGTTCTATGTCACCTTGTTACCTTGGGCAAGTAAAGTCACTTGGAGGTTGATTTGAAGAGGCTTTGAATTCTTCAGATCTCTTTTCTGTATCTGCACAAAGCAACTGTTTTATAGGTAACATTGGAAGTTAACACGAAAAAAGAAATCACCCTATAGATTTACAATGTTTTCTAAATTTTAACTTTGAAATTTTTAAAGACACGCAACATGAGTTTATAAAGAACCTGCCAGATGCCGTAGCTGCCAGTGCCTCGGGATTCCCGGGCTGACAGCCTCTGGCGCTCAGGATGGAGGAGGGCTGGGCACCATGCGGGCCCTTCTGCCACGAGGACGAGTGCTTCAGGTGTCACCTGCCATCAGATCACCCACACACCTTTGTTAAAGAGTTTGTGAATATTGTACTAAAAAAATTATTTGGTTGAAAATTATTTAGCTAAAAATAACAGAAATCGTGTCCAACAAGGTATCCTTCAGCTGCTGAAAAGTTGTCGGGATCTTTCATAATTATGCTCACTAGGCAGCCGGGAAAGGGACTACTTACATCTGAAACAGAAGGGCTCAGCATTTCCAAGTCTGTGTTCCATTTTGCCTAGTTAATTTGATACATCTAGTTGTGTTTTGTTTTTTGTTTATTTATTTTTTTAAAGTCCTTTGAAATTCCAGAGGAAATGCTGCTTGTCTTTGGCAAACAACTGGGTGTGGTGGCCTGGCCTCTTGGCTAATGCTTTGGATGTCGGTCAGCAACCAGGTTTAAAAGTAATAATGCGATTTGAGTTTCATCAGATTTATTTGCAACAAGTTGGAAAATAATAATTATATCAGTCTATCTCTATAAATTTTATGTGATAAAAGTCCAGTTTTCCTTTTTAAAAATGGATCATGTAATTCATTTTCTGACTGTACTGTTAATACAATTCCTACTTCAGAGTAAAAGTTTTCACTAACTGCCCATTTCTTCTTCTCTCCTCTTTCTCTCTTGCCTTTGTTTCTCCTTTGAATGTACCCGTTGTGTAATTGCACATTTAATCACGGGTTTGCTCCTGAGAACAGCCTGTTCCCATGTGCCCACCTTTGTCACTCATCTGCTGTGCCTCATCTCTTTCCCCAAACCTGTTGCCAGTCCCTGAAATGGACGTGCTTTCAGACATTTCGGAGGAAGACCCCTTTGGGGAGGCCGATCAGATCACACTAGACAGCTTAGATCCTCTCGCCACAGGTGACACCTCAGAGCAGGGGGGCGCTGGAGTTGCCACCCTTGATTCTGCCCTGGATCCTGTGGTAGCTGCTCCTAAGCCTGCCTGTCCTCCCACCTGGGAAAAGCCTCTACAAGAGGCTGACCACAGGGATGCTGAGTTGGGGTACTCCTTCAGTTTCTGCGGGTGCCTTCCACCTGGCTTCCCCTCACTCCTCGATGAGGATGGGTATCTTGCTTTCCCCAGCCTCCCCAGGGTCTGGGTCTCCTTTCTCCCCGCTGACGTCCAACACTATGTTCCTGTGACCTCCCCTTCATTCCTTCCTTCCCTCATTCTCATCTTTGGGCTGCTTCTCTCTGCTTCTCAGTCGGTGCCCTTTTCTCTCACCGTTTCCCTTCCTCTGGCTCTATCCCTCTGCTACCTGGAGGCTAAAGCCACTTCCTTTAATGTTTCTTATGATTCGGACTTGAATGACAAAACAGAGGAAGAGGCAGCAGTTGCTGGCATTCCTACATAAGCTTCAATTTGTGGGGTCAACAAAAGAACACTTCATCTTATACCCTTCCTAATGTAGAGTGTAAACATGTGCATAAATATCGCCACTGATTACCCTCACCATAGTCTGAGCTGCGTATTTTCACACACACAGTATTAGTGCATGAGAAGTAAGTGTAAGCACCTCCCCTCCATTGATATCCATTGACCAGGTCCATACTTTCTAAGTGGAGAGCAGTTATAGGATTATTTCATAAATATCTAGACCACACTAGATCTAAGAAAGGAGACGGGGACCTGTGTTTCCCTTAACATTCCATATTGGGTCTGTCCGTTGTGCATACTAATATTAATGCTGTTCTTTTAAGATAGAAACTTTGTTTTGATATAGAACTTAGGATGCAGTGAACATAACTGTAATTGATGAGTATTAGCAGAACTCCTCAGTGTTATTCCTTTTGTTAGAAAGCCAAGCTCCTTCTTGTGTTTATGAGGATGTGTCTGTAACCTGTACTCCTGACATTGGTAGGTCTAATCTCGGAAACTCCTTGTCTCCCTATTATTGTAGCATTTGGGGACCAGATGAATTTCAGGTAGTGTGTTTTTTTTTTTTTTTAACTTGAAATCATGTAATTGACATAAAAGTCACCATTAGATATTTTATAAGGAAAATACTATTCTGTTATCTTTTCTTTAACAAATGCATATGAACAATGAAACATGGCTTTTTGAAAATTTAGACTATATAGCCCTAAGGTTGGTTCTCTTAGTATTCCTTTATTTAAAACGAGGTACCTGGTTTGAGGGTTTTGACCCCTGTAGATGGCTGCCTCTGTACTCCTCCGTCAGTGCTGACATGCAGTTATGTTTTTGATTTTGCTAAATGTGTCTGGTGACTCAGTGTCTCATATCCTGTGGGTGCTATCAGTACATAGAGTAAATCACAAAACTGAGAGTAAACCTAAAGAAAAATGCAAAGATAATGCTATGATTAGGCATAGTGGGAGATGCCATGATTCTTATGGGTTACCTGAGGAATGCCCAAGATTGACGTTTTAGAGAATGAAGTTTTGGCCAAGGAATTGGAAGCTGATTCTTAACGCATTGTTGAGTGGCTGTGTCTCATTTTTTCCTTCTGATAAAAAGATACTTTGAGCTTCTTGCTTACCTCTCAAAATATATTAGTGGTTAAAAAAAAAGCATTTTGAACTCTCAGATTTGACACTGTCATTCCACTAAAGAAGAAAAAGAACATATGATATAGGATCCTCCTGTAAAGGTTAAACTATTTTCCTTCTGTATCAGATTCAATATTTTTTTTCTTGCCATTCCTTTCCTTGAGTCAGTAGTCACAAGTATTTCTGTTAGTTTTAAATTTACAAATTCATTCTTTTGGGTCATTAGATACTGACAATTGTCCCACTATGAAAAACTATTCTTGTTTAAAGAATTTTATGAAAGAAAAGTGGCTATATTTCAAAGAGCATTTTTAAATACCTACCGGTTTACCGTGAATATAGCAAAATAAACCAATTTTCCCCCCAAGGAAAGAAATCTATGTTAAAAAACTGAATAATGGAGTGAACATTTGTCCCTGATGTAAAGCTAAAGCCAAATTTTACATCATTATACTTTGCCCTCATCACTAGTTGATCAAATTAGAACAGATTGAATTATGCCATTTTTACACTCGCATATTTTCATTCCTGGATAAAAAAATATTCAAAAGCAGCACATAATCTCGGGGCTGAGAAAGAGTGAAGCCTCCACTCTCCATTCCACTTTTGCAAAGGGCCATTTCCATCATTTGTACAACACTGTAGGTGAAGACAGACCAAGGTGGCCCACTGTCCTGCATCCGCGGAGGGCCGCTTGGTGAAGGTTGGTAATGCTGGCTGACCGTTTAAGTTCCAACACAGCTTCTTTGCACCGCTGGTGGAGTTTCCACTAACCCTCCTCTTCTCTCCGGCCGTTTGCTGTGTGACTTTTCAGGCGAAGATGAAAGAAGAGGAAACACAGCTGGAGGAGGTGGATATTTTTTCTCCAAAGTTAAATAACCAGTGGCTGCTGCCTGCCATTATTATTGTGTGTGGGGTGATGCACTCTGAGGGTTTATTTGTGAGCTTTGCTTGTTGTGGCTTTAGGTTCTTAAGATTTTTATTACTCCTTTATTGTAATGTCTTAGAGTGTCCAACTCGGGTCGTTTCTGGTGCTTGCTGATTGATACACTGTTGTTTATTTGCCTTTTTCCCTGTGTGTGATTTAATTTCACAGAAAAATTCCTTGAGAGTAGAAGGGGATAATATTTATGTCAGACATAGCAATTTAATGTTGGAGGTTTGTATACTTTAAGAACACCACTGTCCTCATGGCTGCCAGGCTGCTCTGGATGGGAGGTCACGCACAGGCTGGCTGGCAGCTGTCTTCAGGCACCAGTGCATGATGTGCATGGGGGACATTCAGCTCGGGAGTGCATGTGGCCTGTCCGACTGTGTTCTTTTCAAGTGGCTTATATAGGAATATATCTACCAGAAGTTCTCAAAGTGACAACTGGGAAAATAAAAGTTGTGTTTAATCAGATGTTTGTTTTTAAAGTTTGTATCCGTTAATCTTGAGGTGGTTCTACGAGTAACCTGCTCTCTCCTAATGGGTTATTTCCAGGACATGGACTCTGAAGTAACATGATCCATCCTTCGTATACGTTACCCAGAACAGATGTTTGTTGATCTGGCATTAAGTCATTTTAGTCTTGGACTCTGCCCACAGTTTTTTTTGGAAATGGGGGAGCTGCACTAAAATCCATGCAATTAGGAATGTGGTCTATCCACTTCAAGTATTCCGTTTGAGAGTAGCTAATTAATGGGATTGTTTTGATTGAAAAGAAAGAATAAATGAAAGAAAGAAAAAGAGAAAGGAGGGGAAAAAAAAAGAAAACCTAGTCACCCAATTAGGGAATGTAAGATATATTCCCCGTGTCACACGAGAACAGTTTTTTGTTTCTTTATTCCTTCTTATTTTAGGGTAGTACGTGGCAATGTATTCAGTGGAGAACTGCAATTCTCAGTAATCTGACTAATCCGTTTGGTTGCTTTTGGCAGCTTTGATAACTGTTGGAAATGTATTTTCGCATAACTTACTAAAATGCTCTAAAGTGTAATACATAACATTGCTTTGAACAAATGCAAGAAATGTGCCTGATCTCAAGCCACAGTCATTTTTCCATGCCATGCAAAGATTTTTAGATTTTCATGAGTTTTTGCAAATGGCTATAGAAGCTCCTTGATGAGCTACTATGCTTGTGCATGAATATGGAATATCTAATTTTTTCAGATGCATGACCTGTCCCTCTGGGAGTGTGATGAAAGCTGTAATCCACAGGTAGCCCCGTGATTTTTGGAATGTGAGAAAACATTTAAAATTCAGTTAAAACCATTTCCTGAACAATAATTACCTTAATATACTATTTATCAGAGCCAATTTTTAAAAATCCCACAAATACCATTTATCAGAGCCTACTCCATTGAAAATCCACCTGGTAGTTTTTCTTGTGTCTTTGTATGTATAAGGACCATTTGGTATGGGGGGTGGCTGGGCCCCCACATTTGTGCTTGGCAAGTACATGAAACCAGTATGAGGTTCATTTATTTTATAGAGGGGCCAAAAAGAAGCAGCTTCTGGAAGCTGGTATTTTTATTCCTAAAGGGTTAAAATCCACGGCTGGAATTTCCTGAAAAAAGTCCATCCTTGGTTTCCCCCCCCTTTTTTTTCTTTTCTTTTTTTTTTTTTGGATGATCTTGTATTGGCTTTCCTGTCAGGCCAGAAGTGCTTCTGAGTCCACCTTTCTTTATTTTCACTTGATTTACTGTGTCCACAGAAAGCAAGTAGCCCTAATAAGAAAGGTAAATTTGCAGGAACGAGGTCATAGGCTGCATTTCAAGCCCAACTATTAGGAAGGAGGGTTATTAGCCATTTTGAGTATTAGTTCCATGGCTTCCTTCTAATGATGTGGATAGTTATTCCTTAAAAAATGCTAAACAGAAGAAATGAGAACCCTTTAAAATGTGAATCATAAAAACAATTACACATTGGCTTCATTTTCAAATTTTGATGAACTCATTGTATTCATAGGCAATAACATGGCTTTTGAGACTTGGCATTTTTCTTGCTTTACTGTGTTTTTTGAATCATAAGTTTGCTGTGTCTTATTTTTTGGTTTTATTTTTTATTTTTGTCCTACTGGGTTTTTTCTTTTTGGATTTCCCCCTTTATTACGTTGCGTATTGCTAGGACCTGGATAAGGCCCAGGAGGACATACTGAGACATCAGGCTAGCATTAGTGAACTCAAGCGCAATTTTATGGAATCCACACCTGAGCCGCGCCCCAATGAATGGGAAAAACGACGTATCACACCTCTGTCCCTACAGACACAAGGGGTATGTCACTAGCTCTTTGTTGGCTGTATGTCTCATTCCAGCTCGTCAGTAAAACGAAGGTTGCTAATCTATTATGTTGATTCTCAGAAAGTTACAAAATGTTCCCATTTAGTTTTTTTTTTTAATATAATTGCTAACAATTTTTAAATACTAAATATTTATTAACAATGTAATACATATAGACTTAGTTCTAATGTAAATTGAGTTTCAGAATACTTTTGAAATAGTTTTAGAATAATTTCACTATTTTATGCAAGTAAACTAGTAGTAATGAATTGTTATATGGGGCGACTTAGAAACTGACATTATATTGTATTTAATAAGCTTTTCATTTATTGACTGCTGAAATAAAGAGTTTACATAATAGTTAAAGGGATGCAGGAATACAGACCATATTTGGGTTGGTTTAAGGTAATTATGGTGCAGATAAGGAGTTAAACGTAGCTTTGAAGACTGACGAGGCCTGTTGAAAACTTGCAAAATGTTGTGTCATACAACTTAATACTGGAACTTTGTAGTAATGAAATGTAGACTCATGTTTCAAAAACATTTTCAGCCCTAACACCTTTCCAAACTCATTCTTTTTCTTTCCATGATTATTTCTCCCCACCACCAATATAAGTATTGCCTTTAGGATATATTCCCAAACTCTTTCTGCATTCATTCCCATCTACATCTGTTTTTTCCTGATGCTCCAAAATCTCTGCTGTTATCAACCAAGAACTTCAATGGGCTCATTCATCGTACTTGAGGAGAGAGTGATCATACTGTATTTGATATGCAGTTTTTAAAAGCGTGTAAAGGTGTGATCTACAGTTTCATCTGTCCCTGTTCCTTATGCCCTTTTCTTCTCCTTCAGTTCATCATCTAGTCTGGCTTGAATGTTACCCAGTTGTAGGCATTTGATTCGGAGAGTCATGCTATTTTTATCCACCTTTTCTTAAAAAGCAAAGTGACAGTGAAAGGGAAATAGCTCTTTTAGAACAGAGGAGCAAAAAATAGTTGCTGAACTGAAAAAACAACTTTTGACAATGTTAAGATTTAAAACACCATGGCAGGGTCTTACGAAGTTGTATACGACGTAAATTCTTATTTTCAGGTGTTCTGAAGATACAATGTCCATATTTCAGCCATCGACCCTAGCGTGTTGTGTTTTCTGGAGAAAGTGTCTGATGACACGCTTAGATGTTGGTCTCCCTTTCTGTGCTGCTTCATCTGGTTTGTCCTGCTGACCCACACAGTCGTTTTCTGTTTGTGCTGCTATAGATGTGACGTACTTGTCTTATTTGTTGATTATGTCTATTGTTTAAAACAATAGAGAAAAGGAGACCATCTTTTCAAGGATGTTTTATCCGTGAAGGAGAAGCATCAGATGGCGGCAACACGGACAGTCGAAGAAACAGCCCAGGAGGCAGACAAGGTGTTCACCTTGCATCCTTGGATCTACTCTTGCTTTTTCCCCTTTTCCTTTTATTTCTGCCTACAGCCATAAGATTTTTCCTTTTTTCTTACGTATCAACCTAAAATTTTTTTGAAATAATTTTTTGAGTGTTTTAGAAAGTTAAATCTCCATGTATAGAAACGTAGGCTCATTAGGTGAGAAACACCATATGGCAGAAGTACTTTATTTGAAAATCCACAATTTGAAATGCAGGCATATCAACCAATTTAGGTGATAAGTGGCCCCCAATTTTGATGTATGTGGCTGACAGCTGGGAAACCATGACTTCATGTGAAAATGCACAGTTTGTATGACACTTGTGCACACTGTGGTGTTAAAATGTGATTTAGGTTACTAGTTTACTAATTACATTTGGAAACCTTTTGAATTTTCATTTTTAAGATTTTTTAATGGGATGAAAGATTTTGGTGTGCCATAGCAGCCGCTCAGATCTCTCTCTGTGCTCCTGCGTATGTGAAATATCGGGCATTACTAAGGAAGTTAGCTTTCCATTGCTTTTACGTTCTCATTCTTCTGCTTTTACTGATTTCGCTTAGCCAGCAGGTCAGCGTGTTGCTTGCTGGACCTGGGGGGCTTAGAGTCTAGTGGAGGCGACGGCAGACATGTAAATTAGTAATTAGACAATTTGGGATACTAAGAAGTAAGTGTTAAGAAGATGAAATACAATGTTGTGTTGGGAGGTGATTGGGAAGGCAGCCGCTTTACCATTATGATCAGGAAGAGACGGCGTTTGAGTTGAGACCTTAGTGATGAGGAGGTGGACATGTGAAGATCTTTGCACGTATGAGGAAGAGCAAACGCAGCAGCCCCAAGACAGGAACCAGTTTAAGGAACTGAAAGACCAAGTGACAAGGGCTTAGGAAAATCAGAGGTCAGACCCCACATCCTGTCAGGGTCTTAAAGACCACATTAACAGTTTGAAATTGTATTCGAGAGTGATGGTAAACCATTGGAGAGCTTTAAGCTGGGTAGGGACATAATCCTGTGGGTCTGACAGAGATCCCTCTAATGCATATGAATGAGAGCAGAGATCGGAAATAAGGAAAAAGTGTTTCCTCTCCACAGACTCTGATTTTGTTAATCAGTAGAGAGTATTATTCATCGGAACATACAGGGGGATGGGGGAGGAGGCAAAATAAATGGAAGACGAAGCCTTGCCCTAAAGGAATTTGAGGTCTAGTTGAGATGAAATATTTCCAGAATGCTGCAAATGAGAAACAATGTCATAAAGCTACACCAAGTGGTGTATTTATATACTTTAAAGGCCTGAAATCCAAAGCCAATCAGACTCAATGTGTAAAATGATGACTTTAATATCATATGCTTTGGAATATTACTTAGTTTTGAAAATTTATCCTCTGAAATCAAGTCAGATGGCATCGTTCGATCAATTAAATTCATGTCCTTGGACTTTTTGCAATAGGAAACTTTGGAATTTCGGTGAAGATGTTTAAAATTATCATTTTTCTAGATGTCATGGCTTAGGAATGTATAATATAAACCATGTACAATAGAACCATTCATTCATTCATTGTCATAGAGGTTACAGTAAAATGTTACGTGAAATTTAAATCTGGATTTTACCCACTATTAAGGCCCCAAATGGTTTATCTGCCTTTGAAGTTACTGCTTTTTTCTTGCTCTTTTCCTCTCTAGCGCTTGCAGGAAAATGTCTACTTATTTCACATTCGTATGAATTCTTGTAACTGCAGTCGTCCGTTCATGCATTCACCCAACAAACATTCATTGACCACTTATGTTGTATCTTTCCCCCTGCCCAAGTAACATATCACTACTATTAGTTGAAAGTATGTGAGCAATTAAGTCTACCGGAGTGTTTTGATTTTTAACAGAATACCCTTCAAATTTCTGTATTTTTTTGCTACTGATTTTGCAGGGTTTCTCGATTCTCATTGAATTGTAATCCTTAATGAAATGTAAAATAAAAACTATACATAAGAGTATAATTTGACCAAATTTTATAAATTTCTATAATATGGGTTTTATAGATTTAAAAAAAGTAATAGTTTCTTATTTAAAAGTAAATACATCTAACTTTCAAAATGGCGTCAGTTTAAATATGAATGATTTTGAGAGAAGAGAAGAAAATTGGAAATCAAATCATTTAGTCTTAATTCGATTGTAGATCCTCTTATGTATTGTGAGAATTATGACATACTTAAACTTGTACAAAATTCTCGAGAGTCTAGTAGAGATTACATAGACTACAGTTCTAAGGCACTTTTGAAGACATTGTATTGAATAATTAAATGCCTGGCACTTACTTAAACTCCCGTGATCTCTTACCGGGAAGGACACCCTCTCCACCCACCCGACCCCTAGGGATGCTGTAATTATGGAGATGGTGATTAAGCTGAATTAGTCCAGAAGCTTTTTTCTCTCCTGAATATTACAAGTGCTCACGCACCTCCCCCACCTCGTCCCTGCTCCTCACCTCTCTTAGCGCATTGTCCCAAGGAGCATCCCAGAGACGTCATGCAGCCGCTCATGTATTTATCTATTTAAGATCCCTGAGCAGTGGGGTTTCTTAGGAAGTATTGCACACTTCTGACATGAGGGGGAGCTTCCTGGTGACTCTTTACTGTCCGTTTTCCAGGGACCTGGGACTGTCCCCAGCTTTCCTGGCGTGCCCTCAGGCAGGTTAGGGACCTCGTTTAAGGGCCAGAAATGTGAAAATTGAATTTGCCTTAATAGTTTTCAGAGACGGATGGTTTTCACATTGCTCACTGAGTTTTTCACCTCTGAGTTTGTCTTCCTATTTAGAATCTTTTTCTTTACCTGTTTTTGTATTGGAGAGAAAAAGTACTATTCTTCCTTCCCTGGCATCTTGAGCATGTCTGAGGGAATTTCTGTGGGTTGCTGTCAGGGTGCTAGTTGTACAGTTGAAGTGGTGTGCAGAAGGGAAGAGAATGGTTAGGGGAGGCCCTACACAAAATATGGAATATTGAGTGGACGTCAGAGAGATGACACAGTTGGCAAAGCCCAGAGCTCCTGGGGAAGGAAGAGCTGGAGGCAGGAGGGTTGAGTCCTCGAGCTCTGACACAGGGATGAGCATCGCAAGTGTGGAGGCCACGAAAAGTGCAGGTGCAGAAGGAGGCTGACGCCCAGGAGCTCCCTCAGGAATGTACGAGAGTGTTTTATGGGTGGGTGGGTCAGTTGTGCTCAGTTTGTGACAAAGCTTCAGTGATAAGCCAAGGAGTTTTAGCTGGTGTCCGCAGGTTAGAGCTGTCAGAGATTCTCCAGCAGGCTGGAAAGCTGGCATTCAGGCAAACCGCCACATGCCTGCCGCAGAATCCTCCAGAATCCTCTCCTTTCTTTCAATTTATGCTGTTCTGTGATTCTTTTTTGTGTAACCTTTCCTTCTCTCAATAGGTCACCGCTGTCTGTTCTGACTTATGGTTAATTCTTTGCTCTTGCTTTTCTGACCTCTAGAGCCTAGAAGAGGAGATAACATCAATTTTGTTTAGTGACAAGGGCTTTTCTGGTAGCGTGAGAGCCTTCACCTCAGCCACCACTCGGACGGCAGAGGGCGCTGTTGTGAACTGTAATGCCCCTTCTGAAAAGCTTTCTTCCTCGCCCTTCTCACAGTTGCCTGAGGTGCATTTTACTTTGTTTCCCCTGTTTTTAAAAGCCACATATGAGAGTGATTTTTATTTTTTGAATATTTAGGAGCCCTCCCCTCCAGTGCTTTCGTTGGTGAAATTAACTCTTGCTGGGAGAAACATTCAAGAAATAATGACTGAATTGGGACATGATGAAAAGATACAGATTGGATGTTTCTCCTGCTTCTTTTGGGTTCCCCTTCAAAAAAAAGCCTGCCTAAATTCAGAGAATCATTTAGACCACTAAGGCCCAGGGTCTGAGTTGTTATGTGGAGGGAAACCCTCAACCCAGTAGAAGCTTGGTTGAGGTATGAAAAAGTATGTTTTGCAGAAATGTTTTCAAAGCCTAAATGTCTTTCATGCATCTTCTGATGGCTTATTATTTTAAAAATTCTGCTTATATGGAAAAATGTGACGTGCCTGCCATACTCAATGAAATAATTATTTTCGTTTTTTGGAATGACCCTAAGGGATTCCCTGAACTTGGGCAGAATCCACTTGGCCATTTGAGGTTAAGTAATAATAATAATTCACTGACCTGTAATAATAACAAAATGTCTGTTTTAGAAATGTTCTGATCACTGGATATCTTTATTTATAAAGAAGTTTATAAGTACTTTAGTTAAACGTTATTTATTTATCAAAATAGATTCAGTTTTCCAGTCTAAATATCTGAAACCTCTGGGTTTTCAGTAAAACTGGAAAGATGGCTCTCTTGTTCTGTAAGTAACGTGATTTACACAGTATTAATTTCGAGCAATGAAAACGTGCCCTTACCATGCATCTAAGAATAACAGCACAGATCAGAGAGAGTGAGTGAGGGAGTCTGTGTTGATAGGCACTGCCAAGAAGGGTGCCCTTTTAGGACCCTTTACTCATGACTGTCCATGTCGCTGGGGCAGAGGAACGGGAGATCCTGCTCTCTATCATAGGAAACAGCTCCATCCGGTTAGTGTCTTAGCCACTTCACAACAAGGTTCCCTCTAGCCAGAGGGTTCAGAGGCCCAGTGCCGTCTCCATTCAGCATGGAGTTACCTTCTGGAATAAGTAGGCTACTCTCTCTAGCTGAGTTGTTTTGAAGTTAGATCATAGGCTCTAATGCCACCTGAATGTCAGCAAGTTGGCTAGGCTTCATTTGTGTCAATGTAAAGTAGCCTTTTTAATAAGTTTAAGGAAAATTGTAAGCTTTACAAACCAACTCCTTTGTAAGAAAGTTTCTATCCTTGTTATCAATACCAAAGCATAGTAATTTATATTACTAATGTACTTGGTTGACAAGTATTTATGGAACGTTTAGGTACTGTACTGCTCAAGTAGAGTAAATTTACTCCCAAGAAGAAGAAGTCCGCAGGGGGCAGGAATAAGCATCTCAAATAATAAACTTGGTTCATTTCAAAGATGTTAGGGGAGGAGCTAAATTCTAAGAGAAAACACTTGGAGCCATCATTGACATCTACCCTCATGTTATAGTATCCCTTTGCTAATCTGTAATACAGATTGGGATGTTAATAACCATTTCTGAAACAACATTTTTTACATTAATAGCTATCTGAGACCAACTATAATTTTGCCAATTAAAGCTGTTTTTTAAACAAGCCAGCAAAAAATAAAAGTGCCATCTCATTAATGCTCTATTCGTTTAGGAATTAGAGTTTAAGTCCAGGCTTTGTAGTCTGATTAAAACTGTTTGTTGACTAGGTTTTAAAAGTTTTAGAATTTAAACTTGAAAATAATAATAAGCTTTGGTATAATTCCATTTTTTCCCAACTGTTCAACTATTTAAGTAGAGCTTATGGGTTGAACTCTAATAAAAGCATTTTATTTCCTTGGGAGGACACTGGCTGTGTTTGTGTTTTTGTTTCCTTTCGTAAGCTTTTTGCATTTGTCTGGATTGTCCTTCATGTGACCTTGAGCAAAGGTTTTGTAGATGTTGATTCTTGCTGTTCTGTCTTTGCAGTGTCAGATGTTTGTTTTGGTGGGTGTTGAGGTAAAACTGTATTGATTTTGTGTCCTCGGTTGCTTTTTGTTTCGCAGAAACGCGCTCCCGAGTCCGAAGGGCCTTGCACTGGAGCCAGTGATGCTGTTAAGGTTCTCCCCTTTTCCATGTTCACGCCATTGCCCGACGTTTCTGCTCCCCTCACACTCTCCCCACTTCCCTTCCAGTCAGCCATCATAATCATCTTTGTTTTTCTCCATGACATGCACCTCCCATCAGTTCATTTTGGTTTCCGTCGTTTTTATTTATTCATATGTTTTTATTTTCCCTCATCCATTTGTTTCTGTGCAGAGTTCACATGAGACTCTGACTGTAGTGGAGGAGAAGCAGCAGGCAGAGGTTGGGAAAGACAAAGACGAGAGAGTAATCCCAGAAGAAGTGAACGGTAAAGAGAGCTCACCTGGGAGTGGTCCTGGGGAGAGGCGTCAGGTGGAGCCCCTGACGCGGGAAGACTCCACCTCCCTGTCTTCTGAGAGCAGCGGCGGCAGTGAGAGCGAGGAGGAGGACGCGGGCGAGTACCGGCCCCGCCGCCGCCTGCCCGAGGGCGCCATCAGGGAGGAGCAGGAGGAGTGTGCGGAGGAGGCGGAGCGGGAGGCCGGCCGGGCCGCCGAGGGAGCGGAGCGGGAGGCGCCGGCGCCGGCCGCCCGCCCAGGCCCCGCGGGGCCCAGTGTGGGCCCGGTAGACGCGGTGGCCCGGGAGCGTGTAGTTGCCCCCGACGTCCCTGCAGAGACGAGTGCCACCGAAGGCGCGCTCGAGCCGGCCGTGAGCGGAGAAGCAGAGGACCAGCACCACACAGTTAACGGAGAGGTGTCCCATGTTGACATTGATGTTTTGCCACAGATTATTTGTTGTTCCGAGGTAAATGCGAGCCCCGAGCGGGAGCTGCACGCTAGAGCTGTTTTTCGGGTGGAGAACACCTGCCTTTCTTCTCCTGTCCTCCCAACCCTCCTTCAGCTTTTCCGCGAGACCCTGATTTTTCTCTCTCACGGGAGGAAGGGGAGGCACTGCCGTGTAGGTGTTCTGGCGGCTCGGTGTGTGGATCTGGATCCGGTTTAGGCGGCTGGGCCACCTGAGAGAGTCAACTTGCCTGCAACAACCACAGCAGTTTTTTCCTTCTCGTTTCACATTTAAATTTTTCTTTGCATGTTTTGGATGTTTTCAACCGTTCGTTTTTAGTTGCATTGCTTCCTCACGCTAAATGCCTTTTTTGTTGGTTTAATTAGAAATTGTGTATGTATTGTTGGAAACGGTCAGTGTGAGTGTGTGTGCTGGGGTTGTCATGAGTGGGTTTGACTTTTTGGCTCATTCTTTCTGCAATTTAAGGTTTTTAGAAATGGCAGTAGGCTCTGAATTCACCAACGGGCGGTGGTGAAAAGAGTGTTTCTAGAATACCACTGTGACTTGGTTCTCAGACTCCAGGAAGTGTACGGTTTGGTTAAGAGACTTTTCTTTCCCTGTAGGCAGCCAGAGGCTAGACTGCTTAATAGGAGGATACCCTTCTCTTCTCATTCTGTCCTGTCATCAATTCTGGATTATTTGCAAGTTGATTTTATGTTTTGTGGGTTATCTGTGTTAGATATGAGTCTTTTCCTTTTTCTCCTCAAGTAGAACTTTCCACGCCCCTTTTAGGTTAAGTCTTGGCCACTAAATGCAGTGTCTCTGAATTGGGAGTTAAAGGTATGCTGAGGGAGAGTTTACTTCCATTCGAATCTTTCTTGATTCTAAAATTAAATGCCCGAAATGTAGGGATTATCCATATTTACTCTGTTTGATGGTGTAAAAAATCTTGAAATGACTTTGTGTTGAAATAATTAAATGGGATTTTACTATGTTACTTTTAAACTTTTTGTTTCACTTCAGAGAAGACATTTCGAGAGTCTTTGAACGCCTTGAACTATTATTTTCTGCATTTAATATATAGTTGTTTCTCTTTAAATAATTACACTTGGAAATTTTCTCTCCAAGAAAGTACTGTAGTGTTTTGGTAATAATACAGGCTGGTGTTGTATTAAACACACATGCCCAGCAGACTACAATGTTAACAGGCTGTGAATCATTTCTTTAATGTTTTAAATTGTTCAAAGCAGTGCAGTGGTGGTGGAGTCATTCTAGATGTAACTTTTTAACTTCAGTAATACAGAAGAAACACTGCAGGTTTTAGACAAGTATAATTGAGAACAACCATACTTGAAGATGTTCTTTCTGAAGATGGGGTCTCCTTGTCAAGAGGGCAGAAAAGGCTTTGGGGGGAAAGAGGACATCTTAGCCGACCTAGCTGGTGTACCAGTTAAAGGCAGGGAGCCTTCACACAGGCATGTGGTTCTGGAAACTGCAGTAACTTCACGTAGTTCATTCTGTTTTGTTTTCAATTTTATTGTTACTTGCCCGAAGCTAAAGTTTATATATCAGAGTACACCAGGCTTGCCACGTAAGTAATGGGACCATCATAATTTGAAGTGTACCATAATTTAGGGAGCCATTATGTTAGCTTATTCTTCACATATACGTGTATTCACACATACACACACACACACACACACACACACATGATATTTGAAGGAAGTGTTTTTCTTTTGTGTCTTTTGTTTTAGATCATTTGCTTTCACTCTTTTCTTTTGTGTATGAGTGTGTGTTTGGATATATTTCTGACAGTGATGTTTGAAGGCTCCATTAAACACTTGTACGTCATTGCCTCTAGAATTTATTTTTCCCTTCCTTTCCGCCTCAGCCACCAGTGGTAAAAACAGAGATGGTAACAATTTCTGATGCCTCACAAAGGACAGAAATCTCCACCAAGGAAGTCCCTATTGTCCAAACGGAGACCAAAACCATCACATATGAGTCTCCACAGGTACAGACGCTCTGGACTCGGGCTGGTTGAGTTCTTTTTTACTTAGTCTGTTTCTATTTTCATTCCGTCTTCTCCCGGTTTACATGTTTCTGACTTTGACGTAGCTTTTTATCCATGTTATAATTGTGCTTCAACAACATGACTTGCTGTGTTGCTTCTTAGATTGAGACAGAGAGCTGCAGTCACATTGGTGACCCAGTAATTACAGGGGAAGGCACACCTATGATTATATAGAACAGGCAGCACCAACCTTGTTCGGATTATTATAAACCATTTCTGGCTTGGTGTATCCAGGAACGTTTGTGTACACTTGGGAAGCAGATCATCTGACAGAGTTTACTGGATCTGATGTAATTTGTGGAGTAGTAGAATTCAGGCTTTTTTCCCCTTCTGACTCCATGAAGACAGATCCAGTCAGCTCACTCTTGCTTGCAAGTACACACACATGTGCACACACAGGTCTGTGCTTCTCCTTCACCTGCAGTTATTTTCTGGAAATGTATTTCGTCGTTCTTATGTAAATGTGATCCTGTGAGTCTAAATGATTGGATTTGTGTGTTTGATTTTACATGTTCAGACATTGATTCTGTAAAGATTTGAAATAAGCATTAAGATGTCCAACCTTAAGGGTAAAAAAAGGGGGAAGGTAGTCACCATTTCAAAATTGAACAGTTTAGAAATTTGTACAACTGTTTTCTTGACTGAGAAATTTAGTGTTCTATAGGATTGTACCATGGTGGAGGATGGCAGATTATTGCCTTTGCGAAATACTTTTTAAAAGGTTGAATGTGTGTATATGTTAAACATTCCTCAACGTTAGTTTAGATATGCTAACCATGTGTGTGCATAGAGCCCACATAAGCACCAGCAGGTTTCCTATGAACCAGGGTGGTGGGAGAGCGTGTGCTCATGTGTCTGTATCGTGGTAAGTGCCCTCGTAAAGAAATACAGGTGCATGACCCCAAATCGAGAGAGATTTTCTCTTTTCTTAAGAAAGGCTCTCGACCTTCCCATTATTTCCTGTGTCCATGTCAAGAAACAGGAGACAAGTATGTTTGGTGATCTTAACGTAAACTGTTGGGCTATTAATTTGCTTCATTATTTCCCCCGGTGAATTCTAGAACTTTCTACCTTTTCTAGTATCAAAGCAAACAAGTTGAAACCTATTTAGAGATATGCGTGGGATTCATATATGATTTTATCTGTGTGATATATTTTATATATGTCATTTTTAAAAATCGATTAGAGATAAGCAAATAGCCAAATCACCCATGTTAAGTTTGTCCTCGTCAAGTTCTGTTGCTTTGTAATCTGAAAAAACATTTGTCTGTTCTTACCTACCTGTGCTTAAAAAACAAACTCAGTGCTTCTAGTCACCGTGTGCTCTTTCCTGCCTGGTTCCCTGGTTTCTTGCTCCAGCTTCTGCAGACGGCCTTCCTCAGATTCGCTCATGACCCCCTTGTAACGTTCAGTCACACCTTCTACTTCCCTTCTTCCTTTTCTCTCTCCCCACGGGGTTTGCTTCTCCACGTGCGTTTAGCCTTTACTTTACTCAGTTTAAATGCCAGCCAGTCTCCTGGTCAGTAAATGACCAACACAGACATGCAAAGGATAGGCAGAGAACAGCTCCTGCCAGCTGCAGAGGTTTTGAAAGATGCGTATTCGATGGGGAGGGGTCTTCTCTGACTACATAATGGAAGTTAAGCATTACTTTGTATTTTTTCCCCAACTATCCAAAGATTGATGGCGGGGCTGGTGGTGACTCGGGCACGTTACTGACTGCACAAACCATCACATCTGAGTCCGTGTCAACAACGACAACCACACACATCACCAAGGTAAAGCAATCCAGGGAATCCTCGGGCGAGAATGGTACAAACAGGATCTTTTCTGAATTGTTTCTTTGTTCCTATACACACTTCACAGTAATATACAGACAGTGCCAGTGGAATAAAAATGCCTGGATTTAAAGTAGCCGAGAAATTGGGCACCACTGACAAACATATTTAAACCAAATTGCAATTTTGTAGAGTACAAATGGGTAAAAATATGTTATGAATAGCTATGCCTAAGACAGCTACAGGAGCAGAGAGAATGTGCTAAAAGTACAGACGAGCCCTCCTGACTGAAGCAAGCGGATGAAGACCATCATTCCCAATTTTCAACAACTTGTTCAAATAACGTAAATTTACTCTTATTGATTTAAGATACTGGTATGTTGATTTGGGGCATTTTTCCAGGTCATTCTCTAAATGTTTAACACCAGATGACCAGTGATTCTCAAAGTGTGGTACCTGTATGAGCAGCAGCAGCCTCACCTGGGGCCTCGTTAGTACCGAGGCCCCACTCCAGACCCACTGAAACCCTGGGAGTGTTTAGGAAGCTCTCTGGGTGATTCTCATGCGTGCTGCCGTCATCAGATTTCTACCTCCAGCATTGTTTGCCAGTATTTCCTTCTGTTTTTACCTCTCACATTTGCTTAGTGCTTGAAGGTCTTAAATGTGTCCCTGTGCCCTCCTCACCCCATATTTCAACAAAAACTGTGTAAATTAAAAATGCTACATAAATGCAAGATGGTATTGGTGCTCTTTTTAAAGTGTATTCAGTTATTAAGGCTAGTGGTAAGCCTTGTTTCTTACAGCAAAGAGCCATCACTTGTGACTTAGTGTGTAGTTTATCAGAGTCGTAGAGGTTGGGTGTGTGCTTTCTCGGGACTGGGTGGTATTTGCCCATGGTTTAGAATGTCACAGCTGTATGATTTCTTCAGCCTCTGTCAGACGCCAGGCTCTATCACCTGCTCTAAGCCAGTAATTCTGCACAGTTCACCAAGGACCTCCTGCCCCGGGTCCCCTGGAGCAGCCTGTGTTCAGCCATGCTCCACATCCGCATGCACAGCTACATGCAGGAGCCGTAATCAAATCACACGTTGACCGAGAATCTTTATATCACCCTCCCCCATCATATATATCTTAAACCAAATCCAAGTCCTCTTTTCTTATTATTGTGCTAAACCAAATGAACAAAATCACCAAAAGGATTTGTATGACAAGAATCGAGCCGTGAAAACTATGACATCAAGCAATTTCCTAAGCCTAAACCAGATACCTAAATCGTTAGGATTCCTTGTAACTCTACATAAACCAAACAATTATTTCTTCTTTCCTCTCTTCTTTTCAAAAATCGGCCAGTTGGGAGTGAATAATCTCGGAATTGTAACGGAATAATCTTGGAATGGCCCAGTGGAGCTATTTGGAGTAACTGGCATCTGCCCCGTCTTAATCTCACTTGAATCTTGATAAATTAGTTTTAAGATTGCTTTCAGTTTAGAAATACTTATGGATGCCACAACCTGAACAATAGGAGTCTATTAGCTTAAAAAGAAAGTTTCTAGAACATCAGTCTTCCCCAGTCAGTATACATTGCCTTACAGTGATTAGAAGGTCTAGGTGTGCTCCATCTCTGTTGTCTCCGATTGTGTGTAAACGTGCTTTAATGATGCTGTTTTCCTCCTCCTCCTCTTTCTGTATGACCTTCAGACTGTAAAAGGTGGAATATCTGAAACAAGAATTGAGAAACGCATCGTGATCACAGGCGACGCAGATATTGATCATGACCAGGTAAGGACCTGAGGTTCTGGTTCTGAGATGACCGTGTTTATTTTCTAGGTTTCAAATCTGTCGTCATGTCACACCCTGTGTCAAAGCCCTTCTCCTGTCACCTCCTGGATGAAACCACCTTCTAAGCATAGGGGCACTTCACAGCCTACACACAACCGGTCCCTTCAGCCTTCCTAACACTGAGTCAGCATAAAACAGGGATTGCTGTTGATTTCCTGCTGGCTTTGCATGCACTTTGGGGTCAAAATAATCTAGAGGATTCCTGGCAACCCTTAGTTATTTGTATGGGCCTAGTTTAAAGGCAGGTCATCTAATATGAAAAAATGAATGGCATTTTAATGACACTGGCTTCCAAAAAATAAGAAAAGCTGTGCAGTTTGACGTCTGCCTACTTTTAGGAACTTAGCACGTGTGTCTGCAGTAGCATTAGAGAAGTTGGGCTGTTTAACACTAGATGTTCCTCACTAGTTATTACTGCTGTTGAGGGCTGGGGGAAGGTGATCTAAAGTCTCTTACAGAGTGAAAATTTACATGTATTCAGAAAAAACTTGTAAGAGAATCGTGCTTCATTTTAATGTGAAGTTGAGCAGAATGTGTGGTTTTCAAAAGCAGGTGATGAATGGAACTGCTGGAGATTTCTAGAGCACCGTTTAATTTTAGACTGTGGTCCCAAGTGGTGATGAGAATTTTTTGTTTTGTTATTTTCCAAGTGATTTTAATTTGGCTTTAAAGGAGACCAAGCTGTTTTCCTTTTACAACAGCTTGAAGAAAAGGAAAAGAAATGTTCGTTGACCCTCTCAGCTGGGGAGTTGGAGCAAATGATGGTTACCTAGCTTTGAACACAATACCAAACTGAGAGAAGAGAATTTTAGAGAATAAAATTTCTCGTTTAAGAAAGGCTCACTACATGTGACCAAAGAGAAATAGATTTTCTTCTATGCCTAAAAAGAAAATTACTTTTTTTTAAACCTCTGTAAACATATTACTTACATATTTCGTAATGGACTTTTTAAATTCCCTGAGAGTTATTAGAGGTTAAAGGATTACCCTGACTCTGAATTTTGACTTAGTAGTAGAGATTCGCAGTAGATGATGTCGGGAGAGGGAGAGAATCTCCCTCTGCCCTTTTCCTTCAGGTTCTTATGGCTGGCCAAATAATTAACAAGACAGGTTAGCAGGAGAAAATAATACCAAGTTTAATAACATGTATACATGGGAGAAAGCAAGGACACTGCGTTTCTCAACACAGTAGCAGAAATTCTCGTCTTAAATACCATGTTCAGCCAATGACAAAGGAGGATTTTGGGGGTGGGGGGAGTCAGCTATAGGAGATTACCGCTAAAGCACAGTAAACAAGAGTAAGGTTATTATGCAGATTTAAGGCCTCACCTTCCACATTAATAAGTCTCATTTCTCTAGAAATGAGGCCATCCCCCCCTCTTCCCAAAACAGAGAGGGAGATACCTTTACAAATGGAGATTTCCCTTATAAATGTAAATGTTTATCTGGCAACTCCTTGCAGGGCCATCCAGAGAATGTGGCCAGAGAGACAGAACTTCAGATAAGATGGGCTTGTTGGTGTCTTTCCTATTGTAACATTTATCCTACATTATCTTTGCAGCCATCATGATAGATCTGTTCCAGGAAGGAGCCACCATGTCAAATTCTTTAGGCAGTTAGTCGGGGAGGTCAAATGTCCCTCAGAGAAAACAATCAAGGTAAAGAGATATATTTTAGGATGGCCAAATCTTGATCTCCCACAATGACGAGTACGTGTGCTTGTTCACCACTGGGAAATGAATTCCCGACGTGCAGACCAAGCCTCCACTTTCCCATATGGAAGATTTACTCTGCTTCTCTTCACTGGGACGGTTTTGAGTTCCTCTGACCTTAAGTTGGAGCAAACTCTGTTCTTACGTACGCTTGTTTCCTCTGGGACTCTTCGCTCAGCTAGCATTTCTTGAATTCCTACAGGGTGCTTTCTTGAATTCCTACAGGGTGCTGGCAGGAGCCCACCTTCTTGGGCATGATGGAAAGTGGAAATCGGGGTCTCCTCCCAGCCCTTGTTTCTTCTACCCTCTCCTTCCACTGAACCTGTGCCCTTTCAGGCTTTCAATTGCCACTTTGTCCCTTGAGGGATTACCCTCAGGTTTTATTTTAGGTACGTTCTTTTGTCTTTTGGGCCTGTTTGACTTGAAGACTCAAAGCTAGTTAGTTCTGAAGGGCAAATATTAAAAACACAGGCTGAAGTGTAAGTACCGAAATAACATATTCCTGACTCTGACGTTAGGAAGGAGTCGTGACGCCGCCGCAGCTTTGACTGTCACGGAGGACATGCACCTTGTCTGTAGGGTGTTGTGCTTCAGCCCGTTTGAAAACTGAGGTTACATATCCAATGGAGAGAATAGATATTTAACTTTTTCGTGTTTAATTATAAGGTGCCGTGAACTTTTTTGAGTAAATGTAATTGTGGCTTCTGCTGTGCTTGTCACCAGAAGCTCATGATGAGTTAGTTCACTTTCTCCCTCCAGCCTGCAATGAGATGACAGAACCATTTAAAATTAAAGGAGAGAAGTCACTTTCCTGCCAAAAACTGATGTTGATCATGTAGTGGCTTTACCATCCTTGACACCTCTTTCAGTTCCTTGCCTACATGAAGGGAATTTTAATAATGGAAGGAAACCCTTCATCTGAACAGGATAGAAAAAAAGGAGTCTCTTGTGTGTTGGCAAACTAGAGAGGCCTGCTTTTATAGGAACTTGCTTGGCAGGTCCGGCACCCTGCGAAGTCATGACACTCTCAGCTCCATACCAGGGGGTCCAAATGGCCCTGCACTCACTCCTCAGAGTGTATTTCTTTCTAATAAGGTAACTTCTCAATCTGTCAGTGGGATGTGGTAGTTTTCTCACCATCTTTATTGCTGCTATAATAAATTAACATTTTCCAGTATTTAATTTCATGTACGGATATTATGGAATGAAAGGAACTAATGGCACACTGAGTTCAAATGTGTTTGAAGATGATTATAGCAGTTTTTGGTTTTCCCTACTTTTCTGCTAATTAAAGCGTGTTTCAGACGTGGTGCCTTCCCTCGGGCATCATTTCTGTTTTCTCTTGAGTAATTGCCCTGGTTTAATGTAGGCAGATCTTTGTAATGAACGTACTTTCAAAGTATCTGATAAGTTGTCTGTAGCTACTTTTGGCCCCCATCAGAGCTGGCCTTTCCCATATTGGATTCCACAACCCAACACAGAGGAGGCAGTTTTGGTCATTCCAATCCCTGCCTCCCTCTGAACACACAAACCAGTTTAGAGCCACTCTACTGTACTTCGTCGCCCTTCTGTGTCCGCATTGCGGTCAGTACACGGGAGCACTTTCTGACCTTCTCTGAGATGAGGTCCCCGCTCTTCCCTGCTCCTCCAGCCTTCCTGCCCCCCCCCACCCCAAACAGTGTGCCTCCCCCACACTGAAGGGCCCCCTATCTGTGTTCTCTCTTATTCAGACACAGGTAGGCCACCAGAGTTTGTTCCCCAATGGAAATGTGGGGACACCCTCAAGTGTCTTCCAAGCTTCTGTGTAAAAAATTTTTAGTGTAAAGATGCTTTCTTGTTTTGTAGCTTTACCTTTTTTTTTTGCGGAATGAGGCTTTTGCTCCATATCCTTCCAGCTGACAGAAAGGGTAGTGCAAACAAGAAATGCAGTTGTCCGCTTAGGCAGGTGACAGAGGAACAGGGAAAAGCAGTGCTGTTGCTTTCAAATGCATGGTTTCCTTATGAGATATGGTGCTGTCTGTCTGAGAAGAATTTCTTTCTTGTTTTAGAGTTCTTTCCTAGATTTTGAGTGTTGTTCTTTGTTGTTTTCTTTCACTTTCTCCCCAAGACCTCTTTAAACATGTTTCCCCTCTGAAAAATAAGATCGTTCCACCTTCCACAATACAATTTACTCTGTGATAAAACACAGAGGAACTGTCTGCTTCTCACATCCTGGTCCCGGGAAGGGCCCAGGAACCAGTGGAGGGCCACCCAGTCCTTCTCCGGCCCCACAGCCCAGCAGCAGGATGGCCTGGAGAAAGACTCATTAACCTTGGCACCTTCGGTGTTTTCGGCTGTAGAGTAGAGAGGTGTACTTTATAATCTGAAGATCAGTCTATCTCTGGTCTTCTGCTTTCCTGATTATGTGTCATCCTTGTTGCTGCCAACAGTTCTACTTGTTCTCTGCCCTAGAAATTTATAGATATTTTTCCTGCAACATTTTAGTTCAACAAACGTTTTACCTCAGACAGTTACTGAGAGCTTCAGAGGGCGAGGACGAGCAAGGCCTGGGCCTGCACCCAGGGGTTTGAGCAGGTGTCACTGGAGTGTGTAGGTCAGAGACTGCTGGAGGCCTTACATCATTCCCACAGTCTGTACAGTGGAGCTTGAAATGACCTTTACAACCTCAGCGGTAGTCTCAGGTTACAGGTGAGTACCAAGGTCAGAGAGGAGTTGTTTTCTCCAAGTCTCGCGGTGAGTGCAGGGGTGGGGTTCAGAGCCTGCCTGTTCCTTCTACATGTATCGTTATTTGAAAATGGGCTAGAGGAATGGCAAATGTGGGGGAATGAGAAGCATTCTCTACAATGAACCCTGAGCCCATTTCACATCTTCCTGCTTCCTCAAATAAAGCAGTGAGGCCGTGTTGGCTTGAGGTGGAATCCCAGTTGATCAGTGTCCGTGTTTTGCGTCCCAAGAAGGAGCCTGTTTGTCCACTCACGGTGCTCTCTCCCGACCCTGGCAGGCGCTGGCCCAGGCGATCAGGGAAGCCAGAGAGCAGCACCCCGACATGTCGGTCACGAGAGTGGTGGTGCACAAAGAGACCGAGCTGGAGGAAGGGGAAGACTAAGTGAGGTAAGAGCCTGCGTCGTCTGGGGCCCTTCTCTCGACTGTTCCATGCTCCCGAACCTGCCCGGGGACGTGAAATGCACTTCTGCGTCACTGCGTCTGTATAGCTGCTGTAGTCTGTTTGATTTTTCAGACTTCATTGTCCCCAGATAGATCTGCTCATGTCACCTGCATATAATTGTAAACTGTCGACCGACGGGCGTGTGGTGTTCATAACTGCCATGTGTTGAGAGCTGCTGATAATTGACCTTTTTATGTTGCTTTACTGTTTATAAAACACGTTAGTGTAAGTTATCTTATTAATGTTCACAGTGACCGTTTGAGGAAGGTGCTCTTGCTTTCACTTAAATGAGAGATATTGTAGGGAAGACAAAGGGGAGATGAGTTAAATCCTTTAAATACAGATGTTAAGAATTGTATATCAGAGAATGAACCATAAAGAAAAAGGTTGCTTTGACTATATAAAAATTTAAAACTTTAATCAAATCAACAAAAACAAAAGTAAAGGATAAATGACAAAGTTTAATATGCCTGGCAGAAAAAGGATTCATACCCTGAATATGTTAAGAACTATGTGTCATCAAAAACTTTCAGACTTAAGTAGAAAAATGGGCAGAGGATTATGCAAGTAAACCACATAGAAACGAAGTGGAGGATAAACAGAAAATGCGCCGCCTCGTTGTTGCTTAAATCAATACCAATTAAAAATTCGGTGTACAAGTTTTCACTTATAAATCTGGCAAAGTTTATGTTTTTAGCCAGTGTTAGGGAGGTTATAGGAGGAAAAATATACTCATGTGCTGCTGAAAAATTAGTAATATTTCTTGGAGGACAATTGGGCAAAAACTGACATTAAACGTGCCTACGATTTAAACTAATGTTAA